>NC_053395.1:121916109-122220160 GCF_905171765.1 Bufo bufo | reverse complement strand
TATTTCTAAAGCTGTCTTTTTAACTTAATGTACAGTTCATTGGGAAAGTCTTCAGACCCTTTCACTTTTCTCACATTTTGTTAAGCCTTGTACTAAAATTAACAATATTATTATTATTATTTATATTTTTTTTCGCCATCATTCTATGCTTAATACCCCATAAAAAAACTAAACTGAAATATTGCATTAGCATAAGTATTCAGTCTCTGTACTCACCACTTAGGCTACTTTCACACCTGCGTTTAGGTGCGGATCCGTCTGGTATCTGCACAGACGGATCCGCACCTATAATGCAAACGCTGGTATCCGTTCAGAATGGATCCGTCTGCATTACTCTGTTAAAAAAAATCTAAGTCTAAATCAAACGGATCCGTCCTGACTTACATTGAAAGTCAATGGGGGACGGATCCGTTTACAATTACACCATATTGTGTCAATAAAAACGGATCCGTCCCCATTGACTTACATTGTAAGTCAGGACGGATCCGTTTGGTTCCGCATCGCCAGGCGGACATCAAAACGCTGCAAGCTGCGTTTTGGTGTCCGCCTCCAGAGCGGAATGGAGGCGGAACAGAGCCAAACTGATGCATTCTGAACGGATCCTTATCCATTCAGAATGCATTGGGGCTGAACTGATCCGTTTTGGGCCGCTTGTGAGAGCCTTGAAACGGATCTCACAGGCGGACCCAGAAAGGCCAGTGTGAAAGTAGCCTTAGTTAAAGCAGCTTTTACAGCCTTCAGTCTTTACACATTGATTTGAGGAATTGTCTGCCATTCTGCCATTCTTCTCTGCATATCCTCTCAAGCTCTGTTAAGTTGGATGGTGACAGTAGACAGTATATTCTGTTCTCTCCAGAAATACTTGATTGGTTTCAAGTCAGGGCTCTGGCTGGACCACTCAAGGCATTCACAGAGTTATTTCTAAGCCACTCTTGTGTTGTCTTGGTATGTGCATAGGGACATTGTCTTGTTGGAAGGTATACTTTCAGCCCAGTCTGAGTTCCAGAATACTCTGAATCAGGTTTTCATTAGTGTTGAGCACGAATATTCAAATAGCAAATTTTTATTTGCTATTTAGAATATAGTGCTATATATTCGTTATATCGAATATTTGGATTTTTTTTTCAATCTGAACACATGATTCCTCTCTGCTTCTTGCTTGTGGGCCAATAAGAAGGAAGCAATGTCAAGTTCACAACAATACTTAGGGCGCCAATCAGTAATCTGTAGTCAGACCTGCTAAAATGTGAAGTTGCACGTAGTGCGAAAAATATTCTAATCACTGCCGATTAACGCAATCGTGAATATATTGGAACATTTGACTCTATCTGCACATAAAGCTATTCTAATGTTCTGCCGTGCCAACCATTTTCTCCAGTCTCAGGAAACTTATACCAGCTTGAAAAATGTAGCCAAAGTGACCCATGCCTGTATTTCGAGTTACGAAATCGCATTATGTGATTTTTACATTGCCAATTTATCGCATTCAATAAAATAATTTAGAATTCTCGAAATTCGCGAATATATGACAAATATTCTACAAAATATTTGTAAAATATCGCAAATTCGAATATAGCCCCTGCCGCTCATCACTAGTTTTCATTAATAATCTCTGTACTTTGTTCCATACAGCTTTCCCTCAACTCTGACCAGTCTCCCTGTTTAAGTCACTGAAAAACATTCCGATATCATAATGCTGCCCCCCACCATGCTTTACTGTAGGGATTGTATTGAACAGTGCCTGGTTTCCTCTAAACATGATGCTTAGAATTGAAACCAAAAAGTGCAATCTTTGTTTTATCAAACCAGAAAATCTTTTTTTTTCTCACAGTCTGAGAGTTCTTTAGCTGTTTAGCTGTTTTTGCAAACTTTCATTTGCCTTTTACTGAGCAAAGACTTATTTTGGGCTATTGGTGGAATGCTGCAGTCATGGTTGACCTAGACAATTCCCCCAATAGCACACAGAATCTTTGGAGCTTAGCCACAGTGACTATTGGGTTCTTTGTCACCTCTCTTACCAAGGCCCTTCTCCCCTGATCAGTTAGTTTGGTTGGGTGGCCATCAATAGGAAGAGTCCTGATGGTTCCAGTCATCTTATTATGAAGTCCACTTTTAGTAGAGCAAAATTTATTTTATACCCTTCTCCAGGTCTCCACACAACCCTGTCTGTAAGTTTTATAGGCACCTTTTCTTCTCAAAGCTTGGTACTAGTGATGGACGAACATCGGCTGGGACGGCTTACGAACGAGATCGCGCGAACAAATGTTTGCGAACCGCAAGTTCGCGGCGGGTCCCATTCATTTTAATGGCAGACGAACCTGAAAAACCTTCAGCTCATATTTGCAGCCAAGAAATAATTACTAGAAGTGCGCAAATAGTCCCACAACATGGACAGTGACATACCAGATGTATTATTCAAATTTGCGATCTCGATAAAAAAAAATTCAATGCAAAATATCGGCAATATAATTTTCGCGTACGCGCAAGTGCACTATACAGTACCCAAATGCACTATAAAGAAAGTATATTGGTATATAACACCCCACTTCAATCAGTTTTTGGGGGGGGACGACTGGTATATCACACCAGTAGAAATTATTTGTTCCAATAACGCTTGTCCCTCTATATACCTGCAGTATCGCAACAGAACCGCACACAACTGCCGCACAATACAAGTGGAAGGCTGAAAAGTCAGCCTGAATTTGTGGGAGGGGCATATTACCTTTTTAAGCTCCAGCTCCTCAGGGCGCTTCTGTTCACAGCTGGTTAGGGAGTCGCTTGCTCTGGTACTGCATCCGTGCACGTTGTGAGTTGCTTTCATCTACTTAGTTTCATTTTCATACATTGCCGTTCACGTCTTCAGGAGAGGTAAATTCTGTGCCATACTTCCGGCTCCCTGAGTCGGCGTGCGTTCCAGCGTGGAACGCATGCCTATACACATTCCTGCCCCAAGTTGTTTCTTGTCTTGTCTGTCTCCTTTCTTTTCCCCATCCAACTCCCTCCCGAGGCAGCAGGCAGGGGCAGGGTTCGGCCCGCGGGTCCCCCCCCTCCACACGGCCTCCCCCGTCCCGTCTTTACTTAGGGCTCCGCTGCAGCCCGGCGTGCATTCCAGCGTGGAGCGCACGCCGGAAATCCGCCACCAGGCATGAGCTCCAGGTCGCGTGGTCGGCGTGCGTTCCAGCTTGGAGCGCACGCCGGAATCCCTCCGCCGGGCCTGGGCCTGGTCACGTGTTCGGCGTGCGTTCCAGAGTGGAGCGCACGCCGGAATCTTCATTTAGGCCCGGCAGATCCATGCGACGTGGCGGCTCCAGTGCGGTGGCCCCAGCCTGGGTTAATCCTGTACCCACGGGGCCCTCCCCCTCTCGAAACACACCTTGATTCTGGCCCCACAACCAGGTCTCCCGCCCTACGTACTACTTAGGACGAGTGGTCCCCGTCCCCCAGTCTGCTGGTCCGCATGGTCACCCCCCCCTGCCATTCCATTTCGAACCAGGCAAGCCTGGCACCCCTGTCAAAACAGGCTATACGTAGTAGGGGTATCTAGCCCCTGGGCAACAACGGCCCACGTCCACAAACAGCCGCAAAAAAATAAATAAATAACCCTCGGTAGGTCCCAACCACAAGCCATCTCATACGCACTCCCGCCGTGCCACGCAGCGTTAGGCGAGAGGAAAACAAAGTTATCCTCATTTCCTCTTAAGGGTCCATTCACACGTGCGTAAGTGTTTTGCGGATCCGCAAAACACGGACACCTGCAATGTGCGATCCGCAATTTGCGGATCCGCACATCACAAACACTATAATAGAAAATGCCTTTTCTGGTCTGCAATCGCGGACAAGAATAGGACATGTTCTATTTTTCCAGGAACGAAATTGCGGATCCCGAAAAAATGGATCCCAAAAAAATGGATGCGGATCCCGAAAAAATGGATGCGGATCCAGGAAATGTGGATTTGCATCCGTTCCAGCCCCATTGAAAGTGAATGGGTCCGCAAATTGCGGAACGAATGCGGACCCAAATTTCGGACATGTGAATGATAGCCTTAGGGAGAGGGCCCCGGGGGCCCTGCTGGGCTGGAAGGGTCGCTTGTTTCAGCACGGTGTTTAAAGAAACCGGGGTCTCACCACGAGTAGGCCAGGTCATCATTGCACGCCATACCCATTCAGCGGTCACTAAACGCTCACTGCAGTCATCTATTCTATGGTGGCGACAGTGCCATGTGTTATATGTATGTACTTCACGTTATATGCTGCTGTCTTGCAACAAGGGGAGATCTGGGGGTCTCGCCAGATGTAGATTAGGGCTTAACCTCATTAACGTTATATGGTTAGTCACACTGCTCAGGGAAATTGTCTCACATGGTTGGTTAGATACTACAGATTAGCCGACGGGACCAAACCCGTTAGGTTTGGTTGACGCAGACAATACCACTCAGGGCTTAGATATAACTTCTCAGCACAGGTTTACTCTGTTTAGCTTGCATACACAGACGCAGCAGATCGTTAGAAAGTCCAATTGCCATGAGCTCGACTCACCGAGTTGGAAACTCGCAGCTTTGGACCTAACTCCATACGCGGTCATTGCTCACTGATCATTTGCCTGCCGTTACCTGTACCGATTTGTAGGGGCGGCAGGACCGTGCGGTATGTGTATGTGCTTTTATTCATGTGCCGCTGTTTTCCGCTGGATCGCCCAGGCTCATACCTGCCTCTGTCTCCTGGTTCGCCCAGGCTCATACCTGCCTCTGTCTCCTGGTTCGCCCAGGCTCATACCTGCCGCTGTCTCCTGGTTCGCCCAGGCTCATACCTGCCTCTGTCGCCTGGTTCGCCCAGGCTCATACCTGCCGCTGTCTCCTGGTTCGCCCAGGCTCATACCTGCCGCTGTCTCCTGGTTCGCCCAGGCTCATACCTGCCGCTGTCTCCTGGTTCGCCCAGGCTCATACCTGCCTCTGTCTCCTGGTTCGCCCAGGCTCATACCTACTTCTGCCTCCTGGATCGCCCAGGCACGCACCTACCTCTGCCTCCTGGATCGCCCAGGCACGCACCTACCTCTGCCTCCTGGATCGCCCAGGCACGCACCTACCTCTGCCTCCTGGATCGCCCAGGCACGCACCTACCTCTGCCTCCTGGATCGCCCAGGCACGCACCTTCTTCTGTCTCCTGGTTCACCCAGGCTCACACCTTCTTCTGTCTCCTGGATCACCCAGGCTCACACCTACTTCTGTCTCCTGGATCACCCAGGCTCACACCTACTTCTGTCTCCTGGATCACCCAGGCTCACACCTACTTCTGTCTCCTGGATCACCCAGGCTCACACCTACTTCTGTCTCCTGGATCGCCCAGGCTCATACCCACCTCTATCTCCTGGTTCACCCAGTCCCGTCACCCTCCTCAGTTATGTTCTCTTTTTCCTTCCGAACCTTATGATTTGCCCTCTCAGGAACGTGTCCTGATCGTTCATTTATGCGACATTTGGATCAAGGTCAGGTGACCCAACACATCGATACAGGTAGTAACCTCTAAGCCAGGTACGTTGCCCGGACCGACTCAAGCCTTCTCGTAAGCACCAGTCGTACTACGTTCCGATCTCATATTCCTCCTTGCTCACGCCAGGAACTTGGTTCAGCACTCCCTCTCCCCCAATACCATCAGGAACTACCAAGCCGGTGTCAGGGTTTACGAAGGTTCGCCAGGTCCTATCCGCAGGTGGCTTGGACGATGTCTCCTACACCCTGGCGGTTATAGCCCACTGTCACCGCAATCTCAGGCTGTCATTCAACTCCATCAAGCTGTACCTAGCGGGGAGACAGCACTGCGCAATGCTTCATAACCCGAATGGAGGTTCCATTTTTTCAGCGCAGGCGGTAAAAGCTGCCCTTAGGGGGATCCAGAAGTGCGGGGACGTCCCTCCCGCCCGTAGGCAGCCTGTCTCCGGCGAGATGTTTAGGCGACTCTCGTCCGCGCTGGATGGATTTCCTTTTTGGCCACTCTCCTAGTTTGATTATTAAGGCAGCCATGTATCTCGGGTTTTACGGGTTCCTCAGGCCAGGTGAGTTCACCAGCACCTCCCCTAAACGTTAGGGGTCGCAGGTGCGACAGTTGTCCTGGGCCCATGTCCATTTCGTCCTCTGGCTCCCTTCCACGAAGGCCAATCAGCATGGACCTCCCTCGGAGGCCGGGTTTTAAAACCTCCAACGATTGGTGGCCAGTCATGGTCCCCCGTCAATTGCTGGCCCTGTTGCAAGATGCCTTCCCAGAGGCCCCGCTGCTTCCTTGGCGTGGGGGGGCCCCTGTCGTCAATCCAGTTTGTGTCCCACATCAGAACGCTGGCCTCAGGTCTCGGTTATAACCTGCTGGCCATCACAGGACACTCGCTCCGAACCAGAGCCGCGTCCTCAGCATCAAAAACGGGGCCCGGCGCACGTGATTAAATGCATGGGTAGGTGGCGCTCTTCTTGCTTCACGAGATACACCCCGAACCCGCATTTTGAGATTTCCCAGGCATTTTGTAATCTTGCTCTCTGGGTGGTGTTAAAGGCTTTTGGTCACTACCCTGCTCTCCTCGTTTATTTTTGCCCACTACTAGGCTAACCCTCGCTCCTGGCTTCCGGCACAACACAGCCAGCTAGGTCAGGGGAAGCGCTTCACCCTCTCATCACAGTTAAGCCTCTCCCATAAGTGGAAGGCTGAAAAGTCAGCCTGAATTTGTGGGAGGGGCATATTACCTTTTTTAAGCTCCAGCTCCTCAGGGCGCTTCTGTTCACACCCACCCACCCCCCCTGTTCTCAAACACTCCCTTTTAGGGTATGCCCACTACTAGGCTTACCCTCGCTTCCGGCACAACACAGCCAGCTAGGTCAGGGGAAGCGCTTCACCCTCTCATCACAGTTAAGCCTCTCCCATAAATGTACTATAATATACTTTCTAACATAGAAAGTATATTATACCATTGTACAAGGAAGGTAATCCATTAGAATATACATGAAGATAAAATGTAACCTTTAATAATTTTACTATGAAGGTCCATTTACACGTCTGAGTGTTTTGCGGATCCGCAAAACACGGACACCGGCAATGTGCATTCTGCAATTTGTGGACTGCACATCGCTGCCACTATAATAGAAAATGCCTAATCTTGTCTGCAATTGCGGACAAGAATAGGACATGTTCTATTTTCTTGCAGAAAAGGAAGCACAGATGCTGAAGTGCGGATCCGCAAATGCGGATGCGGACAGCACATTCCGGCCCCATTGAAAATGAATGGGTCTGCACCCATTCCGCAAAATTGCGGAACGGATGCGGACCCATTTTGCGGACGTGTGAATGGAAAAGATATCCCTCAAAATGAATATAAATTAAAGTTAAGTAAAAAGCATAGATGTGGTAGGCAATAACAAGTGCTCGACGGCACTAAATCAGGTGCTCGGCGGCACCAAATCAGAAACCATATGTCCTACCAAAATCCTGGGGGTTCCAGTGCATATCGATGAATCCAGGAGGGAAAGCAAAAAAACATCCATCCCTGGGCTAGATGATGATGTGGTATTGAAGGACAGGGTGGGCAAAGAACTGTCCCTGATATTGCCCTACAAGGGGGTGCTATTCTGGCCCTGATAACCTAACCACAGACCACCCGCCCTGATAAGAGCGACCTTGTCCGGAACCTTACCCTATATAAAAATGGCCCTAGTAAGCCCCTAGCCCCTAGGCCCCTGACTTCCAGGTGATCACTATATAGATCTATGTGTTTTTAACTCATTATAAAAGTATATTATAAGTATATCGCACCCCTTTGTGTATCATACATATCGATAGCACACCTATACTAGTCCTTAAAATGACTTTTGTGGCCCTATTAGCTAGCGTTTGGTGTCCCTAACAGCCTGTCCCTGCCCCACACAGCAACCTCTCCCTACAGTGGCAAAACACTGAATGTAAAATGGCGACCAGATCAGGTTTATTTATAAGGTAGGGGGTATGTCCATGTGCTGAAATGTCTCAATTGGCTGTCCTGTACCACCTGATAGATGTGTCCATCACAATGTAAAAGAATATGGCGGGAGCAAATTTCTCCATATGTTCGGCGAATCGCGAAAACGCAAAGTTCGCCGCGAAACGACCGCCAGGCGAACCGCAAGGCCATCTCTACTTGGTACTGTATTTGCTTTAATTTGTATTGTCAGCTATGAGTTATAATATAGACAAAAGTTTCCAAATCATTTCCACTCAACTGAATTTACTACAAGTGAAATTACAATCAAGATGTAGAAACATCTCAAAGATGATGAACAGAAAAGTGACCCTCCCCCCCAAAGCAAAATTTTAAGTGGCATAGCAAAGGGTCTGAACATTTATATACATGTAAAATTTTTGTTTTTCCTTTTTTTTTAATTTAATTTTCAAAAAAATGTTGTTTTTCACTTTATCATTATGGGGTATTGAATGCAGACGGATGGGGTAAACTTTATTTTTTTTGTTTAGCACGAGACTGCAATATATAACGTGAAAAAGTGAAAGGGTCTGAAAAATGCTAATACTGCAATATTATAGAAAATAGTGAAAAACTGATTTTAAGTTACTTGTAAATAATAATTAAATAATAATTCAACCTGAAGGACTTACATGTGGATCAGAATGTTATTAATCTTTTGAATCCTAGCTTTGGCTTTCAATATGTCAATTGAACATGTCAGATGTTCAGAGGCCAAATGAATGGCCATCAACATAAAACAAAGACCAGTTTTCTAAAGCAAAGCCCATTGAAACATCTGGTGTTAATACACAAATGCGATTTTGATGCAGTTTCAGTAATCCTAATCAAATCATTTCCATCCAATATGCTTAGCATACAGAGTATTTTAAATAAGAAAAAAACATATTGGATATTCAAACTGCAGAATCTCTTCCCTGATGGACTGAACAAAGTTGTTGAAATTGCTTCATTTGCTCCTACATTTGACATTAGAAACTTATATTTTGATCTAGTCATTTGCAACTATAATAAGGCTCTATAATACAGTGACGTAATGAATGAGGAGATGCTCTTCAAAAATGGGAAATTTTTATGTATCCATACCTAGGTGTCCACTTAACTGATCTACCTGCAATTCAACAATTCAATGGCAATGTTATGAGCAGTGGGTGAGAACCCGCTGCCCCACTTAACCAACTCCTTCTGAGGGCGATGTCTAAGCACACCGCTCTTTCTTCACATTATACCTCTGATGGTGAGGAGACACTTTCCCGAGAGGAGTACCAGGTGTTATCTCAGAGGGGAATTAGAACATTAGGGAATCGGGACCAGAGTATGAACCCACTGGACTGACCTCCAGATGACACAATACACCCAGTGGATGCTGGGAGGCCGAGGTTGATTAGACGTAAGAGTAGTCAGGGTACAAAGTCAGCAGGCGGCAGTCAGGCAAAGTCCGTAAATCAAGGTCAGGTTAGGCGGCAATCAGGAAAAGTCCATAAAACTTAATACAAAGTCCAGTACACAGAATGATGAGAATCAACAGAACACCTTCGCTCAAGCAGGAAACTAGACAAGCTAGGAACCTCAGAGTTGCTAAGGTGCTTTCCTGGGGCAGGAAGTGCCTTTAAATACTTCCTGCAATATAGCCATAGGCTGGGGAGATAGAGGGTGTGTATGTGCTGCCTCACAAGGGAGGAGAGACACACCCATGCAAGCCCTAACAAACAGTACAGGACTCAAGCAGGACGCAGGACACAGTGCAGACACAACAGTTAAGCTACCTGCTGCCCACACTTGTCAGCATGGCAGAAGGAGGGAAAGAGGGAGCCCAGCACCCATGCCCGTGGGTAGAGGCAGTAGTGCTGGCACGGACCGCTGAGCTAACAGTACATCCCCCCTTTCATCCCCTCTCCTCAGGCCTGGACCTAGACAAAAAAAAATCAAAAGAAGAGGTGCATTGATGTTCTCTCTAGGTTCCCAAATTCTTTCCTCAGGGCCAAACCCCTTCCAATCCACAAGAAACAGGGTTTTACCTCTACTCTTATTAATTAGTGATGGACTTGTGGTTCGCCCTGCGGTCGGTTCGTGGCGAACGTTGCTCGATTCACCAAACATGCAAACATATGGCGATATTTGTGCCCGCCATATTCTTTTACATTGTGAAGAACTTTGACCTATGACACATCCATCAGGTGGTACATGACAGCCAATTGAAAAGTTTTAGCACATGGACATACCCCCTACCTTATAAATAGACCCGATCTGGCCGCCATTTTACATTCAGTCATTTGTCAGTGTAGGGAAAAGTTGCTGTGTGGAGCAGGGACAGACTGTTAGGGACAAAAACCCTATCAAATAGGTCCATAAAAGTCCTTTTAAGGACTGGTATAGGGTTACTATTGATAGGTGTGCAGTACAGAGGGTGAAATATACTTATAATATACTTTCTAACATAGAAAGCATATTATAGTGGATTTGTATTGTGCAGCAGTGGTGAGCGGTTCTGCAGCTACACCGAGTGACAAACTCAATTAAAAAAAATAATTATAACTGGTGTGATATACCAGTCGCCCCCCCAAAATATGGATAGAAGTGGGGTGTTATATACCAATAATATACTCTCTATTTAGTTTGTTAAACAAAACAAGCAATGCAACAGCTCACTGCAAATCAAATAAGGTACAAAATTGCATCATAATAGCAAATGCTGAACTAATAAGTTAGAGATAATTGGCAAATCGTTTTGTACAAAATTATTTGAGCCCGTCTGCCGAACGTCAAGGCAATCTCTAGTTAGACGGGTTCCTAACACTAAATATACCTGTTATGTGCCATAGCGGCTATCATAAAATTCAGAAAGTGTAGGTTCCACTTACATGCTGGATCCGCCTGAATTTCCGTCATTTTCGGTGCCAAAATGGCCTCCATTATATCCAGGGAAAGCAGTTACCAGCATGCACACCGGGCCCACTCCACACCACCCCTGGCGCCACATGGTCACCAAGGACTGCAATGAGAGTCCACACACTATCTTTCTCCTGGTGCCAGATGGCTTCAGTGAGTGGGGGGGAGCAGGCCTCCTTCCAGCTTGTCTGTCCCACAGGTTGATTTTAATTAGTGTTAGTATTTAGCTTGGCCTGCTCCCCCCCACTCACTGAAGCCATCTGGCACCAGGAGAGAGATAGTGTGTGGACTCTCATTGCAGTCCTTGGTGACCATGTGGCGCCATAGCAACGTGCCCCTGCGCTTTGGGATGTGCTGACTGACCCCCATTTTCTTTGCACTCTCTATATAGTGCATTTGTGTACAGCAGCATTTGTTTGGGGTTTTGATGTGTTCCCTCTGCTACACACGGTGACAAACGGTATTGGAAAAAATAATTATAACTGGTGCAATATATCAGTCGCCCCCCAAAAAATCTGATAGAAGCAGGGTGTATACCAATAATATACTTTCTATATCGTGCATTTGGCTACTGCAGCATTTGTTTGCTGTTTTTCTGCGTTCCCTCTGCTACACACAGAGACAAACGGTATTGAAAAAAAATAATTATAACTGGTGTGCGCATGCGCGTACGCGAAAATTATATTGCCGATATTTTGCATTGAAAAAAATTATGAATGGAGATCGCAAATTCGAATAATACATCTGGTATGTCACTATCCATGTTGTGGGACTATTTGTGCACTTCTAGTAATTATTTCTTGGCTGCAAATATGACCTAAAGGTTTTTTTTTTTTTAGGTTCGCCTGCCATTAAAATGAATGGGACCAGCTGCGAACTTGCGGTTCGCGAACATTTGATTGCGTTCGCGAACCGTCCCGGCAAATGTTCGTCCATCACTATTCTTCATCCCCAGAATTGCTTTTACCTTATAGATAACAGGAGCTGAGACAGGTTTTTTGACAAAATGATTCAGGATGACCGGCTTCAGCAGGGAGACGTGGAAGGAATTCGGTACCCGGAGAGAGGCCGGCAGCTTAAGCTTGTTGTAAGAAACATCATTAATTTGCTCGAGAATCTCAAATGAACCGATGAACCATAGACACAATTTGTAAGAGGGTATTTTGAGCCTGATGTATTTGGAGGCAAGCCACACTATCACCAGGACGGAATTTAGGAGAATCTCTACATCTTTTATCAGCAGCCTCCTTCATGCGCACAGAAGCCTCTACTAGAGCTACCCTAGTCACCTCCCAGATTTTAGAGAACTTTCTTAAAGTTGCATCCACAGCAGAGATACCAGAAGTACAAACCGGATTCCCAAAAAGTTGGGACACTAAACAAATTGTGAATAAAAACTGAATGCAATGATGTGGAGATGGCAAATGTCAATATTTTATTTGTAATAGAACGTAGATGACAGATAAAACGTTTAATCCGAGTAAATGTATCATTTTAAAGGAAAAATACGTTGATTCCAATTTTCACGGTGTCAACAAATCCCCAAAAAGTTGGGACAAGTAGCAATAAGAGGCTGGAAAAAGTAAATTTGAGCATAACGAAGAGCTGGAAGACCAATTAACACTAATTAGGTCAATTGGCAACATGATTGGGTATAAAAAGAGCTTCTCAGAGTGGCAGGGTCTCTCAGAAGCCAAGATGGGTAGAGGATCACCAATTCCCACAATGTTGCGCAGAAAGATAGTGGAGCAATATCAGAAAGGTGTTACCCAGCGACAAAATTGCAAAGACTTTGCATCTATCAGCTAAGACTGTGCATAACATCATCCGAAGATTCAGAGAATCTGGAACAATCTCTGTGCGTAAGGGTCAAGGCCGTAAAACCATACTGCACCACAAACAGGAATGCTACTGTAAAGGAAATCACAGAATGGGCTCAGGAATACTTCCAGAAACCATTGTCAGTGAACACAATCCACCGTGCCATCCGCCGTTGCCAGCTGAAACTCTACAGTGCAAAGAAGAAGCCATTTCTAAGCAAGATCCACAAGCTCAGGCGTTTTCACTGGGCCAGGGATCATTTAAAATGCAGTGTGGCAAAATGGAAGACTGTTCTGTGGTCAGACGAGTCACGATTCGAAGTTCTTTTTGGAAATCTGGGACGCCATGTCATCCGGACCAAAGAGGACAAGGACAACCCAAGTTGTTATCAACGCTCAGTTCAGAAGCCTGCATCTCTGATGGTGCATGAGTGCGTGTGACATGGGCAGCTTGCATGTCTGGAAAGGCACCATCAATGCAGAAAAATATATTCAGGTTCTAGAACAACATATGCTCCCATCCAGACGTCATCTCTTTCAGGGAAGACCCTGCATTTTTCAACAAGATAATGCCAGACCACATTCTGCATCAATCACAACATCATGGCTGCGTAGGAGAAGGATCCGGGTACTGAAATGGCCAGTCTGCAGTCCAGATCTTTCACCTATAGAGAACATTTGGCGCCTCATAAAGAGGAAGGTACAACAAAGAAGGCCCAAGACGATTGAACAGTTAGAGGCCTTTATTAGACAAGAATGGGAGAGCATTCCTATTTCTAAACTTGAGAAACTGGTCTCCTCGGTCCCCAGACATCTGTTGAGTGTTGTAAGAAGAAGGGGAGATGCCACACAGTGGTGAAAATGGCCTTGTCCCAACTTTTTGGGGATTTGTTGACACCATGAAATTCTGATTCAACATATTTTTCCCTTAAAATTGTACATTTTCTCAGTTTAAACTTTTGTTCCGTGATTTATGTTATATTCTGAATAAAATATTAAAAGTTGGCACCTCCACATCATTGCATTCAGTTTTTATTCACGATTTGTATAGTGTCCCAAGTTTTTGGGAATCCGGTTTGTAGAAGACACCAGGAGTGGGATGTTAGGTTGTTGACCATAAACAACAACAAAAAGGTGATTTCTTGGAAGACTTGCTGACTAGTGATGAGCTTCATAGCCAATATTCTAATTCGCAATATTTCACAAATTTTTGGCCGAATATTCGCCATAAATTTTCAAATTTGAGAATTTGTGATCTCCAGTCTTTGTTTTTTTAATTAAGAAAATCAGCAATGTAATATATTCGCAATAAATTAGCGATTAGAATATTCAGCACTATTCACGAATACGAATATAGCACTATATTCTAAATATTCGCAAATTCTCAAAATGGCAATATTCGCGATTCGAATATTCGCGCTCAACACTATTGCTGACATGATTGTTGTATGAAATTCAGCCCAGGGTAATAGTTCAACCCAGTTGTCGTGATGAATATTAGTGAAGTGGTACAAAAAAGTTGGTAAGAATTTGGTTGACACACTCCACTTGACCGTTGGACTGCAGATGATATGCCGAAGAGAAGTCCAGGGATACACTCAGTAACTAGCAGAGAGCGCTCCAGAATTTTGACGTGAACCATAAGCCTCTATATGACACAATACGGAGAAGGAAGCCATGGAGACGGAAAATGTGCTCGATAAAATTCTTGGCCAGTTGGGGAGCACAAGACAGTCCAGGCATAGGAACGAAATGTGCCATTTTACAGAAACGGTCTACCACTATCCAAATCACGGAACAAACAGAGGAAGTGGGAAGATTCCTTATAAAGCCCATGTCTATTTGTTGACAGGGAACCTCAGGAACAGAAGCAGAAGGCCAGCTGGACATTGTTTGGAAGTCTTATTTTGCCCACAGCACAGACAAGCAGTGACAAATTCTTGGATGTCTTGTCGCATGGATGGCCACCAGTACTACTGCATAATAAATCTGAAGGTCATTCGCTGACAGACATGACCTGCCACTTTAGAAAAATGTGCCCATAGTAATACCTGCTTTCTGAGAGACTCTGCAACAAAAGTGTTTCCAGATGGGATCTCGGATGCCTTGACAGGGCAGACAGATTTTTCAGCGGGATCGATGATATGTTGGGGTTCATCTTTCTGGTCGGTAGAATCAAAGGATCGAGAGAGAGCATCTGCTTTGATGTTCTTGTCTGCAGCATGAAAGTAAAGAATGTAATCAAAACAGGCAAAGAACAGGGACCATCTAGCTTGTCGAGGATTAAGTCTCTGCACAGACTATAGATAGGTGAGGTTCTTGTGGTTGGTATAGATCACCAGAGCATGACCAGCTCCCTCCAGATGGTATCGCCATTTCTCCAATGCCATCTTGATGTCCAACACATCTCTCTCCCCAATCAAGTAGTTATGCTCAGGAGCGCAGAAGGCCCTGGAGAAGAAGCCACAAGTTGTCATCTTACCTGAGGAAGACTTTTGTGAAAGCACCACCCCAGCTCCAATAGACGATGCATCCACCTCCAGAAAAAATTGCTTACTGGCATCAGGACGATGAAGAACTGGAGCTGTACAGCCTCAGCTGTCCAACTCTTAGGATTTGCCCAAGTGTGCACAAACTGTCAGTAGTAGTTGGCGAACCGCAGGAAACGTTGGCGAACCCCAGGAAACATTGAATTGTCTTTAAACCAGAAGTACGAGACCACTTCAAAATCACGGACTGCTTCTTAGGATCTGTCTGCAGGCCAGTATCAGATATTATGTACCCCAGAAATGGAAGCAAGGATTGTTAAAAAAATTTTTTTTCTAATTTGGTGTACAGATTATTCTCTCGAAGCAATTTTAGGACAAGGCGGACCTGTTTCTGTTGGGAGACCAATTCTAAAAAGAAGATTAAAATGTCGTCAAAATAGACCACAACACAGGAATAGAGTCTTTGATGTAGAGTTCAGCAGACACCTGGAAGTTTGGGTTCGGCCGAACTTCGCTAATAAGTTCGAGTTCGGCACACGAACTTGACCCCGAACCCGAACCCTATTGAAGTCAATGGGGACCCGGACTTTGGAGCACTAAAATGGCTCTAAGAAAGTCATGAAAAGGTTTAGAGTGCTGCAAAAGGCAGAAAAATGTGGTTAAGAGCATGGCAAGTGCTTTGCAAACAAATGTGGATAGGGAAATGACTTAAAATAACATAAAATACATAAAAATAACAAATAATAATCTTGATCTAGGAGGACGAGGTCTATATGGAGGTTGAGGAGGCGGTGGATGTGGCGGTGTAGGTGGAAGCAGCAGTGGAGGAGGAGGTAGCCAACACTGGTTTTCGGTTTTGTTTTTTATTTATTTTTTATATTTTTTTGTTTAAATTTGGGTAGACCCCAAAACATTGGGAAATATAAAAAATAAAACAAAAAGAAAGTGCGCTGCAGTACAACAATGGCTGCGCTGCTGTACAACAATGGCTGGGTGAGGTGGTATACATGTCTATTCTGCACAAGGTATGAACAAGTCCTGTGTAGGCGGTGAATGTGGCGGTGTAGGTGGAAGCGGCGGTGGAGGAGGATGAGGTAGCCAACACGGGCTTTTGGTTTTACTTATTTATTTTTTTGTTTAAATTAGGGTACACCCCAAAACATTGGGAACTATATCCTGTGATAACCCTCTCCAGCCATGCTAAACAAACGTTCAGACAATACACTGGCTGCAGGGCAGGCCAGCACCTCCAAGGCATAAAGGGCAAGCTCAGGCCATGTACCCAATTAGGAGAGCCAGAAGTTGAAGGGGGCAGATCCATCAATCAGTACGTGTAGGCGTGTGCACACATACTGCTCCACCATGTCGCACGTCCCCATGACGTCCACAATCCAATTGGATATCTTCTCTATCAACTTTCGATGTTCTTTTCTGAGCCTACCATGTTGATCACGGATAGCGGCGAATCAGGGTTCCACGCCGGAGAGGGAGCATGTGAAAGAGATACCACATCCAAGGTAGGTCAATGGCTAAAATGTGATCGAGCTTAAATGTGGGACAAGTTGTTAAAGCGAAAGTATTGAATGAAAGGAGGTGGCGCGCGTCAATTAAAGATGAATTTTAGAAATTTAAGTACCTGTCACCTATGCACAGCAGGGGTTTTTCATTGCCAAAAATGGGTTAATGTCACCCACCAATGGAACAGACAATTTTTTAAAATTTCAGGCCCTGTGAACTATGCAGAGCAGGGGTTTATTCACGGCAAAACTGTGTTCATGTCACCCACCAATTGAACAGACGATTTTACAAAAATTAGGTCCGTGTCATCTATGCAAAGCAGGGGTTTGTATATGGAATAATTGGTAAAATGTCACCTGACAATGTAACATACAATATTTTGAAAATTATGTACCTGTCAGATGTCACCTATGCAGAGCAGGGGTTTATTCACGGCAAAAATTTTTAAATGTCACCCAAGAATGTAACAGACGCTTTTGCAACCTGCTACCTCTTTTACTGTGCTGGTGCCTCTGTGCGACCCTCCGAACTGCACACATCACTCGCATGACTTTGATTCCATGTGAGGTCTAGCACCTCATCATCCTCCACATCATCTTCCACCTACTCTTTACCCCTGCCCTTCTTGTTGGTCTGCAGACTGCAGAAAACAGCAGCAGTTGGCACCTGTGTTTTGTCATCATCAGAGAAGTGTTGCGGTGGTCTTCCAATGTCCTCATCCTGAAACATAAGTGGTTGCGCATCAGTGCACTCAATCTCTTCCACTTCTGGTGCAGGGCTATGTGAATGGTCCACAGAAATCTTGCCTGCATAGTCATCAAAAAGCATAACAGACTGCTGCATGACTTGGGGCTCAGACTGCTTGCCTGACTTGCAAGGGTGTGAGTTGAAAGACAGATGGCCATGTGCTGTAGGTGCCAACTCTGTTCTTTCAGCAGGGGATTGGGTGGGAGACAATGCGAAGGAACTGTAGGCACTGTCAGCCCCCAATCAACTATAGTCTGTACTTGTTCTGGCCTCACCTGATTCGTACTGTCCTAAATGCAGTGTAAGCAGAAAATGTACTTTCTAGCGCAAAAGATGAGCATTTTTCACCCAACAGACTTATTAGAGAAATGTATTTCATTGTCCACTAGGTAGAGCAGGGGTATATCACAACAAAAAATTGGTGAATGTCACCCAACTATGTAACAGAAAAATTAGTGAAATATATTAACTTGTCCACTAGATAGAGCAGGGGTATATCACAGCCAGAAATTGGTGAATTTTACACGACAATGTAATAGACAAATTAGTGAAATTGATTAACCAGTCCACTAGGTAGAGCAGGGGTATATCACAGCCAAAAATTGGTGAATTTCACCCAAATATATAACAGAAAAATTTGTGAAATGTATTAACCTGTCTACTAGTAGAGCAGGGGTATATCACAGCCAAAAATTGGTGAATTTCACATGACACTGTAACAGACAAATTAGTGAAATTTATTAACCTTTCCACTAGGTAGAGCAGGGGTATATCACAGCCAAAGATTGGTAAATATCACACAACAATGTAACAGACAAATTAGTGAAATTTATTAACCAGTCCACTAGGTAGAGCAGGGGTATATTACAGCCAAAAATTGGTAAATGTCACCCAACTATTTAACAGACAAATTAGTGAAATTTATTAACTTTCTACTAGGTAGAACAGGGCTATATCACAGCCAAAGATTGGTGAATATCACCCAACTATGTAACAGACAAATTAGTGATTTTTTTTAACCTGTCTACTAGGTAGAGCAGGGGTATATCACAGCCAAAAATTAGTGATTTTCACCCGACAATGTAACAGAAAAATTAGTGAAATTTATTAACCAGTCCACTAGGTAGAGCAGGGGTATATTATAGCCAAAAATTGGTAAATGTCACCCAAATATGTAACAGACAAATTAGTGAAATGTATTAACCTGTCTACCAGGTAGAGCAGGGGTATATCACAGGCAAAAATTGGTGAATTTCACCCGACAATGTACCAGACAAATTAATGAAATTTATTAACCTGTCCATTGGGTAGAGCAGGGGTATATCACAGCCCTAAATTGGTAAATTTCACCCTACAATGTAACAGACAAATTAGTGAAATTTATTAACCTGTCCACTAGGTAGAGAAGTGGTATATCACAGCCATAAATGTGGGATATGTAACCCAACAATGTATCAGACAAATTAGTGAAATGACTTAAAATAAAATACGTAAAAAAAATAAATAATAATCTTCATCTATGAGGTGGAGGTCCATATGGAGTAGGAGGTTGAAGAGGCGGTGGACGTAGCGGTGTAGGTGGAAGCGGCGGTGGAGGAGGACGAGGTAGCCAACACTTTTTTTTTTGTTTGTTTAAATTAGGTACACCCCAAAAGAGGGGGAAATATCTAAAATACAACAATGATCAATTGCGCTGGAGTATAACAATGGATGGGTAAGGCCGGTATACATGTTTATTCTGCACAAGGTACGGACAAGTCCTGTGGGATCCATGCCTGGTTCATTTTAATGAACGTGAGCTTGTCCACATTGGCTGTGGACAGGCGGCTGCGCTTGTCTGTTATAACGCCCCCCTGCCATGCTAAACACAGCAGGGTGAGAACGCCGAAAGCGCGCACAGACGGCCCGCATTTTCTACAGCAGCTCTGACATATCGGGGTAATTTTTAAGGAACCTCTGCACCACCAAATTCAGCACATGCACCAGGCAAGGGATGTGCGTCAAACCGGCTAGTTCCAGAGCTGCTACGAGATTTCGCCCATTATCGCACACCACCAGGCCGGGCATAAGTCTCACTGGCAACAACCACTCATCGGTCTGTTGTTCCATTCCCGTCCACAGCTCATGCGCGGTGTGGGGTTTGTCCCCCAAACAGATGCGTTTTAAAACTGCCTGCTGTCGTTTACCCCTGGCTGTGCTGAAGTTGGTGGTGAAGGTGTTACGCTGACCGGATGAGGAGGCAGTAGAGGATGAAGAAGCAGAGTAGATGGAGGAAGCAACAGGAGGCAAAGAGAAGCACCCTGCAATCCTCGGTGGTGGAATGACATGCGCCAAACTGCTATCTGCCTCAGGCCCAGCCACCACTGCATTTTCCCAGTGTGCTGTTAGGGAGATATAACGTCCCTTACCTTGCTTACTGCTCCAAGTACAAACCGGATTCCAAAAAAGTTGGGACACTAAACAAATTGTGAATAAAAACTGAATGCAATGATGTGGAGATGGCAAATGTCAATATTTTATTTGTAATAGAACGTAGATGACAGATCAAACGTTTAATCCGAGTAAATGTATCATTTTAAAGGAAAAATACGTTGATTCCAATTTTCACGGTGTCAACAAATCCCCAAAAAGTTGGGACAAGTAGCAATAAGAGGCTGGAAAAATTAAATTTGAGTATAATGAAGAGCTGGAAGACCAATTAACACTAATTAGGTCAATTGGCAATATGATTGGGTATAAAAAGAACTTCTCAGAGTGGCAGTGTCTCTCAGAAGCCAAGATGGGTAGAGGATCACCAATTCCCACAATGTTGCGCAGAAAGATAGTGGAGCAATATCAGAAAGGTGTTACCCAGCGAAAAATTGCAAAGACTTTGCATCTATCATCATCAACTGTGCATAACATCATCCGAAGATTCAGAGAATCTGGAACAATCTCTGTGCGTAAGGGTCAAGGCCGTAAAACCATACTGCACCACAAACAGGAATGCTACTGTAAAGGAAATCACAGAATGGGCTCAGGAATACTTCCAGAAACCATTGTCAGTGAACACAATCCACCGTGCCATCCGCTGTTGCCACCTGAAACGCTACAGTGCAAAGAAGAAGCCATTTCTAAGCAAGATCCACAAGCTCAGGCGTTTTCACTGGGCCAGGGATAATTTAAAATGCAGTGTGGCAAAATGGAAGACTGTTCTGTGGTCAGACGAGTCACGATTCGAAGTTCTTTTTGGAAATCTGGGACGCCATGTCATCCGGACCAAAGAGGACAAGGACAACCCAAATTGTTATCAACGCTCAGTTCAGAAGCCTGCATCTCTGATGGTATAGGGGTTGCATGAGTGCGTGTGGCATGGGCAGCTTGCATGTCTGGAAAGGCACCATCAATGCAGAAAAATATATTCAGGTTCTAGAACAACATATGCTCCCATCCAGACGTCATCTCTTTCAGGGAAGACCCTGCATTTTTCAACAAGATAATGCCAGATCACATTCTGCATCAATCACAACATCATGGCTGCGTAGGAGAAGGATCCGGGTACTGAAATGTGCAGTCTGCAGTCCAGATCTTTCACCTATAGAGAACATTTGGCGCATCATAAAGAGGAAGGTGCAACAAAGAAGGCCCAAGACGATTGAACAGTTAGAGGCCTGTATTAGACAAGAATAGAAGAGCATTCCTATTTCTAAACTTGAGAAACTGGTCTCCTCGGTCCCCAGACGTCTGTTGAGTAACATAGTAACATAGTACATAAGGCCGAAAAAAGACATTTGTCCATCCAGTTCGGCCTGTTATCCTGCAAGTTGATCCAGAGGAAGGCAAAAAAAACCTGTGAGGTAGAAGCCAATTTTCCTCACTTTAGGGGAATAAAAAATTCCTTCCCGACTCCAATCAGGCAATCTGAATAACTCCCTGGATCAACGACCCCTCTCTAATAGCTATAGCCTGTAATATTATTACGCTCCAGAAACACATCCAGGCCCCTCTTGAATTCCTTTATTGTACTCACCATCACCACCTCCTCAGGCAGAGAGTTCCATAGTCTCACTGCTCTTACCGTAAAGAATCCTTTTCTATGTTTGTGTACAAACCTTCTTTCCTCCAAACGCAGAGGATGTCCCCTCGTCACAGTCACAGTCCTGGGGATAAATAGATGATGGGATAGATCTCTGTACTGACCCCTGATATATTTATACATAGTAATTATATCTCCCCTCAGTCGTCTTTTTTCTAACGTGAATAACCCTAATTTTGATAATCTTTCAGGGTACTGTAGTTGCCCCATTCCAGTTATCACTTTAGTTGCCCTCCTCTGGACCCTCTCCAGCTCTACTATGTTTGCCTTGTTCACTGGAGCCCAGAACTGTACACAGTACTCCATGTGTGGTCTGACTAATGATTTGTAAAGTAGTAGGAATATGTTCTCATCACGGGCATCT
The DNA here is from genome assembly GCF_905171765.1 of Bufo bufo. Lineage (NCBI taxonomy): Eukaryota > Metazoa > Chordata > Amphibia > Anura > Bufonidae > Bufo > Bufo bufo. Next base: position 122,198,268 of record NC_053395.1, on the reverse strand, counting down.
ATGCCCCTTTTGATGCAACCCATTATCTTATTGGCCTTGGCAGCAGCTGCCTGACACTGTTTTTTGCAGCTTAGTTTGCTGTTTATTAAAATTCCTAGATCCTTTTCCATGTCAGTGTTACCGAGTGTTTTACCATTTAGTATGTACGGGTGACTTGCATTATTCCTTCCCATATGCATAACTTTACATTTGTCAGTGTTAAACCTCATCAGCCACTTATCTGCCCAAGCCTCCAATCTATCCAGATCCCTCTGTAGTAGTATACTGTCCTCTTCAGTAGAGTTGAGCGAACACCTGGATCTTCCGGTTCGAGAAGTCCGGCCGAACTTCCCGGAAATGTTCGGGTTCGGGATCCGAACCCGACCCGAACTTCGTCCCGAACCCGAACACCATTTAAGTCAATGGGGACCCGAACTTTTCGGCACTAAAAAGGCTGTAAAACAGCCCAGGAAAGAGCTAGAGGGCTGCAAAAGGCAGCAACATGTAGGTAAATCCCCTGCAAACAAATGTGGATAGGGAAATGAATTAAAATAAAAATAAAAAAAATTAAAAATAACCAATATCAATTGGACAGAGGTCCCATAGCAGAGAATCTGGCTTCACGTCAGCAGAGAATCAGTCTCTTCATGCCATAGCAGAGAATCTGGCTTCATGTCAGCAGAGAATCAGTCTTCATGTCATAGCAGAGAATCAGGCTTCACCTCACCCACCACTGGAACAGGCCACTGTCACATATTTAGGCCCCGGCACCCAGACAGAGGAGAGAGGTCCCGTAACAGAGATTCTGGCTTCATGTCAGCACAGAATCAGTCTTCATGTCATAGCAGAGAATCAGGCTTCACGTCACCCACCACTGGAACAGGCCACTGTCACATATTTAGGCCCCGGCACCCAGACAGTGGAGAGAGGTCCCGTAACAGAGAATATGGCTTCATGTCAGCACAGAATCAGTCTTCATGTCATAGCAGAGAATCAGGCTTCACATCACCCACCACTGGAACAGGCCACTGTCACATATTTAGATATTTAGGCCCAGGCACCCAGGCAGAGGAGAGAGGTCCCGTAACAGAGAATCTGGCTTCATGTCAGAACAGAATCAGTCTTCATGTCATAGCAGAGAATCAGGCTTCACGTCACCCACCACTGGAACAGGCCACTGTCACATATTTAGGCCCCGGCACCCAGACAGAGGAGAGAGGTCCCGTAACAGAGAATCTGGCTTCATGTCAGCACAGAATCAGTCTTCATGTCATAGCAGAGAATCAGGCTTCACGTCACCCACCACTGGAACAGGCCACTGTCACATATTTAGGCCCCGGCACCCAGACAGAGGAGAGGTTCATTCAACTTTGGGTTGCCCCGCAATATAATGGTAAAATGAAAATAAAAATAGGATTGAATGAGGAAGTGCCCTGGAGTACAATAATATATTGTTAAGGGGAGGTAGTTAATGTCCAATCTGCACAAGGGATGGACAGGTCCTGTGGGATCCATGCCTGGTTCATTTTTATGAACGTCAGCTTGTCCACATTGGCTGTAGACAGGCGGCTGCGTATGTCTGTAATGACGCCCCCTGCCGTGCTGAATACACGTTCAGACAAAACGCTGGCCGCCGGGCAGGCCAGCACCTCCAAAGCATAAAAGGCTAGCTCTGGCCACGTGGACAATATGGAGACCCAGAAGTTGAATGGGGCCGAACCATCGGTCAGTACGTGGAGGGGTGTGCACAGGTACTGTTCCACCATGTTATTGAAATGTTGCCTCCTGCTAACACGTTCCGTATCAGGTAGTGGTGCAGTTAGCTGTGGCGTGGTGACAAAACTTTTCCACATCTCTGCCATGCTAACCCTGCCCTCAGAGGAGCTGGCCGTGACACAGCTGCGTTGGCGACCTCTTGCTCCTCCTCTGCCTTCGCCTTGGGCTTCCACTGGTTCCCCTGCGACATTTGGGAATGCTCTCAGTAGCGCGTCTACCAACGTGCGCTTGTACTCGCGCATCTTCCTATCACGCTCCAGTGTAGGAAGTAAGGTGGGCACATTGTCTTTGTACCGGGGATCCAGCAGGGTGGCAACCCAGTGGTCCGCACACGTTAAAATGTGGGCAACTCTGCTGTCGTTGCGCAGGCACTGCAGCATGTAGTCGCTCATGTGTGCCAGGCTGCCCAGAGGTAAGGACAAGCTGTCCTCTGTGGGAGGCGTATCGTCATCGTCCTGTGTTTCCCCCCAGCCACGCACCAGTGATGGGCCCGAGCTGCGTTGGGTGCCACCCCGCTGTGAACCTGCTTCATCCTCATCCTCCTCCACCTCCACCTCTTCCTCATCCTCGTCCTTTTCGTCCTACAGTAGTGGGCCCTGTCTGGCCACATTTGTACCTGGCCTCTGCTGTTGCAAAAAACCTCCCTCTGAGTCACTTCGAAGAGACTGGCCTGAAAGTGCTAAAAATGACCCCTCTTCCTCCTCGGCCACCTCCTCTTCCATCATCGCCCTAAGTGTTTTCTCAAGGAGACATAGAAGTGGTATTGTAACGCTGATAACGGCGTCATCGCCACTGGCCATGTTGGTGGAGTACTCGAAACAGCGCAACAGGGCACACAGGTCTCGCATGGAGGCCCAGTCATTGGTGGTGAAGTGGTGCTGTTCCGCAGTGCGACTGACCCGTGCGTGCTGCAGCTGAAACTCCACTATGGCCTGCTGCTGCTCGCACAGTCTGTCCAGCATGTGCAAGGTGGAGTTCCACCTGGTGGGCACGTCGCATATGAGGCGGTGAGCGGGAAGGCCGAAGTTACGCTGTAGCGCAGACAGGCGAGCAGCGGCAGGGTGTGAACGCCGGAAGCGCGAACAGACGGCCCGCACTTTATGCAGCAGCTCTGACATGTCGGGGTAGTTGTGAATGAACTTCTGCACCACCAAATTCAGCACATGCGCCAGGCAAGGGATGTGCGTCAAACCGGCTAGTCCCAGAGCTGCAACGAGATTTCGCCCATTATCGCACACCACCAGGCCAGGATTGAGGCTCACCGGCAGCAACCACTCGTCGGTCTGTTGTTCTATACCCCGCCACAACTCCTGTGCGGTGTGGGGCCTGTCCCCCAAACATATGAGTTTCAGAACGGCCTGCTGACGTTTACCCCGGGCTGTGCTGAAGTTGGTGGTGAAGGTGTGTGGCTGACTGGATGAGCAGGTGGAAGAAGAGGAGGAGGAAGCTGAGTAGGAGGAGGAGGAGACAGAATGTTGCCCTGCGATCCTTGGCGGCGGAAGAACGTGCGCCAAACAGCTCTCCGCCTGAGGCCCAGCCGCCACTACATTTACCCAGTGTGCAGTTAGGGAGATATAGCGTCCCTGGCCGTGCTTACTGGTCCACGTATCTGTGGTTAGGTGGACCTTGCCACAGATGGCGTTGCGCAGTGCACACTTGATTTTATCGGATACTTGGTTGTGCAGGGAAGTCACGGCTCTCTTGGAGAAGTAGTGGCGGCTGGGAACAACATACTGTGGGACAGCAAGCGACATGAGCTGTTTGAAGCTGTCTGTCTCCACCAGCCTAAATGACAGCATTTCATAAGCCAGTAGTTTAGAAATGCTGGCATTGAGCCCCAGGGATCGAGGGTGGCTAGGTGGGAATTTACGCTTTCTCTCAAATGTTTGTGAGATGGAGAGCTGAACGCTGCCATGTGACATGGTTGAGATGCTTGGTGACGCAGGAGGTGGTGTTGGTAGTACATTCCATGTTTGCTGGGCGGCAAGTGCCAACGTCCCTCCAGAGGCGGAGGAAGAGGCCGAGGCGGCGGCAGCAGCAGAAGAGGCCGAGGCGGCAGCAACAGAAGAGGTAGCAGGGGGAGCCTGAGTGACTTCCTTGTTTTTAAGGTGTTTACTCTACTGCAACTCATGCTTTGCATGCAGGTGCCTGCTCATGCAGGTTGTGCTAAGGTTCAGAACGTTAATGCCTCGCTTCAGGCTCTGATGGCACAGCGTGCAAACCACTCGGGTCTTGTCGTCAGCACATTGTTTGAAGAAGTGCCATGCCAGGGAACTCCTTGAAGCTGCCTTTGGGGTGCTCGGTCCCAGATGGCGGTGGTCAGTAGCAGGCGGAGTCTCTTGGCGGCGGGTATTCTGATTTTGCCCACTGCTCCCTCTTTGTCTTTTGCTATGCTGTTGGCTCGGTCTCACCACTGCTTCTTCCTCCGAACTGTGAAAGTCAGTGGCACGACCTTCATTCCATGTGGGGTCTAGGACCTCATCGTCCCCTGCATCGTCTTCCACCCAGTTTTGATCCCTGACCTCCTGTTCAGTCTGCACACTGCAGAAAGACGCAGCAGTTGGCACCTGTGTTTCGTCATCATCAGAGACGTGCTGAGGTGGTATTCCCATGTTCTCGTCATCAGGAAACATAAGTGGTTGTGCGTTAGTGCATTCTATCTCTTCCACCCCTGGGGAAGGGCTAGGTGGATGCCCTTGGGAAACCCTGGCAGCAGAGTCTTCAAACAGCATAAGACACTGCTGCATAACTTGAGGCTCAGACAGTTTCCCTGATATGCATGGGGGTGATGTGACAGACTGATGTGCTTGGTTTTCATGCGCCATTTGTGCGCTTTCTGCAGAAGACTGGGTGGGAGATAATGTGAACGTGCTGGATGCACTGTCGGCCACCCAATTGACTAATGCCTGTACCTGCTCAGGCCTTACCATCCTTAGAACGGCATTGGGCCCCACCAAATATCCCTGTAAATTCTGGCGGCTACTGGGACCTGAGGTAGTTGGTACACTAGGACGTGTGGCTGTGGCAGAACGGCCACGTCCTCTCCCAGCACCAGAGGGTCCACTAACACCACTACGACCATGTCCACGTCCGCGTCCCTTACTAGATGTTTTCCTCATTGTTCCCATTCACCACAATAAGAAAAATATTATTCGGGCTAATGTATTGAATTCAAATTCAGGCCTTTTTTTACAGACACCTAACACTGTCTGGCTATCTATTTAGGTACCATATTACACTAATACAGGCACACCAGTAATGACAGATTTAGCTGAATATAAATGTGAGGCCTATTTTTTAGGCGCTGTGTGACAGGTATACGTTTAATCACAGAATTAGACTTGTATCTGCACTGTAGCGTGTGTGTTAAATTTTTCAGAATGACCCTATCAGCACCTTGAATCTAATATACCCTTTTAGGGATAGATTTAAAGTTGGCCTGATATAGCAGAAACAACTAATTTTGAGAATGGCAAATTTGGGAATTGTTTTTCAACCCAGAACAAAAACTGTGCTTTTACGGTCACTACAAATAACTTGACCAGCTAAAACAGTACTGATTTGGAGGAATATAAATGTCAGGCCTATTTTTTAGGCGCTGGGTGACAGGCTCAACTTGCCCCTGATGTAGTATATGGCCGAAAAATAACCACACTATTGATGGTTAAATGCACTTGGGTGACACAGGCTCAGCCTGCACCTGATGTAGTATATGGCCAAAAAATAACCACACTATTGATGGTTAAATGCACTTGATGAAAGCTTGACCCTGATGTAGGATATAGCAAAAAATAATCACACTATTGATGGTTAAATGCACTTGGGTGACACAGGCTCAGCCTGCACCTGATGTAGTATATGGCCAAAAAATAACCACACTATTGATGGTTAAATGCACTTGATGAAAGCTTGACCCTGATGTAGGATATAGCAAAAAATAACCACACTATTGATGGTTAAATGCACTTGGTGGTAGCTTGTGCTGGCGCACCACAAGCCACAAAATGGCCGCCGATCACCCCAGAAAAAAGTGATATAAAAACGCTCTGGGCAGCCTAAAAAAAGTGAGCAATTGAATATCAGCACTTCAATGATCCACAGCTGTAGATCGATCACTGAATGAAGTCTTTTTGGAGGAGTTTATCTGCCTAATCTCGCCCTAACGTCACAGCTGCAACCTCTCCCTACGCTTGTATCAGCAGAGTGACGTGCAGCGCTACGTGACCCAAGCTTATATAGAGGCTGGGTCACATGCTGCACTGGCCAATCACAGCCATGCCAATAGTAGGCAAGGCTGTGATGGCCTCTTGGGGCAAGTAGTATGAAGCTTATTGATTGGCTGCTTTGCAGCCTTTCAAAAAGCGCCAAGAAAGCGCCGAACACCGAACCCGGACTTTTACGAAAATGTTCGGGTTCGGGTCCGTGTCACGGACACCCCAAAATTAGGTACGAACCCGAACTATACAGTTCGGGTTCGCTCATCCCTACTCTACAGTGTTAATTACTTTACACAGTTTAGTGTCATCTGCGAAAATTGATATTTTACTATGCAAGCCTTCTACAAGATCATTAATAAATATATTGAAGAGAATAGGGCCCAATACTGACCGCTGAGGTACTCCACTAGTGACAGTGACCCAATCTGAGTATGTACCGTTATCATTGAGCCAGTTACTTACCCACTTACAGACGTTTTCTTCCAGTCCAAGCATTCTCATTTTATATACTAACCTTTTATGTGGTACAGTGTCAAATGCTTTGGAGAAGTCCAGATATACGACATCCATTGATTCGCTGCTGTCAAGTCTAGAACTTACCTCCTCATAGAAACTGATTAAATTAGTTTGACATGACCGATCCCTCACGAAGCCATGCTGATATGGCGTTATTTGCTTATTTCCGTTAAGATGCTCTAAGATAGCATCTCTCAGAAAACCTTCAAACAGTTTACCCACAACAGATGTTAAACTTACCGGCCTATAGTTTCCAGGCTCTGTTTTTGGACCCTTTTTGAATATTGGCACCACATTTGCCATGCGCCAATCCTGTGGGACATTCAATGTCAGTATAGAGTCCGCAAATATCAGAAATAAGGGTCTGGCTATGACATTACTTACTTCCCTTAGGATACGGGGGTGTATGCCATCCGGTCCTGGCGATTTGTCTATTTTGATCTTTTTAAGTCGCTGTTGTACTTCTTCCTGGGTCAGACAGGACACTTTTATGGCGATTTTATTTCAACATTCAGCATTTCATCTGACAGTTTATATTCCTCAGTGAATACACTGGAGAAAAAATTATTTAACAACTTTGCTTTCTCCTCGTCGCTCTCTGCGAATCCCCCCTCATTACTCTTTAAAGGGCCGACACCTTCAGATTTATACTTTTTAACATTTATATAATTGAAGAACATTTTAGTTTTACTCTCTTTGGCAATTAATCTCTCGGTCTCTAGTTTGGCCGCTTTTATTTGTTTTTTACATGTTCTGTTTTTTTCCTTATAGTTTTTCAGTGCTTCCGTGCTACCCTCCTGTTTTAGTGTTTTATATGCTTTCTTTTTGTCATTTATTGCTTTCTTTACAGTTCTGTTTATCCACATTGGTTTCTTTTTGTTCCTTAACCTTTTATTCCCATACGGTATGTACCTCTCACAATGAGATTTTAGGATGTTTTTAAATATATCCCATTTTGTGGCTGTATTTTTATTTTTGAGGACTTTGTCCCAGTTAGTTAGGCCTATGGCCTCTCTTAGTTGGCTAAATTTAGCTTTTTTGAAGTTTGGTATTTTTGTTCCTCCCTGTAGAAACGCTCTTTTGAATGATAATTGGAAGGTTATTACTTTATGGTCACTATTTCCCAGGTGTCCCCCAACCTGAACGTCTGTTGTTCTGTCAGGCCTATTGGTTAATACTAAGTCCAGTATGGCCGTCCCTCTAGTCGGGTCCTGAACCAGTTGGGAGAGATAATTGTCTTTGGTTATTGCCAAGAATCTGTTTCCTTTATGAGATATACAAGTTTCAGTTTCCCAGTCTATATCTGTGTAGTTGAATTACCCCATAATAACCACCTCATTATGATTTGCCGCCTTGTCTATCTCGTTTCGTAGTAGATTTTCTGTGGACTCTGGTATATTAGGTGGTTTATAGTAAACTCCTATTAGTAATTTATTTTTGTTTTTAGCTCCATGTATCTCTACCCACAGTGACTCCACATGTTCATGTCCCTCACTTATATATAGTCATAGCTATCATCCAGCCATGTAAGAAGAAGGGGAGATGCCACACAGTGGTGAAAATGGCCTTGTCCCAACTTTTTGGGGATTTGTTGACACCATGAAATTCTGATTCAACATATTTTTTCTTAAAATGGTACATTTTCTCAGTTTAAAATTTTGTTCCGTGATTTATGTTCTATTCTAAATAAAATATTAGAAGTTGGCACCTCCACATCATTGCATTCAGTTTTTATTCACAATTTGTATAGTGTCCCAACTTTTTTGGAATCCGGTTTGTATTTGTAGTTAGGTGGACCTTGCCACAGATGGCATTGCGTAGTGCAAACCTGATTTTGTCCCGCACTTGGTTGTGCAGTGAAGGGATGGCTCGCCTGGAAAAGTAGTGGCGGCTGGGCAGGACGTACTGTGGGACAGCCACCGTCATAATTTTTTTAAAACTCTCCGTCTCCACCAGACCGAATGACAGCATTTCAAATGCCAGGAATTTTGAAATGCTGGCCTTCAGGGCCAGGGATCGCGGGTGGGTAGGAGGGTACTTCCTCTTTCTCTCCAGTGTTTGGCAGATAGAGAGTTGAACGCTTCCGTGGGACATCGTGGAGTTGCTTGGTGACCCAGGTGGTGGTGTTGCTGGTAGATCTTCTGTTTGTGGTGTGGCAGGTGCCACTGTCACTCGAGAGGAGGATGAAGAGGCCGAGACTTCAGAGACCTTTCTTTGTTTTTGAGGTGTCTACTCTAGAGTTGAGCGAACACCTGGATGTTCGGGTTCGAGAAGTTCGGCCGAACTATCCGGAAATGTTCGGGATCCAAACTCAACCCGAACTTCGCCCCGAACCCGAACCCGAACTGTAGGTAAATCCCCTGGAAATGAATTAAAATAAAAATAAAAATTAACAAATATCAATTGGAGAGAGGTCCCATAGCAGAGAATCAGGCTTCATGTCACCCACCACTGGAACAGGCCACTGTCAGATATTTAGGCCCCGTCACCCAGACAGAGGAGAGAGGTCCCATAGCAGAGAATCAGGCTTCATGTCACCCACCACTGGAACAGGCCACTGGCAGATATTTAGGCCCCGGCACCCAGACAGAGGAGAGAGGTCCCATTGCAGAGAATCAGGCTTCATGTCATAGCAGAGAATCAGGCTTCACGTCACCCACCACTGGGACAGGCCACTGTCAGATATTTAGACCCAGGCACCCAGACAGAGAAGAGAGGTCCCATAGCAGAGAATCAGGCTTCATGTCATAGCAGAGAATCAGGCTTCATGTCACCCACCACTGGAACAGGCCACTGTCAGATATTTAGGCCCCGGCACCCAGACAGAGGAGAGAGGTCCCATTGCAGAGAATCAGGCTTCACGTCACCCAGCACTGGAACAGGCCACTGTCACATATTTAGGTCCCGGCACCCGGACAGAGGAGAGAGGTCCCATAGCAGAGAATCAGGCTTCATGTCACCCACCACTGGAACAGGCCACTGTCAGATATTTAGGCCCCGGCACCCAGACACAGGAGAGAGGTCCCATTGCAGAGAATCAGGCTTCATGTCATAGCAGAGAATCAGGCTTCACGTCACCCACCACTGGAACAGGCCATTGTCAGATATTTAGGCCTCGGCACCCAGACAGAGGAGAGAGGTCCCATAGCAGAGAATCAGGCTTCATGTCATAGCAGAGAATCATGCTTCACGTCACCCACCACTGGAACAGGCCATTGTCAGATATTTAGGCCCCGACACCCGGACAGAGGAGAGAGGTCCCATTGCAGAGAATCAGGCTTCATGTCATCCACCACTGGAACAGGCCACTGTCAGATATTTAGGCCCCGGCACCCAGACAGAGGAGAGAGGTCCCATTGCAGAGAATCAGGCTTCATGTCATAGCAGAGAATCAGGCTTCACGTCACCCACCACTGGAAAAGGCCACTGTTAGATATTTAGGCCCCGGCACCCAGACAGAGGAGAGGTTCATTCAACTTTGGGTTGCCCTGCAATATAATGGTAAAATAAAAAAAAAGAGGATTGAATGAAGTTCCCTGGAGTACAAGAATATATTGTTAAGGGGAGGTAGTTATGAATGTCTAATCTGCACAAGGGATGGACAGGTCCTGTGGGATCCATGCCTGGTTCATTTTTATGAACGTCAGCTTGTCCACATTGGCTGTAGATAGGCGGCTGCGTTTGTCTGTTATGACGCCCCCTGCCGTGCTGAATACATGTTCAGACAAAACGCTGGCCGCCGGGCAGGCCAGCACCTCCAAGGCATAAAAGGCTAGCTCTGGCCACGTGGACAATTTGGATACCCAGAAGTTGAATGGGGCCGAACCATCAGTCAGTACGTGGAGGGGTGTACACACGTACTGTTCCACCATGTTAGTGAAATGCTGCCTCCTGCTAACACGTTCCGTATCAGGTGGTGGTGCAGTTAGCTGTGGCGTGGTGACAAAACTTTTCCACATCTCTGCCATGCTAATCCTGCCCTCAGAGGAGCTGGCCGTGACACAGCTGCGTTGGCGACCTCTTGCTCCTCCTCTGCCTTTGCCTTGGGCTTCAACTTGTTCCCCTGTGACATTTGGGAATGCTCTCAGTAGCGCGTCTACCAATGTGCGCTTGTACTCGCACATCTTTCTATCACGCTCCAGTGCAGGAAGTAAGGTGGGCACATTGTCTTTGTACCGGGGAACCAGCAGGGTGGCAACCCAGTAGTCCGCACACGTTAAAATGTGGGTAACTCTGCTGTCGTTGCGCAGGCACTGCAGCATGTAGTCGCTCATGTGTACCAGGCTGCCCATAGGTAAAGACAAGCTGTCCTATGTGGGAGGCGTATCGTCTCACCATCGGCTCGGTCTCACCACTGCCTCTTCCTCCGAACTCTGAAAGTCAATGGCACGACCTTCATTCCATGTGGGGTCTAGGACCTCATCGTCCCCTGCATCGTCTTCCAACCAGTCTTCCTCCCTGACCTCCTGTTCAGTCTGCACACTGCAGAAAGACGCAGCAGTTGGCACCTGTGTTTCATCATCGGAGACGTGCTGTAGTGGTATTCCTATGTCCTCATCATCAGGAAACATAAGTGGTTCTGCGTCAGTGCATTCTATGTCTTCCACCGCTGGGGAAGGGCTAGGTGGATGCCCTTGGGAAACCCTGGCAGCAGAGTCTTCAAACAGCATAAGAGACTGCTGCATAAGTTGAGGCTCAGATAGTTTCCCTGATATGCATGGGGGTGATGTGACAGACTGATGTGCTTGGTTTTCATGCGCCATTTGTGCGCTTTCTGCAGAAGACTGGGTGGGAGATAATGTGAACGTGCTGGATGCACTGTCGGCCACCCAATTGACTAATGCCTGTACCTGCTCAGGCCTTACCATCTTTAGAACGGCATTGGGCCCCACCAAATATTGCTGCAAATTCTGGCGTCTACTGGGACCTGAGGTAGTTGGTGCACTAGGACATGTGGCTGTGGCAGAACGGCCACGTCCTCTCCCAGCACCAGAGGGTCCACTAACACCACGACGACCATGTCCACGTCCGCGTCCCTTACTAGATGTTTTCCTCATTGTTACCGTTCATCACAATGAGAAAAAAATTATTTTGCCCAATGCATTGAATTCAAATTCAGGCCTTTTTTTACAGGCACCTAACACTATCTGGCTATCTATTTAGGTACCATATTACACTAATACAGGCACAGCAGTAACCACAGATTTAGCTGAATATAAATTGTAAGCCTAGTATTTAGTCCCTGGATGACAGGAATCCCTTTTACGGACAGAATTAGACTTGGAAATGCACGGTAGCGTTTGAAGTTATTGAGAATGACCCTATCAGCACCTTCAATGTAATATACCCTTTTATGGATAGATTTAAACTTGGCCTGCTACAGCAGAAACCACTGATTTAGGGAATTGCTAATTTGGGAATTGTATTTCAACCCAGAACAAAAACTGTGCTTTGACGGACACTAAATAACTTGACCAGCCACAGCAGTAACCTCGGATTTAGCTGAATATAAATTGTAGGCCTAGTATTTAGGCGCTGGATGACAGGTATACGTTTACAGACAGAATTAGACTTGGAGATGCACGGTAGCGTTTGAAGTTATTGAGAATGACCCTATCCGCACCTTCAATCTAATATACCCTTTTATGGATAGATTTAAACTTGGCCTGCTACAGCAGAAACCACTGATTTAGGGAATTGCTAATTTGGGAATTGTATTTCAACCCAGAAAAAAATATATCCTTTGCCAGACAGCAGACAGTATTACAATTGGCTAGCCACAGCTGAAATACCAGATTTAGGGTACTGCTATTTTGGCAATTGTATTTCACCCCTCAATAAAATAGCAAGCACAGCCAAGCCCCTGATGTAGGATATAGCAAAAAAAATGGTCCCTTGGGGCGGTGGGCAGTAGCAGGCGTATTGTCTAGGGGAAGGCCGCTCCGCTTTTGCAACCTGCTCACTCTTCTGCTGTGCTGGTGGCTCTGTGCGACCACCGCCTCTTCTTCCGAACTAGACAGGTCACTCGCATGACCTTGATTCCATGTGGGGTCAAGGAACTCATCGTCCTCCACATCATCTTCCACCCAGTCTTCACCCCTGCCCTCTGCACACTGCAGAAAGCCACAGCAGTTAGTACCTGTGTTTTGTCATCATCCGAGATGTGCTGCAGTGGTCCTGCCATGTACTCATCCTGAAACATAAGTGGTTGGGCATCGGTGCACTCAATCTCTTCCACTTCTGGGGCAGGGCTATGTGGATGGCCCTGGGAAACCCTGCTAGCAGAGTCATCAAAAAGCAGAAGAGACTGCTGCATGACTTGGGGCTCAGAATGCTTGGCTGATTTGCAAGGGGGTGAGGTGAAGGACTGATGGACATGGGCGCAGGTGCCAACTCTGATCTTTCAGCAGTAAACTGGGTGGGAGACATAGTGAAGGAACTGGAGGCACTGTCAGCCACCCTATCTACTATCGCCTGTACTTGTTCTGGCCTCACCATTCGTAGAGCCGCATTCGGCCCTACCAAATAACGCTGAAGGTTCTGTCGCCTACTCGCACCTGAGGAAGGTGTTTCACTTGTGTGTGTAGCTGGCACAGATCGACTACGTCCTCTCCCTGCAACAGGAGCTCCACCAGCAGCACCACGATCAGGGCCACGTCCCTTATTTGATGCTCTCCTCATTCTTTGCATTCACCCAGCAAACTAACAGATGGTTTTTGTCAGGTGACAATTAAGTTCACTGAGAGTAAGGCAGTGGCGGTGTCATAAAGAGGAAAAATTTCTTGAGGTCACACAATAGTGTGACAGGCAAATTTTATACAATTACTTCACGGTCCCAAAAAATGTTAATTTGTCAACCAACAATGTAACTGCAGTATTGACAGGTTGTATTTGACTGTGACAAATGCAGCAAAGGCCCCAGATGTAGGGTCTTGCAAATAATTGGTGTTTTTTTAAACACCAGACTATAACAGCAATATTTAAAGTTTAGATTTGACTGTCACAAATGCAACAAAGGCCGCAAATGTATTATTTTTGTTGTATTGTTTTTTTAAAACCTGACTATGACAGCAGTATCTAATGCTTGTATTGGACTGTCAGAAATGCAGCAAAGGCCGCAAATGTATTATCTTGCCCAAAATGGGTGTTTTTTTTAACAAGAATATAACAGCAGTATCTAACATTTGTATTGGACTGTCACAAATGCAGCAAATGCCGCAAATGTATTATCTTGCCCAAAATTGGTGTTTTTTTTAACCCTTTCATGACCAACGGTCATTGATGCCCCAGTGTCCAGGTCAAAATTTACAAATCTGACATGCGGCACTTTATGTGGTAATTGCTTTGGAACACTTTTATTTATCCAAGCCATTCTGAGATTGTTTTCTCGAGACATATTGTACTTCATGATAGTCATAAATTTGAGTCAATATATTTCACCTTTATTTATGAAAAAATACCAAATTTATTTAAAAAAATAGAAAAATTCACAATTTTCAAAATTTCAATTTTTCTGCTTCTAAAACAGAAAGTCATACCTAATAAAATATTTACTACTTAACATTTGCCATATGTCTACTTTATGTTGGCATTGTTTTGGAAATGTCATTTTATTTTTTTAGGACTTTAGAAGGCTTAGAAGTTTAGAAGCAATTCTTCACATTTTTTAAGAAAATTTCCAAAACCCACTTTTTAAGGATCAGGTTCAGGTCTGAAGTCACTTTGTGGGGCTTACATAGTGGAAACCCCCATAAATGACCCCATTGTAGAAACTACACCCCTCAAGTTACTCACAACTGATTTTACAAACTTTGTTAACCCTTTAGGTGTTCCACAAGAATTCAAGGAAAATGGAGATGAAATTTCTAAATTTCACTTTTTTGGCAGATTTTCCATTTTATTACATTTTTTTCTTTAACACATTGAGGGTTAACAGCCAAACAAAACTCAACATTTATTACCCTGATTCTGCGGTTTACAGAAACACCCCACATGTGGTCGTAAACTGATGTAAGGGCGCACGGCAGGGCGCAGAAGGAAAGGAACGCCGTATGGTTTTTGGAAGGCAGATTTTGCTAAACTGGTTTTAGATGCCATGTCCCATTTAAAGCCCCCCTGATGCACCCATACAGTAGAAACTCCCAAAAAGTGACCCTATTTTGGAAACTATGGGATAAGGTGCCAGTTTTATTGGTACTATTTTGGGGTACATATGATTTTTAATTGCTCTATATTAAGTTTTTTGTGAGGCAAGGTAACTGAAAAATGGCTGTTTTGGCACAGTTTTTTTTTATTTTTTACAAGATTCATCTGACAGGGTAGATCATGTGCTATTTTTATAGAGCAGGTTGTTACGGACGCAATGATATCAAATATGTCTTCTTTCTTTCTTTGTTTCAGTTTTACATAATAAAGCAATTTTGAAAAATAATGTGTCTCCATTTTCTGAACGCCATATGTTTTTTATTTTTCTGCCGATCGTCTTGTGCTAGTTTTTTGCAGAAAGAGTTGAGGTTTTTATTGGTACCATTATTGGGTACATAGGATTTTTTGATCATTCATTATTACACTTTATGGGGCAAGGTGACCAAAAAATTGGCTGTTTTGGAACAGTTTTTATTTATTTATTTTTACAGCGTTTATCTGAGGGGTTAGGTCATGTGACAGTTTTATAGAGCAGATCGTTACGGACGTGGCAATACCTAATATGTATACTTTTTCTTATTTATTTAAGTTTTATACAATAATAGCATTTCTGAAACCAAAAAAATGATGTTTTAGTGTCTCCATAGTCTGAGAGCCATAGATTTTTTATTTTTTGGGCGATTGTCTTAAATAGGGTATCATTTTTTGCGGGATGGGGAAACGGTTTGATTGGTACTATTTTGGGGGTCATAAGTCTTTTTGATCGCTTGCTGTTGCACTTTTTGTGATGTAAGGTGACAAAATGGCTTTTTTTACTTTTTTTTTATGGTGTTTATCGGACGGGTTCTATCATGTGATATATTTATAGAGACTGTCGTTACGGACGCGGTGATACCTAATATGTGTATATATATATATTTTTTTCATTTTTTATAGGAAAAAGCAATTTCTTTTTTTAATTTTACATTTTTATTTATTTATTTACTTTTACTTTTATTATTTTCACTTTTTTTTTTTTTACCAAGTCCCTCTTGGATCTTGAAGATCCAGTGGGGCTGATGGCTGTACTATACTTTGCAATGCTCTTGCATTGCAAAGTATAATACAATCAGATGCCCTGTAGGTGGCAACAGCGGACGCTTTTGCAAAGCGTCCGGTTGCCATGGCAACCATCGGGCGCTGCAATCGCAGCGCAGCAGCCCCGATGGTGGAGAGAGGGAGCCCCCTCCCTCTATTAACCCCATGGATTTCGCTGCCGCGGCATCTATGGGGTTACAGCAGAGTGTCAGCATAGAGCTGACACTCTCTGCTGATGGCGGCGGCTCAGGAATGGACCAGCCGCCATCACACACAGCAGGGGGGGCCGCACGGCATGGGGGCATTGCTGGTCACGGCCAGCATTGAGGGGGCAGGAGGAAGGTATGGGGTGGGGAGGGGGAGGACCGTAGGAGGCAGGAGATAAGCAGCGGATAGATTCAGCGGCAGGCGGACACAAGGGGGGGCTTGGAGGGGCACAGATGGGGGGCACACATGGCGGGCACAGATCGGGGAGAGGGGGGGCACGAGGACACATTACCTGATTTCAGGCTCTGATCTACAGAGCGCAGATCAGAGCCTGAAACCGGCATTTTTTCACTGCCGCGATCCGATTGGTTAGTTTGCACAGACTAACCAATTGGATCAATTGTCGGCAAGGGGCCACTCTGATTTGTCCCTTGCCGACAATACTGAACTGTATGCTGTCCGTGACAGCAGCAGGACAGGGGCAGAAGCTTTAATCCAAGCGCTTTGCAGCGCTTGGATTAAAGAGCTGGCTTGACGTCTATACACGTGGTAGCTGCACGGGGCATTAAACAAGAATATAACAGCAGTATCTAACGCTTGTAGTGGAATTTGACAAATGCAGCAAAGGCGGCAAATGTATGATCTTGCCCAAAATAGTTTTTTTTTTAATACCAGAATATAACAGCGGTATATAACGCTTGTAAATGCAGCAAAGGCCCCAGATGTAGGGTCTTGCAAAAAATGGGTGTTTTTTTTAAACCCAGAATATAATAGCAGTATTTCAAGCTTGCATTTTACTGTAACAAATGCAGCAAAGGCCCCAGATGTAAAGTGTTTCCCAAAATGGGTGTTTTTTTAAAAAAAAACAGAATACAATTTCTTCACGGATCACGGGCCCAAAATTTTTTAATTTGTCAACCAACAATTTAACTGCAGTATTGACAGGTTGTATTTGACTGTGACAAATGCAGCAAATGCCCCAGATGTAGGGTCTTGCAAATAATTGGTGTTTTTTTAAACACAGAATATAACAGCAATATTTAAAGTTTAGATTTGACTGTCACAAATGCAACAAAGGCCACAAATGTATTATTTTTGCCAAAAATGGGTGTTTTTTTTTTAAACCTGACTATAACCGCAGTATCTAACGCTTGTATTGGACTGTCAGAAATGCAGCAAAGGCCGCAAATGTATTATCTTGCCCAAAATGGGTGATTTTTAGAACAAGAATATAACAGCAGTATCTAACATTTGTATTGGACTGTTACAAATGCAGCAAATGCCGCAAATTTATTATCTTGCCCAAAATTTTTTCTTTTTTTTTTAAACAAGAATATAACAACAGTATCTAACGCTTGTAGTGGAATTTGACAAATGCAGCAAAGGCGGCAAATGTATTATCTTGAACCAAAATTGCCCAAAATAGGTGTTTTTTTAATACCAGAATATAACAGTGGTATATAACGCTTGTAAATGCAGCAAAAGCCCCAGATGTAGGGTCTTGCAAAAAATGGGTGTTTTTTTTTAAACCCAGAATATAATAGCAGTATTTCAAGCTTTTATTTCACAGTGACAAATTCAGCAAAGGCACCAGATGTAGGGTATTGCAAAAAATGGGTGTTTTTATAAAACCAGAATATAATTGCAGTATTTCAAGCTTGCATTTTACTGTAACAAATGCAGCAAAGGCCCCAGATGTAGGGTGTTGCCCAAAATGGGTGTTTTTAAAAAAAAAACTGAATATAACAGCAGTATCTAACGCTAGTATTTGACTTTGACAAATGCAGCCCCAGATGTAGGGTCTTGCAAAAAATAGTTGTTTTTTTAAACCAAGAATATAACTGCAGTATTTAAAGTTTGTATTTGACTGTCACAAATGCAACAAAGGCCACAACTGTATTATCTTGCCCAAAATGGGTGTTTTAAGAATACCAGAATATAACAGCGGTATAAAACGCTTGTATTGGACTGTAAGAAATGCAGCAAAGGCCGCAAATTTAGTATCTTGCCCAAAATGGGTGTTTTTTTTAAATACCAGAATATAACAGCGATATATAACGCTTGTATTGGACTGTGACAAATGCAGCAAATGCACCAAATGTAATTATTGCAAACAATTTGTGTTTTTTTAAACCCAAAATATAATTGCAGTATTTCAAGCTTGTATTTCACTGTGACAAATCCAGCAAAGGCCCCAGATGAAGGGTCTTGCAAAAAATGTTTTGTTTTTTTTTAAAACCAAGAATATAACAGCAGTATTTAAAGTTAGAAATTGTCTGTCACAAGTGCAACAAAGGCCACAAATTTATTATCCTACCCAAAATGTTTTTTTTTTTTTAAATAGCAGAATATAACAGCATTATATCACGCTTGTGTTATACTGTCAGAAATGCAGCAAAGGCCGCAAATGTATTATCTTGCCCAAACTGGGTGTTTTTTTTAAACCAGAATTTAACATCACTATCTAACGCTTTTATTTCACTGTGAAAAATGGAGCAAAGGCCCCAGATGTAAGGTATTGCAAAAAAATTGGTGTTTTTTTAAACCCAGAATATAATTGCAGTATTTCAAGCTTGTACTTCACTGTGACAAATGCCACCAAGGCCCCAGACTTAGGGTCTTTCAAAAAATGGGTGTTTTTTTTAAAACACAGAATATAATTGCAGTATTTCAAGCATGTATTTCACTGTCACAAATGCAAATATGCTTTGCTGGTCCACTGAACTTGCATAAAATGTCTGCCTAACTAACAGACGGATAAAAGTTCTTTTTCTGTGTCACTGGGCTCAGATCAGGGTAAAAAAAATTGTGAACTGCACCCACAAAACAAAATCGCTGTAGATCACTGAGTGGACAAGTACTTCTGATAACTGATTCTTTCCTATTCTCTCCCTCACAGCAGCAGCATCCTATCCCTACAATAATAAGAGCAGAGTGACGTGTAGCGCTACGTGACTCCAGCTTATATAGAGGCTGGGTCACATGCTGCACTGGCCAATCACAGCCATGCTATTAGTAGGCATGGCTGTGATGGCTTCTAAGGGCACACAAGTTAAACGCTTGTTGATTGGCTGCTCTGCAGCCTTTCAAAAAGCGCCATTAACTCGCCGAACACCGAAACCAAACTCAAACTTTTACTGAAAAGTTCAGGTTCGGGGTCCAAAAATCCTAAAGTTTGCTTCGAACCCGAACTTTACAGTTCGGGTTCACTTAACCCTAGTTCTGTGGGATCCATGCCTGGTTCATTTTAATGAACACGAGCTTGTCCACATTGACTTTCTCGCTTGTCTGTGATAACCCCCTCCTGCTGTGCTAAATAAACGTTCAGACAATACACTGGTTGCAGGGCAGGCCAGCACATCCAAGGCGTAAAGTGCAAACTCAAGCCATGTGCCCAGTTTGGAGACCCAGAAGTTGAAGGGGGCAGACACATCAGTCAGTACGTGTAGGCGTGTGCACACATACTGCTCCACCAGGTTGCAGAAATGCTGCCTCCTGCTAAGATGTTCCATATCAGCTGGTGGTGCTGGTTGTTGTGGCGTGCTGACAAAGCTTTTCCACATTTCAGCAATGCTAACCCTGCCTTTTGAGGTGCTGGCGGTGCCCTAGCTGCGTTGGCGACCTCCTCCTCATCCTCTGCTTCCACTGTGCCCCCGCTATCAGGTGGGAATGGCATCAGCAGCGCGTCTATCAGCGTGCGCTCGTAGTTGCACATCTTCCAATCAGTAACAGACGTTTTTACAAAATTTATTTCCCTGTCAGCAATGCAGAGCAGGGGTTTTTCACCGGAAAAAATGGGTTAATGTCAACCATCAATGTAACAGACGAATTTTTGAAATTTAGGTCCCTGTCACCTATGCAGAACAGGGGTTTGTATATGGCAAAAATGGTAAAATGTCACCCAAGAATGTAATAGACGATTTTTAGAAATTTAGGTCCCTGTCACCTATGCAGAGCAGGGGTTTGTATATGGCAAAAATGGTAAAATGTCACCTAAGAATGTAATAGACGATTTTTAGAAATTTAGGTCCCTGTCACCTATGCAGAGCAGGGGTTTATTCACAGCAAAACTGGGTTCATGTCACCCACCAATGGAACAGATGATTTTACAAAAATTAGGTCCCTGTCACCTATGCAGAGCAGCAGTTTATATACGGCAAAAATGGTAAAATGTCACCTGAGAATGTAACAGACGATTTTTTGAAATTTAGGTCCCTGTCACCTATGCAGAGCAGTTTTTTCACACCAAAACTGGGTTCATGTCACCCACCAATGGAACAGACAATTTTACTAAAATTAGGTCCCTGTCACCAATGCAGTGCAGGGATTTGTACACGGCAAAAATGGTAAAATTTCACACGAGAATGTAACAGATGATTTTTTTGAAATTTAAGTCCCTGTCACCTATGCAGAGCAGCGGTTTATTCACGGCAAAAATTGCAAAATGTCACCCAAGAATGTAACAGACGCTTTTGCACCCTGCTACCTCTTTTGCTGTGCTGGTGCCTCTGTGCGACCACCTCCTCTTCCTCCGAACTGCACACATCACTCGCATGACATTGATTCCATGTGAGGTCTAGCACCTCATCATCCTCCACATCATCTTCCACCTACTCTTTACCCCTGCCCTCCTTGTCGGTCTGCAGACTGCAGAAAGCCGCAGCAGTTGACACCTGTGTTTCGTCATAATCAGAGACGTGCTGCGATGGTATTCCCATGTCCTCATCCTGAAACATAAGTGGTTGGGCATCAGTGCACTCTCTTCCACTACTGGGGCAGGGCTATGTGGATGGCCCACGGAAACCCTGCCAGCAGAGTCATCAAAAAGCATTGCTGCATAACTTGGGGCTCAGACTGCTTGACTGATTTGCAAGGGGACGAGTTGAAAGACGGATAGCCATGGGCTGTAGGTGCCAACTATGATCTTTCAGCAGGGGACTGGGTGGGAGAAAATGTGAAGGAAATGGAGGCACTGTCAGCCCCCCAATCTACTATCGAATATACTTGTTCTGGCCTCACCATTCATAGAGCCGCTTTCGGGCCTACCAAATAATGCTGACGGTTCTGTCGCCTACTTGCACTTGAGGAAGGTGTTTCACTTGTGCGTGTAGCTAGCACAGATCGACCACATCCTCTACCTGAAACAGGAGCTCCACCAACACCAGCATCACCATGACCAGGACCACGTCCCTTATTTGACGCTCTCCTCATTCTTTGCGTTCACCAACCAAACTAACAGGTGGTTTATGTCAGGGGACAATGTAACCGCCAATAGTCAAAAATTTCGTTTACTGACAGTAAGGCTGTGCTGGTGTCATAAAAATAAAAATATATTGAGTTCACACAACAGTGTGACAGTAGAATTTAATACAAATACTTCACTGTCAAAAAAAATGTGAATTTGTCAAACAGCAATGTAACAGCAGTATTTACTGGTTTTATTTGACTGCCAGAAATGCAGCGCAGGCTGCAAATGTACTATCTAGCACAAAAAAAATTATTTCTTCAACCAAAAATGTAACATCAGTGTTTAATGGTTTTATTAGACTGTCATAAGTGCAGCGTAGGCCGCAAATGTATTTTCTAGCGCAAAAGATGAGAATTTGTCATCCAACAATGTAACAGACGCATTTGTGAAATTTATTTCCCTGTCCGCTATGTAGAGCAGGGGTATATCACAGTCAAAAATGCAAATATGTCAACCCCTGAACTCAGAGACGGATTAACTATATTATTGTCCCTGGCACATATGCAGGTGTACTTCACAAAAAAATTGTTTTGTCGCACAATGAACTAACAGACGGATTAAGTATTAAATTATTAATATTTATTTTACATGTTGTATTGCGCTCACCAAAAAAATCGCTGTAGGAAGGTTAGCCACAGATTGAACATACAGATAAATTATCTTCCTGTTTCAAGGGTGTAAAAATGGTGTATTGCACATGTGCCCTGGCTGTACAATTGTGCACCTGGCCTATGTTGGTGCAGGAACCCAACATCCGTGCCACTTGTGAATGACTGGCCTGATAATCGTGGAAATGTCACCCCACACACAAACAGATGGAATTGCTGAATATATTGGCCTGGCTGTCACATATGCAGTGCAGGCCGCAGGGTTAGTTGAAAGACCAAACTGTGAATATGTCACCCCACAATCCAACAGTTGAATTTAGTGTATTTATTTGCCTCGCTGTCACATATGCAACACAGGCAGCAAAGGTATTTCCTGGCCAAAGAAAAAATAATAATTTCACCAACAATGTCAAAGTTGCATTTACTGATTATATTTCACTGCAAAAGGCAGCAAAATGTGCTTAAGAGTTTGGCATGTGCTTGGTTAATAATTGTCCCTTAAGGTGTATCAAAACAAAAACTATGTTTGGCTGCTCAGAGTACTCAATAAACCTCTAGCATAAAGGTGCACGGCGGCACCAAAAGATTAATAACAATAGTCCTACCAGATAATATGGTTCATCCGGACATCGTAGAATCACAGCGGTAGGTATGATCCTAATAGAGAAAGCAAGTACCAGACAGGTGCAAACAGAGGGGCACTAGATCACTAGATGGCCCTAGGGTACGGGTACGGATGACCTAGCCATGGAGCACCCGTCCTGAGAAGAATGACCCCGTCAAGAACAACCTTAAGCTACTTGGCCCTATAGTGCCCTAGTGCAGCTAGTCCCTACATGCATGTTTCGATTTAACTCTCATCAAGGGAAACAAGTAATTAAAAACTAAAAATCCAGAAGGGCAAAAAGGTTAGATAAATGTACAAATAGATTCTAGTACACTATATACATAGGTGCCCCAGAAACATAATTCCGGCAGTTTGAATAGAAGTGGTAGCTCAAAGTTTAAGCTCCACTCCCATATGCAGGGCCTGTGCAAGTACCTTGGATGTGAGGCACTTGCCAGAAGATGGGGGAGCCTTGTGATAAATAAGGATACCGCTAGTCCGGTCGGCCGATGCGACTGTTGAGGCAGTGAGATAACCTGTCTGCCAGCAGCCGCCCGCCCGGAATTGAAATACAGGCCAGGTCTCATAACGAGGCCTGAGACGCAGCGCGGTGACGTCAGGCTAGGTTACTGGTGCTTTGCCACGCCTGCGCAGCAGGCGCTTGATACCAGGAGTGCCTGCCTATAGAAGAGTTCCGTGATGACATGTAACGATGCTAGCGCAACATCAAGAAATGGCCACAGAGCACATTGCTGACGTAGGATGCTTTAATGTCATGTGACCTAGTTGCCAGGTAAGTGGCACTAGCTGCCGGCAATCCGCAACTGCGCGGTCCTTCATATACGACGGCGCTCCGAATAGGGGGCAGTACATGGCATTAGGATATCAGAAGGGTAAATAAGCCCGACAGACCTATAACATAAGATCCATGGTGCACAGAGATTTACACACAATGGTAATAATGTATATAAACAGGTAAAGAGAGTCATTATCATAGTAATGTGCCTAGTCTATGGGTGGCAAGGCACAATTACTGTAGTAGCCTTAGAAGACAGGGCACAATTGCTGTAATAGCCTTAAAGGGTTTCTACCACTTTGTTTTCACATAATTAGCTTTCAGACACTAGCGATCCGCTAGTGTCTGCTCTAACAAACAATCCTAATATAATAGCTTTTGGGGCAGCCGTTTCTCTAAAAAAAGAACTTATATTGATATGCTAATGAGCCTCTAGGTGCTATGGGGGCGTCATTAGCACCTAGAGGCTCGGTCTACCTTCAGGAAATGCCGCCGCCCAGCGCGTCCCTCCAGCCCGCCCATCTCCTCTGGAATGCGATCCTCCCTGTGAGCGTATGTATTCGGCGCATGCGCAGTGAATGTCTGACCGCTTTCTGCACAGACATCTCCACTGCGCCTGTTCCTCGGAGCACTATGACGTCATCGGCGCAAGCGCAGTGGAGATGTCTGAGCAGGGAACCAGTCAGACATTCACTGCGCATGCGCCGAATACAGACGCTCACAGGGAGGATCGCATTCCGGAGGAGATGGGCGGGCTGGAGGGACGCGCTGGGTGGCGGCATTTTGTGAAGGTAGACCGAGCCTCTAGGTGCTAATGACGCCCCCATAGCACCTAGAGGCTCATTAGCATATCAATATAAGTTCTTTTTTTAGCGAAACGGCTGCCCCAAAAGCAATTATATTAGGATGGTTCGGTAGAGCAGACACTAGCGGATCGCTAGTGTCTGAAAGCTAATTATGTGAAAACAAAGTTGTAGAAAGCCTTTAAATGAAACAGCTAAAACACAGCTGTTCGTTCAACCCTGTGGGGGACACCGTGCATAGAGTGTGGATCCACCGAGCCTCATGCTGTAGTAGAGTCCGGTCACAATCATCACCACGAATTGGTGGTGAAACAACTTCGAAGCCCATAGCTTTAATGCATTTTGGATTACCAGAATGGTGATCATTAACATGGCGGGACACAGCCGTGTCCCTCTTATTGCCAATGTCCCCTAGCTGTTCCCCAATGCGTCTACGCAGTTCACGCTTCGTTTTACCCACATATTCCATTGGGCAGTCGCACGTGATTTTGTATATGACTCCCCGAGACCGGCAATTGATGAAATCGTTTATATGAAAGGACCGTTGTAGGTTAACGCTGTAAAAAACTTTGCAAGTCTGTATTGTGTTACAGCTAGGGTTGACCAAACTTTATGATTTTTGTACCCCGGACCCGTACCCGAACATTTCAGTAAAAGTTCGGGTTCGGTGTTCGGCGATTTCTTGGCGCTTTTTGAAAGGCTGCAGAGCAGCCAATGAACAAGCGTTTAACTGTGTGACCTTAGAAGCCATCACAGCCATGCCTACTAATGGCATGGCTGTGATTGGCCAGTGCAGCATGTGACCCAGCCTCTATAAAAGCTGGAGTCACGTAGCACTGCACGCTGTTACTAGTGTAGGGAGAGGATGCTGCTGGTGATTTCAGGGAGAGAATAGGACTGAATCTGTGATCAGAACTCCAATATATCTCAGCAATCTACATACATTTAGTTGTGTGGGTGCAGTGCACAATCTTTTTACCCAGCCTCGAGCCCAGTGACAGAAAAAAATAACTTTTATCCGTGTGTTAGTTAGGTGGGCGGCGGCCATTTTATGCAAGCTCAGTGCACCAGCACTGCATCTGTGCTTTTGTGACATCCAACTCCAAGCTTGAAAAACTGCACTAATAATCTGGTTTTAAAAAAAACACCCTTTTTTGCCAATATACAACATCTGGTGCATTTGCAGGATCAGTCAGTGTGCAATTTAAGCTAGAAATTCAGCCATAATTTGCTGGGTTTTTAAATACACCCTTTTTGTGCAAAATACACTATTTTACAGCCCTATCTGCATCTGCACTTGTGAAATTCAATTGATTTTATATACAGCTTTCATATTCTGTTATAAAAAAAAACAACCTTTTTTTGCCAAATACTTAATATTGCAGCCCTTGCTACATCTGTGATTGTTAAAAACAAGTTTTAAAAAATGTAAAAAATTTTCTGGCTTTGAAAAAACACCAATTTTTGGCAATATCCAACATCTGGTGCCTTTGCATGATTATTCAGTGTGCAATTTATGCTAGAAATACAGCCATAATTTTCTGGGTTTTTACAAACAACCTTTTTTGGCAAAATACACAATTTTACAGCCCTTGCAGCATCAGCACGTGTGAAATTAAAGGGTTATATACTGCTGTCATATTCAGTTAATAATCAAACACTCGTTTTGGGCAAAAAAGTTAATTATGCATATGTCATTGTGAGATACACACAATGATATTTGCAAAACAGCCATTTTGTGCGAAAAACTTAAATTCTGGCCTAGTCTGGATCAGGACGTGTGAGATACACCCTTTAGATACTGTGGTTATATTCAGTTATTTGAAAAAATAATAATTTGGGCAAAAATCTTTAATTGCGACCTAGTCTGCATCTGTACGTGTGAGATACATCCTTTAGATACTGTGGTTATATTCTTCTATTAATAAAACACCCTTTTTGGGCAAAAAACACAATTGTACAGCCCTTGCAGCATCAGTACGTGTGAAATTCAAGGGTTATATACTGCTGTCATATTTAGTTATTAAACAAAAACCCGTATTGGGCAATAAAGTAAATTTTGCAGCATTTACTGCATATGTCATTGTGAGATACACACTTTAGATACTGTGGTTATATTCAGTTATTTGAAAAACAGCCATTTTGTGCACAAAATTTTATTTCCAGTCTAGTGTGGATCAGTATGTGTGAGATACACCCTTTAGATACTGTGGTTCTATTCATAATTTGAAAAACAGCAATTTTTGGCCAAAAACTTTAATTGCGGCCTAGTCTGTATCAGGGTGTGTGAGATATACCCTTTAGATACTGTGGTTATTTTCATTTATTTGAAAAAACCACCCATTTTGGGCAAAAATCTTTAATTGCGGCCTAGTCTGGATCAGGGCGTGTGAGATACACCCTTTAGATACTGTGGTTATATTCAGTTATTTGGAAAAAACACCCATTTGGGGCCAAAAACTTAATTTTGAAGCCTTTGCTGCATATGTCATTGTGAGATACACCCTTTAGATACTGTGGTTCTATACAGATATTTGCAAAACAGCCATTTTGTGCACAAAACTTAAATTCCGGCCTAGTCTGGATCAGTACGTGTGAGATACACCTTTTAGATACTGTGGTTATAATAAGTTATTTGAAAAACACCCATTTTGGGCAAAACCCTTTAATTGCGGCCTAGTCTGGATCTGTACCTGTAAGATACACACTTTAGATACTGTTGTTATATTCTTATATTAATAAAACACCCTTTTTGGGCAAAATTGCGGCCTAGTCTGCATCTGTAAGTGTGAGATACAACCTTTACATACTGTCGTTCTATTCTGCTATTAATTAAACACCCATTTAGGGCAAGATCCTAAATTAGAGAAATATGAGAAGAGTGTCAAATAAGGGACGTGGCCCAGGTCGTGGTGCTGCTGGTGGAGCTCCTGTTGCAGGGAGAGGACGTGGTCGATCTGTGCCAGCTACACGCACAAGTGAAACCCCTTTCTCAGGTGAGAGTAGGCGACAGAACCTGCAGCGGTATTTGGTCGGGAATGTTTGTAGAAAAGGATTCTTTACGGTAAGAGCAGTGAGACTATGGAACTCTCTGCCTGAGGAGGTGGTGATGGTGAGTACAATAAAAGGAATTCAAGAGGGGCCTGGATGTATTTCTGGAGCGTAATAATATTACAGGCTATAGCTACTAGAGAGGGGTCGTTGAGGGAGTTATTCTGATTGCCTGATTGGAGTCGTGAAGGAATTTTTTATTCCCCTAAAGTGGGGAAAATTGGCTTCTACCTGACAGTTTTTTTTTTTTTGCCTTCCTCTGAATCAACTTGCAGGATAATAGGCCGAACTGGATGGACAAATGTCTTTTTTCGGCCTTATGTACTATGTTACTATGTTACTAATGCGGCTCTACAAATGGTGAGGCCAGAACAAGTAAAGGTGATAGTAGATTGGGTTGCTGACAATGCCTCCAGTTCCTTCACATTGTCTCCCACCCAGTCTCCTACTGAAAGATCAGAGTTGGCACCTGCAGCCGATGTCCATCAGTCTTTCACCTCACCCCCTTGCAAATCAGCCAAGCAGTCTGAGCCCCAAGTCATGCAGCAGTCTCTTCTGCTTTTTGATGACTCTGCTAGCAGGGTTTCCCAGGGCCACCCACCTATCTCTGCCCCAGAAGTGGAAGAGATTGAGTGCACCGATGGTCAACCACTTATGTTTCAAGATGAGTACATGGGAGGACCATTGCAGCACGTCTATGATGATGACGAAACACAGGTGCCAACTGCTGGGGCTTTCGAAAGTGTGCAGAGTGACAAGGAGGGCAGGGGTGAAGACTGGGTGGAAGATGATGTGGAGGACGATGAGGTCCTCGACCCCACATGGATTCAAGGTCATGAGAGTGACCTGTGTAGTTCGGAGGAAGAGGCGGTGGTCGCACAGAGCCACCAGCACAGCAGAAGAGGGAGCAGGGTGAAAAACCGGAGCGGCCGTCCCCTAGACAGTACGCCTGCTACTGCCCAACGCAGCAAATGACCGAGCACACCAAAACCAGCTCCAAGGAGTTCTGTGGCATGACGTTCAGACAATGTGCTGACGACAAGACATAAATGGTTTGCACGCTGTGCAATCAGAGCCTGAAGCGAGGCATAAACGTTCTCAACCTGAGCACAACCTGCATGACCAGGCATTTAAGTGCAAAGCATGAGCTGCAGTGGAGTAGATACCTCAAAAACCAAGAAAGGTCTCTGGCTCCTCCTGCTTCCTCTTCTGCTGCAGTCTCTGCCTCTTCATTCACCTCTGGAGTGACAGTGCCACCTGCCACCTCACAAACAGAGGATCTGCCAGCAAAACCACCACCTGGGTCACCAAGCATCTCCACAATGTCCCACGTAAGCGTTCAGCTCTCCATCTCCCAAACACTGGAGAGGAAGAGGAAGTACCCCCCAACCCACCCGCAATCCCTAGCCCTGAATGCCAGCATTTCAAAATTACTGGCCTTTGAAATGCTGTCATTTCATCTGGTGGAGACGGATCATTTTAAAGGCCTTATGCCGATGGCTGTCCCACAGTACGTCGTGCCCAGCCGCCACTACTTTTCCAGGCGAGCCATCCCTTCCCTTCACAACCAAGTGGGGGACAAAATCAGGTGTGCACTGCGCAACGCCATCTGTGGCAAGTTGCACCTGACTACGGATACGTCAACCAGTAAGCACGGTCAGGGACATTATATCTCCATAACAGCACACTGGGTAAATGCAGTGGCGGCTGGGCCTGAAGCGGATAGCAGTTTGGCGCATGTCCTTCCACCACCGAGGATTGCAAGGCGCTTCAGTTTGCCTCCTGTTGCTTCCTCCTCCTACTCCGCTTCCTCATCCTCTACCGGCTCCTCAACCGGTCAGCGTAACAGCTTCACCACCAACTTCAGCACAGACAGGGTTAAACGACAGCAAGCAGTTTTAAAACTTATCTGTTTGGGGACAAACCCCACACCGCGCAGGAGCTGTGGACGGGCCTTGAACAACAGACCGATGAGTGGTTGGTGCCAGTGAGCCTCAAGCCCGGCCTAGTGGTGTGCGATAATGGGTGAAATCTCGTAACAGCTCTTGGTCTAGTCGGTTTGACGCACATTCCTTGCCTGGAGCATGTGCTGAATTTGGTGGTGCAGAGATTCATTAAAAATTACCCCGATATGTCAGAGCTGCTGCAAAAAATGGGGGCCATCTCTGCGCCCTTTCGACGTTCTCACCCTGCTGCTGCTCGCCTGTCAGCGCTGCAGCGTAACTTCGGCCTTCCCGCTCACCGCCTCATATGCGACGTGCCCACAAGGTGGAACTCCACCTTGCACATGCTGGAGAGACTGTGCGACCAGCAGGCGAGAGTGGAGTTTCAGCTGCAGCACGCATGGGTGAGTCGCTCTGCGGAACAGCACCACTTCACTACCAAGGACTGGGCCTCCATGCGAGACCTGTGTTCCTTGTTGCGCTGTTTCGAGTACTCCACCAACATGTCCAGTGCCGATAATGCCGTATGCAGAAAATCATAAAAATATCAGACCACTATCCGGCGCTGCTGGCATATAAATCAGTCCTTGGGATGAATAATATTCTTTTATTTAAAGTCAACGCGTTTCAAGGGCGAAGTGCCCCCTTCGTCAGGACAATTTACAGAATAAGGATTCACTTGTGATTAGAAGTGTTTAAAACGCTGTTTTGGCGGGTTAATCTGGGGGAGGTTCAGAGGTGGGGGCAAGCGTGTTTGGTATAATGAGGCTCCTAGTTAGCCGTTCTCATTATCAGGGTCCTTCAATAGCATTTTATTGCATCGATTACAGATAATGATAAGTGGCATGCATGTCGGTATCTAATATGACACCTAAGGGGATACATTGTGTGGTATGCGGGCTACAGTAGCGCAAGATCAAGCGCTCCATATTGTGGCTAAATACATAGTTTAAATGATACATTTACTGATGCCTGTAATGATACATTTAATAATACTAGAGTGAGTCATTCCTTACAGTGCTGACATCTTCACAGGATCGCAGCGCACACCATACTTCCACACAGAGCTGGGAGCATTCTCAGTTCCATGCTCTCACTATGCAGCGATCCGGCCTGTCAGCTGTTCTGCAAGATCTCCGGACTCATACTGTATGCTGTGACTCTGTGGGACACCAGCGCTGCCTGATCTCCTGACTCAAATCCTCACAGTCCACACAGTAATCCTGTGCAGCACTGGGGTTCAACTTGATCTTTATTCTCAGCACCAGTTGGTGCAGTGGCTCTTTGGGGTTCAGGACCCTTATTTCAGAGAAGGTAGAATGATTCTTATGTATGTTATTTTGGGGGGCGCATGGCCCTAATGTGCAATTGATTGTCAAATGCCGGCTACTTGTATATAGTGAGGATAGGTATAAAATATGCAATTTAAAATTCTTATGGCCGGTCTATGGTCATGCTGAAGGGTTTAAAAGCTCTTATAAGGCACCAAATGTGTTAAAAGACATTGAAGGACATGTCTACAAAGATAAAAACATATTGGGATTGCACTCATATCTATCATTATATTACTGTTATTAAGATATATAATATGGTAAATAAATAGATAAATAGGTCTCTATCTAGTTCCTTATTTTTGGTGTGGACGAGATAAATAGACTCCAATGGAGCACAATTGGTTGGGGTAGGTGGGTAAATATATAAAATATATATACACATATATACAGTACAGACCAAAAGTTTGGACACACCTTCTCATTTAAAGAGTTTTCTTTATTTTCATGACTATGAAAATTGTAGATTCACACTGAAGGCATCAAAACTATGAATTAACACATGTGGAATTATATACATAACAAACAAGTGTGAAACAACTGAAAATATGTAATATTCTAGGTTCTTCAAAGTAGCCACCTTTTGCTTTGATTACTGCTTTGCACACTCTTGGCATTCTCTTGATGAGCTTCAAGAGGTAGTCCCCTGAAATGGTTTTCACTTCACAGGTGTGCCCTGTCAGGTTTAAGAAGTGGGATTTCTTGCCTTATAAATGGGGTTGGGACCATCAGTGGCGTTGAGGAGAAGTCAGGTGGATACACAGCTGATAATCCTACTGAATAGACTGTTAGAATTTGTATTATGGCAAGAAAAAAGCAGCTAAGTAAAGAAAAACTAGTGGCCATCATTACTTTAAGAAATTAAGGTCAGTCAGTCAGCCGAAAAATTGGGAAAACTTTGAAAGTAAGGGCTATTTGACCATGAAGGAGAGTGATGGGGTGCTGCGCCAGATGACCTGGCCTCCACAGTCACCGGACCTGAACCCAATCGAGATGGTTTGGGGTGAGCTGGACCGCAGAGTGAAGGCAAAAGGGCCAACAAGTGCTAAGCATCTCTGGGAACTCCTTCAAGACTGTTGGAAGACCATTTCAGGGGACTACCTCTTGAAGCTCATCAAGAGAATGCCAAGAGTGTGCAAAGCAGTAATCAAAGCAAAAGGTGGCTACTTTGAAGAACCTAGAATATGACATATTTTCAGTTGTTTCACACTTGTTTGTTATGTATATAATTCCACATGTGTTAATTCATAGTTGTGATGCCTTCATAGTCATGAAAATAAAGAAAACTCTTTGAATGAGAAGGTGTGTCCAAACTTTTGGTCTGTACTGTATATGTGCAAACATACATCCAAAGGTACACATATACAAAAAGTACATACAAAAATTTCATAAAATAAAAATAGAAATAAAAATAAAATTAATACTACTACTACTACTACTACTACTACTACTAATAATAATAATTAATAATAATAAAAAAAAAAATAATAATAAAAATAAAATTAAAATAAAACAAATAAGTATGCATACAGGTGTATTATGTAGGTGTTATGGTATATATTAAATACTCTCTAACACTATACTATTAGCCCTAATTCTCTGTGGACAATTATTATAGAGACATTGTTCAGATATATGTGTATAGGATCGTATAGCATTGCCTGTCGGTATGTCTAGATGACATTGGGGGTATATCTTATTGTGCATTGTGCAGTCCTTATTTTATATATGTATTATTCTTTTCATCAAAGAATGGTCTCGCTGATTTCATTCAAGCCTCGTGGGCTCAGTGTGTCTAGTTGGTACATCCAATATACTTCCCTCTTCTGTAGTTTTTCAAAGCGATTTAATGGGTTCTCTTGTATGAAATCAATAGGGGTAATTTTTATCTCATGTTTGTCTTTTTCCGGTGTGGATGCACAATGTCTAGAGACCCCATGTTTCAAATATTGTTTGCGGATATTGTACCTACAGGGAGTGCAGAATTATTAGGCAAGTTGTATTTTTGAGGATTAATTTTATTATTGAACAACAACCATGTTCTCAATGAACCCAAAAAACTCATTAATATCAAAGCTGAATATTTTTGGAAGTAGTTTTTAGTTTGTTTTTAGTTTTAGCTATTTTAGGGGGATATCTGTGTGTGCAGGTGACTATTACTGTGCATAATTATTAGGCAACTTAACAAAAAACAAATATATACCCATTTCAATTATTTATTTTTACCAGTGAAACCAATATAACATCTCAACATTCACAAATATACATTTCTGACATTCAAAAACAAAAACAAAACAAATCAGTGACCAATATAGCCACCTTTCTTTGCAAGGACACTCAAAAGCCTGCCATCCATGGATTCTGTCAGTGTTTTGATCTCTTCCCCATCAACATTGCGTGCAGCAGCAACCACAGCCTCCCAGACACTGTTCAGAGAGGTGTACTGTTTTCCCTCCTTGTAAATCTCACATTTGATGATGGACCACAGGTTCTCAATGGGGTTCAGATCAGGTGAACAAGGAGGCCATGTCATTAGATTTTCTTCTTTTATACCCTTTCTTGCCAGCCACGTTGTGGAGTACTTGGACGCGTGTGATGGAGCATTGTCCTGCATGAAAATCATGTTTTTCTTAAAGGATGCAGACTTCTTCCTGTACCACTGCTTGAAGAAGGTGTCTTCCAGAAACTGGCAGTAGGACTGGGAGTTGAGCTTGACTCCATCCTCAACCCGAAAAGGCCCCACAAGCTCATCTTTGATGATACCAGCCCAAACCAGTACTCCACCTCCACCTTGCTGACGTCTGAGTCGGACTGGAGCTCTCTGCCCTTTACCAATCCAGCCACGGGCCCATCCATCTGGCCCATCAAGACTCACTCTCATTTCATCAGTCCATAAAACCTTAGAAAAATCAGTCTTGAGATATTTCTTGGCCCAGTCTTGCCGTTTCAGCTTGTGTGTCTTGTTCAGTGGTGGTCGTCTTTCAGCCTTTCTTACCTTGGCCATGTCTCTGAGTATTGCACACCTTGTGCTTTTCGGCACTCCAGTGATGTTGCAGCTCTGAAATATGGCCAAACTGGTGGCAACTGGCATCTTGGCAGCTGCACGCTTGACTTTTCTCAGTTCATGGGCAGTTATTTTGCGCCTTGGTTTTTCCACACGCTTCTTGCGACCCTGTTGACTATTTTGAATGAAACGCTTGATTGTTCGATGATCACGCTTCAGAAGCTTTGCAATTTTAAGAGTGCTGCATCCCTCTGCAAGATATCTCACTATTTTTGACTTTTCTGAGCCTGTCAAGTCCTTCTTTTGACCCATTTTGCCAAAGGAAAGGAAGTTGCCTAATAATTATGCACACCTAATATAGGGTGTTGATGTCATTAGACCACACCCCTTCTCATTACAGAGATGCACATCACCTAATATGCTTAATTGGTAGTAGGCTTTCGAGCCTATACAGCTTGGAGTAAGACAACATGCATAAAGAGGATGATGTGGTCAAAATACTCATTTGCCTAATAATTCTGCACTCCCTGTATGTTGGTTCGCCCGGCAATGGAGGGCCTGGGTGGTGTGGCTAACATATTGCAGGCCGCATCCGCATTCAATAAGATAGATGACATAGGTGGAGTGGCATGTGAGGTGGTATTTTATTGGGAATGTTGTGCCATTGCAATTGGAAGTGAAGGAGGTTTGTTTATGTGTGATGATTTTACAGCACAGGCACTTCTTTGCTCTGCACCTATAGCTCCCTTTTTCTTTTTCTTTTCCCCGGCTCTGTTCGCTTTCCCCTATCATTTGGGTGTGTTGTTTGGGTTTACTCGAGGCTAATATATTCTTTATGGTCGGTGCCCGTCTATAGGTAATTTTTGGTGTAGTAGATAGATATTTTGCTATATATGGATCTTGTAGGAGGATATGCAAGTGGTTTTCCAGGATTTTTTGTATCTGTCTATTAGATGTATTATACTGTGTGATAAAACGGACTACTTCTATAGGGTCCTGCGATTTGATGGTGATTGATAGACATTCCTCTTGTGATTGTAGGCTACTCTTTTTTATGGCGTCTTTCACCAGTTGTTTGGGGTAGCCTTTATCTCTGAACCTGTTTTCCAGGATTTTTGTCTGTATTTTAAAATCCTCATTTTTTGTGCAGTTACGTCTGATCCTTTTACATTGGCTATAGGGTATATTTTGCAGCCACTTTTTGTGATGAAAACTTGAAAAATGGATATAGCTGTTAGTATCCACTGATTTGAAGTACGTTTTTGTGCTTAGAAGGTTATTGTGACATGAAATGATATCCAAAAATTCTATCTCCACTTTATTGTGAAAGAGATCCCCCAGTCTGTATCATTTAGGGAATTGCAGAAGATTTTCACCACATCTTCCTTCCCATCCCAGATGATGAACAAGTCATCAATGTATCTTTTGTAATATACAATCTGTTTGTGAAAATCGGGGTGGTTGGCGATAAATTTTTCTTTGAATTCTCCCATGAATAGGTTTGCAAACGCCGGCGCTACCCACATCCCCATAGCGGTCCCTTTGCACTGATGGTAAACCGTATTGTTATATATAAAGTAGTTGTTCTGGAGTATAAAGCGTAAGCTCTCAAGGAGGAATTCTATTTGGGGTGATGTTAATGTATCATCTTTTCGTAAGACCGTTTTTACACACTCTATTCCTATATCGTGCTCGATATTAGAGTAAAGGGATGTCACGTCCATTGTAAGTAGGCCATATGTATCTTTCCACTCTATTTGTTTTAATTCTCGGATTAATTGGCTCGAGTCGTGGAGATAACTTGGTAATTTCTTTACGTAGGGTTGTAGGTATATATCCATAAACTGTGATAGATTGCTGGTGGCGCATTTTGTATTGGATACAATAGGTCGGCCGGGTGGATTTTGTATATTTTTATGTATTTTGGGTAGATGGTAAAAATACGGGATACATGGTGTCTTTGGAGATAGGAAATTACATTCTTTTTTATTTATATACCCTTTTTCATATGCATTCTTGACAAGGGTATTCCGTTTTTTTGTAATCTCAGGGTACGGATCGTATGGGATTTGTTCATAGTAAATGGTATCACTGAGAATGTTCTGTGCTTCTTTTTCATAGTCCTCATAGTTCTTTATGACCAATCCCCCTCCCTTATCTGCAGGCCGAATGATTAGTTCCTCATTCTTTTTCAATGTATCAAGTGCTCTGCGTTCATGATATGTTAGGTTTCCCTTGGGTGTGTAAGTTTTATCAGTTTTTGTTCCATTAGCCAACTTCTTCAGATCTGTGGATACAAGATCAAAAAAAGTGGGAATGCAGTATCCCTGGCTGTGTAATGGGAAAAAATTGGATTTGGGTCGGACCTCTATATGTTTGAAGTCGTCCGTGTCTATTGGTTGGGTTTCTCCATTGTTTTCTATGGTCTCCTTTTCACTAGTCAGTTTATCTCTTTTTCTTTGAGTAGGTGGTTTGTTTGGACCTTATTTTGGGGGCAGAAGGACAATCCTTTCTGTAAAAGGCCAGTTTCATGGGCTGTTAGCATATGTGTGGATAGATTGAATATTTTTACCGTGGGTGTATCTATGGTGGAGGTGGGGAGATCACGTTTCTTTGCATTTACACAACTCTTCCTTTTTTGATGTTGTCCCCCTCTCTTTCCTCGTGTTCTAATTTTATTTTTATTTTTGGAAAGTATTGGGTGATCTGTGGGTTTGGTTTTAGAGGGGGGTGGGAGGGATGTATCCTTTCCTCTAAAAAAGGAACACTTGATGTGTTGGACTGTCTGGCATGATTTAGAAATGGTACAAACGCATTAGAGCCTGGTGCTGTATTGTCGATAACCGAAATATGTTCCTCAATTTCAATCAATGGGTAGTTATTGGAACTAGGGGTTGGGGAGAGGTGGAGAGTGTAGTCGTGGAGGTTAAGTATGTTGTATGGGTCCTGTATGGTTCCTATAGGGGGGGACCCTGAATTAGGTATGTTATGGGGGGTCCTGTAGGGTTCCAAGGGAAGGGTACCCTGTGTCAGTGCTTGTAGGTTTAAGTGAGGTTTTTTGGGCACTGTGAGGTATCTCAAAATTGGACGAATTCCTTTTGGATTTGTGTTCAAAGTATTTAGATTTTAGGGCTGCACAGGATTACTGTGTGGACTGTGAGGATTTGAGTCAGGAGATCAGGCAGCGCTGGTGTCCCACAGAGTCAGGGCATGCAGTATGAGTCCGGAGATCTTGCAGAACAGCTGACAGGCCGGATCGCTGCATAGTGAGAGCATGGAACTGAGAATGCTCCCAGCTCTGTGTGGAAGTATGGTGTGCGCTGCGATCCTGTGAACATGTCAGCACTGTGAGGAATGACTCACTCTAGTATTATTAAATGTATCATTACAGGCAGGCATGGGATCCAGCCGGTTCTCTCCGGTTCTGCCGAACCGTTTGTTAAAATTACAGCAGGTTCGCAGGACCGGTGAGAAGCAGGAATCCCGATCCGGTACTTACCTGCAGCATAACATAAATCAGTTTCAAAACCCGGCTTCAGCAGCCGCTCACTCAAATCCCCCGCACGCAGCAACAAATGACCTTTTTTTTTTTTTTGATCACTTCCGCCCGCCCGCCCGCCCCCAGCCTGCGTGTGCTGGCCGCTCCGAGTCATGGCAACACGGTCACATGGCTCAGGCCACGGGGGCGTGACTGTTGAGTGAGAGGCACCGCGGTGGCGGGGGCAGCCAGGGACTGTCTAGAGGCGAGCTGACTGACTGTGTTGTGTCTGACTCACACAGCCATCAGCAAGATTGAAGAGTTGCAGCCAGAAGCAGACAGCAGGAGTCAGGACAGGTCAGGTCGTGTTAGGGTAGTGACAACATGGGTGGAGGGGGTCAGGGTGGGAGAAATGTGACAACATGGATGGGGGGGAAAAATGTGACAACATCAACATGGATGGAGAGGGCCGGGGGGGAGAAATGTGACAACATCAACATGGATGGAGAGGGCCAGGGGGGGAGAAATGTGACAACATGGATGGGGGCGGGGGGGGGGAAATGTGTCAATATGGATCATGGAGGGGGCCTGGGGGGAGAAATGTGACAACATGGATGGAGGGGGCCGGGGGGGAGAAAAGTGACAACATGGATGGGGGGAGAAATGTGACAACATCAACATGGATGGAGAGGGCCGGGGGGGAGAAATGTGACAACATGGATGGGGGCGGGGGGGGGGGGGGGAAATGTGACAATATGGATCATGGAGGGGGCCTGGGGGGCAGAAATGTACAACATGGATGGAGGGGGCCGGGGGGGGAGAAATGTGACAACATGGATGGGGGGAGAAATGTGACAACATGGATGGGGGGAGAAATGTGACAATATGGATGGAGGGGGGGAGAAATGTGACAATATGGATGGAGGGGGGGGAGAAATGTAACAACATGGATGGAGGGGGAGAAATGTGACAACATGGATGGGGGGAGAAATGTGACAACATGGATGGGGGGGAGAAATGTGACAACATCAACATGGATGGAGAGGGCCAGGGGGGGGGGGGGAATGTGACAACATGGATGGGGGCGGGGGGGGGGGGGGGAGAAATGTGACAATATGGATCATGGAGGGGGCCTGGGGGGGAGAAATGTGACAACATGGATGGGGGGAGAAATGTGACAACATGGATGGGGGGAGAAATGTGACAATATGGATGGAGGGGGGGAGAAATGTGACAATATGGATGGAGGGGGGGAGAAATGTAACAACATGGATGGAGGGGGAGAAATGTGACAACATGGATGGAGGGGGAGAAATATGACAACATGGATGGAGGGGGAGAAATGTGAGGGGCGGATGTGACACAGGTGATTTGACAGGGAGGGGTGAGAAATGTGACATTGAGGGGGTGAAATGTGACATGGGGGCTGATGGCTGACATGGGGGCATGATGGCTGACATGGGGGGCTAATAGCTGACATGGGGGCATGATGGCTGACATGGGGGGCATGATGGCTGACATGGGGGGCTAATAGCTGACATGGGGGCATGATGGCTGACATGGGGGGCATGATGGCTGACATGGGGGCTGATCTGAGGCATTGGGGGTCTGATCTGAGGTCTGATTAACATTGGGGGTCTGATTGCTGGTCTGACCTGAGGTGTAATGGAAAATATTTTTTTCTTATTGTTCTCCTCAAAAACCTAGATGCGTCTTATAGGGCCAAAAATACAGTCCTCAAGCGAGTGATTGTCTGAGGCAGAGAGAAGATACCAGGACCACACAGAGGAGAAGCCAGCTGCTGCAGACGGGACCAGGGCCAGGTGAGCTACGCAGGGGGCGCGCCAAAATGTATATGGTGTATTTATGTGTGTTGCATATATATGGTGTATGTATATGTAAACCTATGTCGTGACGCTGCGTGTCCACCGCTGAGTAGGGAACCTGTTGTTAAAAATTTGAATCCCACCCCTGATTACAGGCATCATTAAATGTATCATTTAAACTATGTATTTAGCCACAATATGGAGCGCTTGATCTTGCACTACTGTAGCCCGCATACCACACAATGTATCCCCTTAGGTGTCATATTAGATACCGACATGCATGCCACTTATCATTATCTGTAATCGATGCAATAAAATGCTATTGAAGGACCCTGATAATGAGACCGGCTAACTAGGAGCCTCATTATACCAAACACGCCCGCCCCCACCTCTGAACCTCCCCCAGATTAACCCGCCAAAACAGCGTTTTAAACACTTCTATCACAAGTGAATCCTTATTCTGTAAATTGTCCTGACGAAGGGGGCACTTCGCCCTTGAAACGCATTGACTTTAAATAAAAGAATATTAATCATCCCAAGGACTGATTTATATGCCAGCAGCGCCGGATAGTGGTCTGATATTTTTATGATTTTCTGCATACTTACTTTCCTGGAACTACCGAGACAGGAAGAGGCCCAGGCAGCAGCACGGCATTCCCTGATGCTGGTGGGGATAGATACCAGCTAAGGCATATACAGCTGTTGTGACTCCTCACAACAGAATCTGGTAAGCGAAATACGCACCACAATACTATATTATCTATAAGGCGGTACCACACATGAGGCGCTGTGTTTTTTGTCTTTTTTCTTGTCTATCCCACTTCTATGCCTCCTTGAAAAAATGCTGCTGGCGATGATGGAAGAGGATGTGGCAGAGGAGGAGGAGGAAGAGGGATCATTTTGTAGGATTTCCGGCCAGTCATTCACAAGTGGCTCTGAGGGTGGGTTCCTGCACCCACAAACGCCAGGTACACAATTGTCCAGCCAGGGCACAGTTCTGGAGGAGGACGAGGTGGAGGATGAGGAGGAGGAACCATGTTCACAGCAGGGTGGCACCCAGACCAGCTCATGGGCATCACTGTTGCGTGGATTGGGGGATACAGAGGACACAGACGATACACCTCCCACAGAGGACAGATTGTCGTTGCCTCTGGGCAGCCTGTCACACATGAGCGATTACATGCTGCAGTGTCTCCGCAACGACCGCCGAGTTGCCCAAATTCTAACTTGTGTTGATTACTTGGTGGCCACACTGCTGGGTCCCTGTTACAAATATAACGCACCGTCCTTAATTCCCTCACTGGAGTGTGATCGTAATATGCGCGAGTACAAGCGCACGCTGGTAGATGCGCTGCTGGTGGCATTTACGCCTTGGAGGTGCTGGCCTGCCCTGCAGCCAGTGTATTATCTGAACGTGTGTTTATCACGGCAGGGGGCATCATCACAGACAAGCGCAGCCGCCTGTCCACAGCCAATGTGGACAAGCTCAAGTTCATTCAAATTAACCAGGCATGGATCCCACAGGACTTGTCCATACCTTGTGCAGAATAGACATGTATACCGGCACTAACCAGCCATTGTTATACTGCAGCGCAATTGCTCATTCTTGTATTTTGGATATTTCACACTCTTTTGGAGTGTACCCTAATTAAAAAATATATATATTAAAACCAGTGTTGGCTACCTCCTCCACCTACACCGCTACGTCCACCGCCTCCTCAAAATCCTACTCCATATCGAATTCCACCTCATAAATTTTTATTTTTTTATTTGCACATATTTTATTTTATGTCATTTCACTACTTTGTCAGTTACATTTTCTGGTGAAATTCACAAATTTTTGGGTGTGATGTACCACTGCTATACCTAGAAGACAGGTAAAAAAAATAATATTTGTCTGTTACATTTTCGGGTGAAATTCACATTTTTTTTTGTGTAATATACCCCTCCTCTACCTAGTTGACAGCTTAATAAATTTCAATAAATTTTCTTTTACGTTTTCTTTTTACATATTTTATGTTATTTCAAGTCATTTCCCTATCCATATTTGTTTGCAGAGTACTTGCCATGCTCTTAACCACATTTTGATGCCATTTGCAGCCCTCTAACCCTTCCCATTACATTTTTACAGCCATTTTAGTGCTCAAAAGTTCAGGTCCCCATTGACTTCAATGGGGTTCGGGGTCAAGTTCGGGTCCCGAACTCGAACTTTTTTCTGAAGTTCTGCTGAATCTGTCGAACCCGAACATCCAGGTGTCTGCTCAACTCTAGACAAGTTATTTTGATATGCTGGCCTTAGAACTGAATCTGGGTATCCTCTATCCAAAAACAGGTTTCGGTGGATTCTAGCCTGATCCACAAACTCAGCTTTTTTAGAGCAATTACGTCTTAAACATAAGTATTGCCCTCGTGGAATCCCTCTTTTCAGAGTTCCAGGATGGCTACTCTTCCAATGTAGAACGGAATTAGTAGATGTGGGTTTGCGGTAGATAGTCGTGGCTAGTTTATCCAAACTATTTTTGGAAATCAGGATGTCAAAAAAAAGCTAAACTATTGGTATTAAGCTCATACGTGAAACGTA
The DNA here is from genome assembly GCF_905171765.1 of Bufo bufo. Classification (NCBI taxonomy): domain Eukaryota; kingdom Metazoa; phylum Chordata; class Amphibia; order Anura; family Bufonidae; genus Bufo; species Bufo bufo. Next base: position 122,157,075 of record NC_053395.1, on the reverse strand, counting down.
ACCTGCAGTGAAAGAGGCGGCCTCTGATCTCTCCACTACCAAGACAGATATATCCAATAGTGACAGAGAGCATAGTAATAAAAGTAAAACTAGGAACACATACAGAAGAGGAAGGGGGCGGGGAGGTAGAGGGAGAGGACAACAATCTGGTCCCCTCTCTAATTTTTTAGACCAAGGTATCTCCTACCCCCTGAGAAATCGGGTAAAATCAAAGGGACCAGTAGGGCCTGAAATAATTAACCTATCTCTCAGATCGCTCTCTAGTCTTGAAATGAGTGTTCTCAGCAAGGGGCTTTCCTTCGTCCTGACACGGCGTTTCAATGATTTCATGTGGGCTAAGGACCTCAATCTGCGGTGGTGGAAGTTCTTTGCCAACATTGATAAAAGGCAGTGTCGGGACCTAGGGATCCCCATTGACATCCTTAATGATGTGAGAATGTTAAACAGCCTATCCGAGTCAGACAACCGAGGGGAAGGAGAAGGACCTTTTACCTCCTTGAAACATAAAAGCAAAAAAATGCCACCACTCGGGGAGGTTTCTTGTCTTGATGTCTTTCTCCAACTGGTCACTGACGACCTGTGTAAAACTACATGCCTCTGGTCTGTCACGCAATTTCTCCAGAGATGAGCGAAAAGCTGTCACCACTCTCAAAAATGATTCAACAATTACAATCCAAACCTGTAACAGCATTAACGGAAAATGCAAATGTGATCGCACACTACATCCAGCACTCTGCCCTCCATGCTGGATGAGACATTGGTTTATATTTTGGCCAAAGCATAGTAAGCCACTCACCGCGTCAAGGTTGTCTCATGAGTGGTCCCTAACTCTTGTTCCTACCTGTTCATGGGCCATGACAGCCACACAAAATCCAGGGGATGCAGGTCAGCATGCAAGCCAAGTACACTTTGCTTGTAACCCCGTCCGGTGCCATTACAGCTTTCATCGGATCCAGGGATGCAAGTACCAACATGCATGCTAAACCCACCATATACTTCTCCTGGAGCCAGATGGCTAATGGTAGGTTCTATATAGGCAGACTCAGTTTCATACTGACTTTAAAACCAGCCTCCAGGACAGATTAACTGGTCAGGTGTGCAATGACTCCAAGGAGATCGCCACGCCTCCAATATATACTACAAAGAAAAAAATAGGGGGTTGGGTCAGCACAACCTGTGTGTAGGTGCACATCACTATGGCGAAATACATATACAAACGGAAAATGCAAATGTGATCGCACACTACATCCAGCACTCTGCCCTCCATGCTGGATGAGACATTGGTTTATATTTTGGCCAAAGCATAGTAAGCCACTCACCGCGTCAAGGTTGTCTCATGAGTGGTCCCTAACTCTTGTTCCTACCTGTTCATGGGCCATGACAGCCACACAAAATCCAGGGGATGCAGGTCAGCATGCAAGCCAAGTACACTTTGCTTGTAACCCCGTCCGGTGCCATTACAGCTTTCATCGGATCCAGGGATGCAAGTACCAACATGCATGCTAAACCCACCATATACTTCTCCTGGAGCCAGATGGCTAATGGTAGGTTCTATATAGGCAGACTCAGTTTCATACTGACTTTAAAACCAGCCTCCAGGACAGATTAACTGGTCAGGTGTGCAATGACTCCAAGGAGATCGCCACGCCTCCAATATATACTACAAAGAAAAAAATAGGGGGTTGGGTCAGCACAACCTGTGTGTAGGTGCACATCACTATGGCGAAATACATATACAAACGGAAAATGCAAATGTGATCGCACACTACATCCAGCACTCTGCCCTCCATGCTGGATGAGACATTGGTTTATATTTTGGCCAAAGCATAGTAAGCCACTCACCGCGTCAAGGTTGTCTCATGAGTGGTCCCTAACTCTTGTTCCTACCTGTTCATGGGCCATGACAGCCACACAAAATCCAGGGGATGCAGGTCAGCATGCAAGCCAAGTACACTTTGCTTGTAACCCCGTCCGGTGCCATTACAGCTTTCATCGGATCCAGGGATGCAAGTACCAACATGCATGCTAAACCCACCATATACTTCTCCTGGAGCCAGATGGCTAATGGTAGGTTCTATATAGGCAGACTCAGTTTCATACTGACTTTAAAACCAGCCTCCAGGACAGATTAACTGGTCAGGTGTGCAATGACTCCAAGGAGATCGCCACGCCTCCAATATATACTACAAAGAAAAAAATAGGGGGTTGGGTCAGCACAACCTGTGTGTAGGTGCACATCACTATGGCGAAATACATATACAAACGGAAAATGCAAATGTGATCGCACACTACATCCAGCACTCTGCCCTCCATGCTGGATGAGACATTGGTTTATATTTTGGCCAAAGCATAGTAAGCCACTCACCGCGTCAAGGTTGTCTCATGAGTGGTCCCTAACTCTTGTTCCTACCTGTTCATGGGCCATGACAGCCACACAAAATCCAGGGGATGCAGGTCAGCATGCAAGCCAAGTACACTTTGCTTGTAACCCCGTCCGGTGCCATTACAGCTTTCATCGGATCCAGGGATGCAAGTACCAACATGCATGCTAAACCCACCATATACTTCTCCTGGAGCCAGATGGCTAATGGTAGGTTCTATATAGGCAGACTCAGTTTCATACTGACTTTAAAACCAGCCTCCAGGACAGATTAACTGGTCAGGTGTGCAATGACTCCAAGGAGATCGCCACGCCTCCAATATATACTACAAAGAAAAAAATAGGGGGTTGGGTCAGCACAACCTGTGTGTAGGTGCACATCACTATGGCGAAATACATATACAAACGGAAAATGCAAATGTGAGCGCACACTACATCCAGCACTCTGCCCTCCATGCTGGATGAGACATTGGTTTATATTTTGGCCAAAGCATAGTAAGCCACTCACCGCGTCAAGGTTGTCTCATGAGTGGTCCCTAACTCTTGTTCCTACCTGTTCATGGGCCATGACAGCCACACAAAATCCAGGGGATGCAGGTCAGCATGCAAGCCAAGTACACTTTGCTTGTAACCCCGTCCGGTGCCATTACAGCTTTCATCGGATCCAGGGATGCAAGTACCAACATGCATGCTAAACCCACCATATACTTCTCCTGGAGCCAGATGGCTAATGGTAGGTTCTATATAGGCAGACTCAGTTTCATACTGACTTTAAAACCAGCCTCCAGGACAGATTAACTGGTCAGGTGTGCAATGACTCCAAGGAGATCGCCACGCCTCCAATATATACTACAAAGAAAAAAATAGGGGGTTGGGTCAGCACAACCTGTGTGTAGGTGCACATCACTATGGCGAAATACATATACAAACGGAAAATGCAAATGTGATCGCACACTACATCCAGCACTCTGCCCTCCATGCTGGATGAGACATTGGTTTATATTTTGGCCAAAGCATAGTAAGCCACTCACCGCGTCAAGGTTGTCTCATGAGTGGTCCCTAACTCTTGTTCCTACCTGTTCATGGGCCATGACAGCCACACAAAATCCAGGGGATGCAGGTCAGCATGCAAGCCAAGTACACTTTGCTTGTAACCCCGTCCGGTGCCATTACAGCTTTCATCGGATCCAGGGATGCAAGTACCAACATGCATGCTAAACCCACCATATACTTCTCCTGGAGCCAGATGGCTAATGGTAGGTTCTATATAGGCAGACTCAGTTTCATACTGACTTTAAAACCAGCCTCCAGGACAGATTAACTGGTCAGGTGTGCAATGACTCCAAGGAGATCGCCACGCCTCCAATATATACTACAAAGAAAAAAATAGGGGGTTGGGTCAGCACAACCTGTGTGTAGGTGCACATCACTATGGCGAAATACATATACAAACGGAAAATGCAAATGTGATCGCACACTACATCCAGCACTCTGCCCTCCATGCTGGATGAGACATTGGTTTATATTTTGGCCAAAGCATAGTAAGCCACTCACCGCGTCAAGGTTGTCTCATGAGTGGTCCCTAACTCTTGTTCCTACCTGTTCATGGGCCATGACAGCCACACAAAATCCAGGGGATGCAGGTCAGCATGCAAGCCAAGTACACTTTGCTTGTAACCCCGTCCGGTGCCATTACAGCTTTCATCGGATCCAGGGATGCAAGTACCAACATGCATGCTAAACCCACCATATACTTCTCCTGGAGCCAGATGGCTAATGGTAGGTTCTATATAGGCAGACTCAGTTTCATACTGACTTTAAAACCAGCCTCCAGGACAGATTAACTGGTCAGGTGTGCAATGACTCCAAGGAGATCGCCACGCCTCCAATATATACTACAAAGAAAAAAATAGGGGGTTGGGTCAGCACAACCTGTGTGTAGGTGCACATCACTATGGCGAAATACATATACAAACGGAAAATGCAAATGTGATCGCACACTACATCCAGCACTCTGCCCTCCATGCTGGATGAGACATTGGTTTATATTTTGGCCAAAGCATAGTAAGCCACTCACCGCGTCAAGGTTGTCTCATGAGTGGTCCCTAACTCTTGTTCCTACCTGTTCATGGGCCATGACAGCCACACAAAATCCAGGGGATGCAGGTCAGCATGCAAGCCAAGTACACTTTGCTTGTAACCCCGTCCGGTGCCATTACAGCTTTCATCGGATCCAGGGATGCAAGTACCAACATGCATGCTAAACCCACCATATACTTCTCCTGGAGCCAGATGGCTAATGGTAGGTTCTATATAGGCAGACTCAGTTTCATACTGACTTTAAAACCAGCCTCCAGGACAGATTAACTGGTCAGGTGTGCAATGACTCCAAGGAGATCGCCACGCCTCCAATATATACTACAAAGAAAAAAATAGGGGGTTGGGTCAGCACAACCTGTGTGTAGGTGCACATCACTATGGCGAAATACATATACAAACGGAAAATGCAAATGTGATCGCACACTACATCCAGCACTCTGCCCTCCATGCTGGATGAGACATTGGTTTATATTTTGGCCAAAGCATAGTAAGCCACTCACCGCGTCAAGGTTGTCTCATGAGTGGTCCCTAACTCTTGTTCCTACCTGTTCATGGGCCATGACAGCCACACAAAATCCAGGGGATGCAGGTCAGCATGCAAGCCAAGTACACTTTGCTTGTAACCCCGTCCGGTGCCATTACAGCTTTCATCGGATCCAGGGATGCAAGTACCAACATGCATGCTAAACCCACCATATACTTCTCCTGGAGCCAGATGGCTAATGGTAGGTTCTATATAGGCAGACTCAGTTTCATACTGACTTTAAAACCAGCCTCCAGGACAGATTAACTGGTCAGGTGTGCAATGACTCCAAGGAGATCGCCACGCCTCCAATATATACTACAAAGAAAAAAATAAAAAAATAGGGGGTTGGGTCAGCACAACCTGTGTGTAGGTGCACATCACTATGGCGAAATACATATACAAACGGAAAATGCAAATGTGATCGCACACTACATCCAGCACTCTGCCCTCCATGCTGGATGAGACATTGGTTTATATTTTGGCCAAAGCATAGTAAGCCACTCACCGCGTCAAGGTTGTCTCATGAGTGGTCCCTAACTCTTGTTCCTACCTGTTCATGGGCCATGACAGCCACACAAAATCCAGGGGATGCAGGTCAGCATGCAAGCCAAGTACACTTTGCTTGTAACCCCGTCCGGTGCCATTACAGCTTTCATCGGATCCAGGGATGCAAGTACCAACATGCATGCTAAACCCACCATATACTTCTCCTGGAGCCAGATGGCTAATGGTAGGTTCTATATAGGCAGACTCAGTTTCATACTGACTTTAAAACCAGCCTCCAGGACAGATTAACTGGTCAGGTGTGCAATGACTCCAAGGAGATCGCCACGCCTCCAATATATACTACAAAGAAAAAAATAGGGGGTTGGGTCAGCACAACCTGTGTGTAGGTGCACATCACTATGGCGAAATACATATACAAACGGAAAATGCAAATGTGATCGCACACTACATCCAGCACTCTGCCCTCCATGCTGGATGAGACATTGGTTTATATTTTGGCCAAAGCATAGTAAGCCACTCACCGCGTCAAGGTTGTCTCATGAGTGGTCCCTAACTCTTGTTCCTACCTGTTCATGGGCCATGACAGCCACACAAAATCCAGGGGATGCAGGTCAGCATGCAAGCCAAGTACACTTTGCTTGTAACCCCGTCCGGTGCCATTACAGCTTTCATCGGATCCAGGGATGCAAGTACCAACATGCATGCTAAACCCACCATATACTTCTCCTGGAGCCAGATGGCTAATGGTAGGTTCTATATAGGCAGACTCAGTTTCATACTGGCTTTAAAACCAGCCTCCAGGACAGATTAACTGGTCAGGTGTGCAATGACTCCAAGGAGATCGCCACGCCTCCAATATATACTACAAAGAAAAAAATAGGGGGTTGGGTCAGCACAACCTGTGTGTAGGTGCACATCACTATGGCGAAATACATATACAAACGGAAAATGCAAATGTGATGGATGTAGTGTGCGATCACATTTGCATTTTCCGTTTGTATATGTATTTCGCCATAGTGATGTGCACCTACACACAGGTTGTGCTGACCCAACCCCCTATTTTTTTCTTTGCTGTAACAGCATTACCCTCATACACACGGGACAACATGGATCTGTTGAAGAGGTTAGAGGGCATTGTATTGGACAAAGGGTCAATACTTGCCAGTATCTACGTTGAAGCCTATCCCTCATGAGGCGGGACTCGAAGCTGTTAATTACTATCTCATTATGAGGGGACTACAGTTTAAGGAACACATTTTGTTTGTCTTGAAACTTCTCAGGTACCTCCCCACTCATAACTTTTTCCTTTTTGACGGCAAGCTATACCACCAGCTCAGGGGCACTGCAATGGGATGTTCTTGCGCATCGTCCTACGCAAATCTGCTCCTGGGCTGCTGGGAGGCCACCATTGTGCTCACTGACGGGTTGTCATCATGTACTGGGCCCATTTCCTTGTGGGCCAGGTACATTGATGACATATTCATCATCTGTTCAGGGACAGCCCTAGCCTTTGGGAACTTTGTGAAAGAGCTTAACCACAATCAAATTGGATTATGTTTCACGTATGAGCTTAATACCAATAGTTTACCTTTTCTTGACATCTGTGATTTCAAAAAAAGTTCGGATGAACTAGTCACGACTATCTACCGCAAACCCACTACCAATTCCGTTCTACATTGGAAGAGTAGCCACCCTGGAACTCTAAAGAGGCATACCACGAGGGCAATACTTACGTTTAAGACATACAGTCAGGCCCATAAAAATTGGGACATCGACACAATTCTAACATTTTTAGCTCTATACCACCACAATGGATTTGAAATGAAACGAACAAGATAGAAACATAGAATATGTCGGCATATAAGAACCATTTGGCCCATCTAGTCTGCCCAATATACTGAATACTATGAATAGCCCCTGGCCCTATCTTATATGAAGGATGGCCTTATGCCTATCCCATGCATGCTTAAACTCCTTCACTGTATTTGCAGCTACCACTTCTGCAGGAAGGCTATTCCATGCATCCACTACTCTCTCAGTAAAGTAATACTTCCTGATATTACTTTTAAACTTTTGCCCCTCTAATTTAAAACTATGTCCTCTTGTAGCAGTTTTGCTTCTTTTAAATATTCTCTCCTCTTTTACCTTGTTGATTCCCTTTATGTATTTAAAAGTTTCTATCATATCCCCTCTGTCTCGTCTTTTTTCCAAGCTATACATGTTAAGGCCCTTTAATCTTTCCTGGTAAATTTTATCCTGCAATCCATGTACTAGTTTAGTAGCTCTTCTCTGAACTCTCTCCAAAGTATCAATATCCTTCGGGAGATATGGTCTCCAGTACTGCGCACAATACTTTAAATGAGGTCTCACTAGTGCTCTGTAGAGGGGCATGAACACCTCCCTCTTTCCACTGGTAATGCCTCTCCCTATACACCCAAGCATTCTGCTAGCATTTCCTGCTGCTCTATGACATTGTCTGCCTACATTTAAGTCTTCTGAAATAATGACCCATAAATCCCTTTCCTCAGATACTGAGGTTATGGCTGTATCACTGATTTTATATTCTGCTCTTGGGTTTTTACACCCCAGGTGCATTATCTTGCACTTATCAACATTACATTTTAGTTGCCAGATCATCCCTGGTGATGCTCTGCCAGGCCTCTACTGCCTCAGTTCCTGCTTGATCTTGGGGCATTTTCCCTTCAGTTGTGTCTTCAGCAAGTGAAATGCATGCTCAATCAGATTCAGGTCAGGTGATTGACTTGGCCATTGCATAACATTCCACTTCTTTCCCTTAAAAAAAACCTCTTTGATTGCTTTTGCAGTATGCTTTGGGTCATTGTCCATCTGCACTGTGAAGCACCGTCCAATGAGTTCTGAAGCATTTGGCTGAATATGAGCAGATAATATTGCCCGAAACACTTCAGAATTCATCCTGCTGCTTTTGCAAGCAGTCACATCATCAATAAATACAGGAGAACCAGTTCCATTGGCAGCCATACATGCCCACTCTATGACACTACCACCACCGAGCTTCACTGATAAGGTCGTATGCTTAGGATCATGAGCAGTTCCTTTCCTTCTCCATACTCTACTCTTCCCATCACTCTGGTACAAGTTGACCTTGGTCTCATCTGTCCACAGGATGTTTCAGAACTGTGAAGCCTTTTTAGATGTCGTTTGGCAAACTCTAATCTGGCCTTCCTATTTTTGAGGCTCACCAATGGTTTACATCTTGTGGTGAACCCTCTGTATTCACTCTGGTGAATTCTTCTCTTGATTGTTGACTTTGACACATATACACCTATCTCCTGGAGAGTGTTCTTAATCTGGCCAACTGTTGTGATAGGTGTTTTCTTCACTAGGGAAAGAATTCTTCGGTCATCCACCACAGTTGATTTCCGTGGTCTTCCGGATCTTTTGGTGTTGCTGAGCTCACCAGTGCGTTCCGTCTTTTTAAGAATGTTCCAAACAGTTGTTTTGGCCATGCCTAATGCTTTTGCTATCTATCAGTGAAGCAAGCCAAAACAAACCCATCAGAGAGTGACAGCTCTTTGGATCTCATCTTGAGAGTTGACAACAACAGATTCCAAATGCAAATAGCACACTTGAAATGAACTCTGGACCTTTTATCTGCTCATTGTAATTGGGTTAATAAGGGAATAACACACACCTGGCCATCGGACAGCTGAAAAGCCATTTGTCCCATTACTTTTGGTTCATTAACAAGTGTAAGGCACATATGCTTTTTAATTCCTACACCATTCACTTGATTTGCATGTAAATACCCTCAAATTAAAGCTGACAGTCTGCAGTTAAAGCAAATCTTGTTTTTCATTTCAAATCCATTGTGGTGTTGTATAGAGCCAAAAATGTTACAATTGTGTCAATGTCCCAATATTTTTGGACCTGACTGTAATTGCTCTAAAAAAGCTGAGTTTGTGGATCAGGCTTGAATCCTCGAAAACAGTTTTTTGGATAGAGGATACCTAGATTCAGTACTAAGGCCAGCATATCAAAATGCCTTGTTATCTACACTTACTGAATTACTGGTCCACAAAACCAAACCAGATATTCAGCAAAAAATACAACTGATAGCCACCTTTGATGAGGCGGCTGGTCCTACGAGGGATATTCTACAGAAACATTGGCCCATTTTGCTAATGTAGCCGGATGTCAAGGAGAGTATCCATGATCACCCACAGATCACATTTAGCCGAGGAAATAGTTTGCGTGACATCTTGGTACAGAGCCACTACAACCCAGTACCCAGGGATGGTTCATGGCTACACCGTAAACCCATGGGTAGTTTCAGGTGCAGTGGCTGCATCGCCTGTAACACAATACAGACTTAAAAAGTTTTTTACAGAGTTAACCTACAACGGTCTTTTCCTACAAAGGATTTTATCAATTGCCGGTCTCGGGGAGTCATATACAAAATCACGTACGACTGCCCAATGGAATATGTGGGTAAAACGAAGCGTGAACTGCGTAGACGCATTGGGAAACACCTAGTGGACATTGGCAATAAGAGGGACACGGCTGTGTCCCGCCATGTTAATGATCACCATTCTGGTAATCCAAAATGCATTAAAGATATGGGCATCAAAGTTGTTTCACCACCGATTCGTGGTGGTGATTGGGACCTGAGTTTACTACAGCATGAGGCCCGGTGGATCCACACACTACGCACGGTGCCCCCCTCAGGGTTGAACGAACAGCTGTGCTTTAGCTGTTTCATCTAAGGCTATTACAGCAATTGTGCCCTGTCTTCTAAGGCTACTACAGTAATTGTGCCTTGCCACTCATAGACTAGGCACATTACTATGATAATGACTGTGTGTAAATCTCTGTGCACCATTAATCTTATGTTATAGGTCCGTCGGACTTATTTACCCTTCTGATATCCTAATGCCATGTAATGCCCCCTATACGGAGCGCCGTCCTATATGCAGGACCACGCAGTTGCGGATTGCCGGCAGCTTGTCCCGGTTACCTGGCAACTAGCCGCAACTAGGTAACGTAACATTGAAGCATCCTATGTCAGCGATGCGCTCTGTGGCCATTTCTTGATGATGTGCTAGAATCGACTCCTGGTATCAAGCTCCTGCCGCGCATGGTCAATAAACTAGCCTGTCGTCACTGCGCTGCATCTCAGGCCTCGTTATGAGACCTGGCCTGTATTTAAATTTCAGGTGGGTGGCTGCTGGTAGACAGGTTATCACACTGCCTCAACAGTCGCACCGGCCCACCGGACTAGCGGTATCCTTATTTATCACAAGGCTCCCCCATCTTCTAGCAAGTTCCTCACATCCAACGTACTTGCACAGGCCCTGCATATGGGAGTGGAGCTTAAACTTTGAGCTACGACTTCTATTCAAACAGACGGAATTATCTTTCTGACACCTATGTATATAGTGTACTAGAATCAATTTGTACATTTATCTAACCTTTTTGCCCTTCTGGATTTAGTTTTTTTTTTACCTGTCCAGTACATGTTTCCCCTGATGAGAGTTAAATTGAAACCTGCATGTAGGGACTAGCTGCACTAGGGCACTATAGGGCCAAGTAGCTTGAGGGAAAGGTTCCGGACAGGGTCGTTCCTCTCAGGACGTGTGCTCCGTGGCTAGGTCATTAGGGCCAGTACAGCACCCGTACCCTAGGGCCATCTAGGGATCTAGAGCCCCTATGTTTGCACCTGTCTGGTACTAGCTTTTTCTTTTAGGATCATACCTACCGCTGTAATTTTACGATGTCCGGATGAATCATATTATCTGGTAGGACTATCGGTTATTATTCTTTTGGTGCCGCCATGCACTTTTATGCTAGAGGTTTATTGAGTACTTGTCACGGCTGTATGTGAGCAACAATAGTAATACACAGGACAGAGCTACTGACTGGACCCAGAACTAGGGAGGATAAAGGGTGACCCCTGTCCGACCCTCAACGCTCTCCCTATTCTGCTAAAGCACATGCCCGGATCCCAATGGCGGAATGAGGCATGCCCACGTGCCTAAGACTAATAACCACTGTAACCCCTACAATAGTGGAAGGGGCACGGCCACCAGTGCCCTACTCAGTATATGGAGGGAACCGTGGCCACCTCAGATCCAGTCAGAAAATAAACAGGAACACCACAATGTCTTCACACTAGCTGAAGGTGTTGCAGCCGCAGAGAAGACGGATCCAAGGACAGGCTGGCAATATCCGGAGTGCTAGCTGCAGCAGAACACAGGTCCAGGGAACTGATAGCTACAAGTGAAGAAACTAAAGCAAGAGCTACAACTGAAGTGAGAACTATAATCCACATCCTATCATAGGAGGAGGGGTGATATAAAGAGAGGGAAATCAAACACATGAAGAACAGCTGTGGTGAAATAAACCAAAAGTAAACAGAGTAGAGAGAACTCCTCCCAGCTCTAGTAGTGACATCATCACAGGGGTGGAGAAACAGAGCTGTGAGAACGTCCCAAAGCTCTGGTAGTGACAGTACTCTGAGCAGCCAAACATATTTTTTGTTTTGATACACCTTAAGGGACTATTATTAATTGGACTGATTAAAATTTTCATCTTAATAAGTATCACCATTCACTCCTTTCAGTTTCTGTAACCCGTGGTGACGACATTATTAATTATCTACCATTCTATTTTTATGGCAAGTGCTTAGCAAACAAATGTGGATAGTGAAATGATTAAAATAACATAAAATACGTAAAAATTTTAAATAATAATCTTGATCTAGGAGGTGGAGGTCCATATGGAGTAGGAGGTTGAGGAGGTGGTGGACGTGGTGGTGTCGGTGGAAGCAGCAGGGGAGGAGGAGGAGGTAGCCAACCCTGGTATAAAAAAAAAAATACAATTGTTGTTGTTTAAATTTGGGTACACCCCAAAACATTGGGAAATATAAAAAATAAAACAATGAGAAAGTGCACTGGAGTATAACAATGGCTGGGTGAGGCTGGTATACATGTCTATTCTGCACAAAGTATGGACAAGTCTGTGGGATCCATGCCTGGTTCATTTTAATGATCATGAGCTTGTCCACTTTGGCTGTGGACAGGCGGCTGCGCTTGTCTGTGATAACGCCCCTGCCGTGCTAAACACACGTTCAGATAATACACTGGCTGCAGGGCAGGCCTGCACCTCCAAGGCGTAAAGGGCAAGCTCAGGCCATGTGCCCAATTTGGAGACCCAGAAGTTGAAGGGGGCAGACCCATCATTCAGTTCGTGTAAGCGTGTGCACACATACTGCTCCACCATGTTGATGAAATGCTGCCACCCAGTAATCAACACAAGTTAGAATTTGGGCAACTCGGCGATCGTTGCGGAGACACTGCAGAATGTAATCGCTCATGTGTGCCAGGCTGCCCAGAGGCAACGACAAGCTGTCCTCTGTGGGAGGTGTATCGTCTGTGTCCTCTGTATAACCCCAGCCACGCACCAGTGATGCCCATGAGCTGGTTTGGGAGCCACCCTGCTGTGAACATGGTTCCTCCTCCCCCTCCTCATCCTCCAGAACTGTGGCCTGGCTGGACAATTGTGTACCTGGCGTATGTTGGTGCAGGAACCCACCTTCGGAGCCACTTGTGAATGGCTGGCCTGAAACCCTTGTAAATTATCCCTCTTCCTTCTCCTCCTGTGCACATCATCTTCCATCAACGCCCGAAGCGTTTTTTCAAGGAGACATAGAAGTGGGATAGTAACGCTGAGAACGGCGTCATCGGCACTGGCCATGCTGGTGGAGTACTCAAAACAGCGCAACAAGGCACACAGGTCTCGCATGGAGGCCCACTCATTGGTGGTGAAGTGGTGCTGTTCCGCAGAGCGACTCACCCGTGCGTGTTGCAGCTGAAACTCCACTATCGCCTGCTGCTCGCACAGTCTGGAGAGCATGTGCAAGGTGGAGTTCCACCTTGTGCGCTCGTCGCATATGAGGCGGTGAGCGGGAAGTCCAAAGTTATGCTGCAGCGTAGACAGGCGAGCAGCGGCAGGGTGAGAACGCCGAAAGCGCACACAGACGGCCCGCACTTTATGCAGCAGCTCTGACTTTTGGGGAAATTTTTCAGGAATTTCTGCAACACCAAATTTAGCACATGCACCAGGCAAGGGATTTGCATCAAACCGGCTAGGCCCAGAACTGCTACGAGATTTCGCCCATTATCGCACACCAACAGTCTGGGCTTGAGGCTCACTGGCACCAACCACTCATCGGTCTGTTGTTCCATGCCCGTCCACAGCTCCTGCGCGGTGTGGGGTTTGTCCCCCAAACAGGTAATTTTCTAAACTGCCTGCTGTCGTTTACCCCTGGCTGTGCTAAAGTTGGTGGTGAAGGTGGCACGCTGACCGGATGAGGAGGGGGTAGAGGATGAGGAAGCGGAGTAGGAGGAAGCAACAGGAGGCAAAGAGAAACGCCCTGCAATCCTCGGTGGTGGAAGGACATGCGCCAAACTGCTATCCGCCTCAGGCCCAGCTGCCATTGCATTTACCCAGTGTGCTGTTAGGGAGATATAATGTCCCTGACCGTGCTTACTGGTCGACGTATCCGTAGTTATGTGGATCATGCCACAGATGGCGTTGCGCAGTGCACACCTGATTTTGTCCCCTACTTGGTTGTGCAGGGAAGGGATAACTCGCCTAGAAAAGTAGTAGCGGCTGGGCACGACGTACTGTGGGACAGCCACCACCATAAATCTTTTAAAACTCTCCGTCTCCACCAGACGGAATGCCAGCATTTCAAAGGACAGAAATTTTGAAATGCTGGCATTCAGGGCCAGGGATCATAGGTGGGTAGGGGGGTACTTCCTCTTTCGCGCCAGTGTTTGGGAGATAGACAGCTGAACGCTTCCATGGGACATTGTGGAGATGCTTGGTGACCGAGGTAGTTGCGTTGCGGCCACATCCTATGTTTGCAGGGTGGCATGTGCCACTGTCACTCCAGAGGGGGGTGAAGAGGCCGAGACTGCAGCAGAAGAGGAAGCAGGAGGGGCAGTGGTTTTTGAGGTCTCTACTCCACTGCAGCTCGTGCTTTTCACTCAGATCCCTTTTCATGCAGGTTGTGCTCAGGTTTAGAACGTCTATGTCTCGCTTCAGGCTCTGATTGCACAGCGTGCAAACCATTCGTGTCTTGTCGTCAGCACATTGTCTGAAGAACTTCCATGCCAGAGAACTCCTTGGAGCTGGCTTTTGGTGTGCTCGATCACTTGGTGCAGTGGGCAGTAGCAGGCGTACTGTCTAGAGGACGGCCGCTCCACTTTTGCACCCTGCTCCCTCTTTTGCTGTGCTGGTGGCTCTGTGCGACCACCGCCTCTATCTCCGAACTACACAGGTCACTCGCATGACCTTCATTCGATGTGGGATCGAGGACCTCATCGTTCTTCACATTATCTTCCACTTAGTCTTCACCCCTGCCCTCCTTGTCGGTCTGCACACTGCAGAAAGCCGCAGCAGTTGGCACCTGTGTTTCATCATCATCCGAGACATGCTGCGGTGGTCCTCTTATGTACTCATCCTGAAACATAAGTGGTTGGGCATCGGTGCACTCAATCTCTTCCATTTCTGGGGCAGGGCTATGTGGATGGCCCTGGGAAACACTGTCAGCAGATTCATCAAAAAGCAGAAGAGACTGCTGCATGACGTGGAGCTCAGACTACTTGGCTGATTTGCAAGGGGGTGAGGTGAAAGACTGATGGACATCGGCTGCAGGTGCCAACTCTGATCTTTCATTAGGGACTGGGTGGGAGACAATGTAAAGGAACTGGAGGCACTGTCAGCCACCCAACCTACTATCGCCTATACTTGTTCTGGCCTGACCATTCGTAGAGCCACATTTGGTCGCACCTGAGGAAGGTGTTTCACTTGGGTGTGTAGCTGGCACATATCAACCACGTCCTCTCCCTGCAACAGGAGCTCCACCAACACCAGCAGCATCATGACCAGGGCCATGTCTCTTGTTTGACGCTCTCCTCATTTTTTGTGTTCACCCACCGAAGTAACAGAAAAATGAAAAATGCAGAGCAGGGTTTTTTTGACGGCCAAAATGGGTTAATGTCACCTAACAATGGAACAGACCAGTTATTTTTTAACTTATTGCCCGGTCTGCTATCCAGTGCAGGCAGAAAAGGTACTTTATTCCCAAAAAAAAGTTTTTTTTCTCACACACAATGGAACAGATGGATTTAACTGTATTTCTTTAACTAACAGAAATGCAGCACAGGGCAAAAGGGTACTTTATTTAACCCTAAATGAAACATATGGATTTAACTGAAATTATACTTCACTCTCACAAATGAAGCACAGGGGTTTTTAACATAAAAAATGGTCGATATGTCACTCCTACAATGGAACAGATGGATTTGCTGAATTTATGTGCCTGCCTGTCACATGTGCAGGTCTCAGAGGTACTTTACACCCAAAAATAGGAATTTGAAGCCCAAAAATTTAACAGCGGTATTTAATGGTTTTATTTGACTGACAGGAATGCAGCGTAGGCCGCAAATGTACTTTATAGCAATAAAAATTGGAACCAAAAAATGTAACTGCAATATTTGGCAGTTTTATTAGACAGTCAGAAATACAGTACAGGGCAAAAAGGTACTTTATTGCCCAAAAAAAAGGTTTATTTAACCATAAATGAAACAGATGGATTTAACTGAGATTATATTTCAATCTCACAAATTAAGTACAGAGGTTTTTTACTTAAAAAAAGTGGATATGTCATCCCTACAATGGACCAGATCGATTTGCTGAATTTATGTACCTGCCTGTCACATATGCAGTGCAGGCCTCAGAGGTACTTTACAACAAAAAATTTAAATCTGTCACCCCACAATGGAACAGATGGATTTAACTGATTATATTTCACTGT
The DNA here is from genome assembly GCF_905171765.1 of Bufo bufo. Taxonomy (NCBI): domain Eukaryota; kingdom Metazoa; phylum Chordata; class Amphibia; order Anura; family Bufonidae; genus Bufo; species Bufo bufo. Next base: position 122,140,698 of record NC_053395.1, on the reverse strand, counting down.
CAGAATTGCAGCACAGGGGTACTTTACAGAAAAAAAATGGGGATATGTCTCCCCCTGGGTCCCTGAACTCACAAATGTTATTATTTTCCCTTCCCCTGGCACATATGCAATGCAGGTGCACTTTAAAAATGGGTATATGATGGCCACTGAACTACAAGAACAGGATTAAATGATTGTCCCTGGCACATATGAAGTGCTGGTGAACTGCTGTTGTACAATATGGCCTCCGATACCCACCTAACTAACAGACAGATTTTTTTCAGTCTCACTGGGCTCAGGGCAGGGTACAAAAATGTTGCATTGCACCCCCAAAACAAAAAATGCTGTAGATCGCTGACTTCACACCAAGTGCAGATATCAGAGTCTTTCTTAATCTCTCCCTCACAGCAGCAGCATCCTATCCTTACAACTAGTAAGAGCAGAGTGACATGTGGAGCTACATGACTCCAGCTTATATAGAGGCTGGGTCACATGCTGCACTTGGCCAATCACTGCCATGCCATTAGTAGGCATGGCTGTGATGGCTTCTAAGGGCAAACGAGTTAAAAGCTTGTTGATTGTCTGCCCTGCCCTGTCGCCGAACACTGAACACGAACCCAAACTTTTACGAAAATATTCGGGTCCGGGTACAAAAAACCCTAAAGTTCGGTATGAACCCGAACTTTACAGTTCGGGTTCGCTCAACCCTACTCTGATGATATAATTGACGGATTCTTGAAATACCGCCGGGGCATTGCTTAGCCCGAAGGGCATCACCAGACATTCATAGTGACTGTCACAGGTGTTGAAGGCAGTCTTCCACTCATCCCCTTGACGAATTCGGATCATTGTAGGCCCCACGTAGATCTAATTTGGAGAAGATCTTAGCTCCTCCGAGGTGGTAAAACAACTCTGGAATAAGGGGAAGAGGGTATTTGTTCTTGACTGTGACCTTATTTAGACCCCTATAATCGATGCATAGCCAGAGAGAACCATCTTTTTTCTTCACAAAGAAGAAACCAGTGCCGGTGTCTCTGCTGGCGACAGGAAACAAATACAAACACGAGGAGGCGAAAGAACCAAGAACCAGGTCAATAGGACAATCATGGGGCCTGTGTGGAGGTAACATCTCAGCCTCCTTCTTATCGAAGACGTCTGCATAGGCATCACATGCTGCAGGCAGATTTTCAAGATTTGGTGGTACCCGAGGCGACTGAGCCAGAAAGACACCTTCCAAAACCTCCAGAACTCCTGTCAAAATCAGGTTCATGAACAACAAGCCATGGAAGTCCCAGGAGAAGAGGTTGAGAAAAACTTGAGAGGACCAGGAATGAAATGTCTTCAGTATGAAGTGCTCCAACATTAAATTTTACAGGTTCAGTGATGAACTGCATAGACTCAGATAGAGCCCTTCCATCGACGGACAATACCGTCAGAGGACTCTACTGGCGCCAAACAGGAATCTGATGACGATCCACTAGTCCTAGTTGCAGGAAGTTCCCTGCTGCTCCGAAATCCAGGAGTGCCATTTCCGTGAATCGAACATCTCCTAACGACAGGGTTACTGACAGAGTCAGAGGGGGAGAGGAATTGTCTTCACATAGGGTCGCCTCCCCAACAGACCCTAGACTCTGGAGTTTCCCAGCTTCAAATGACAGCAATGGAGAAGATTAGAGATGAGCGAATTTCTCAAAAATTTGATTTGGCCAGTTCGCAGAATTTTCCCCAAAAATTTGGTTCCATCTGAATTTATTTATGGTGAATCTAGTTAAAAATCGGCTATTTCCTGGCTGCAGAGAGCCTTTATAGTGGTGTAGAACACTGTGCCTTGCAGTAAGGGAGTCTGCTGTGGTAGTGAAACAATACTGTGAGTCAGTATGACATGTAGACGACAGGCATCACTCTTAGAATCACTGCACACTTCACTTATTTTGGCAGTTACAGGGCCAAAACCAAATAACTCAAGTGTGAACTCATCCTTACAGGTCAATGTTAGCGGCAGGTATCAAGAACCGTGCAGAGACCCAAGATCCTACTATAGCATGAAAGAGCACACTCCTTTTACACCAATTCACTGATTCCACATATATTTCTACAGAACCTGTTCTATTAAATGCTTATACAAGTAGAGCCCCCCCGACAGAGTGGAGTGGGTGTCAGCAGTAAGTTTGTGTTGACTTCGCTGATCATTTTGCCCTTCCTCTCATCCGTCAGAACAATAACCCCCAAAAAACGGATCCTGTTTGTGGAGCACCCATCTTCACTCAGTCAGCATTTGGTCAGTGATCCATCAGTATTGCTAAAGCCAAAAAAAAGCAGGAGTGGATCCGAAACACAGATAACACGTGAATGGAATATTTGCATGTCTTCTGTGTTTTGTACCCACTCCTGCTTTTGGCTACCAAATCATAAGCCAATTTTGATGCAAAATACGGACCATGTCATGCAGGTCTTACAGCTGTTACATAGACAGGATCCGTTGTGCATCTCATTTTTCCTTTCTTCTGACAGATCAGAAGAAGGGTCAAATAAATGATGGTGTCAGCCAGGACAAAATGCAAAATAGTGGCCCAGTAATGAAGTGGGGAGGATGGGAACAGCATGAGTGGCCCTATGACATAGTGGTGAGGTGGAAGCACCATGAGGAGACGACAGAGTGGCCCAATAACAGAGTCTAGAGGTGGCAGCAGCATCAGGAGGAGGCCACAGAGTGTCACAATGACAGTGTGGAGGTGGCAGCATCAGCATCAGGAGAAGCCCACAGAGTGGCACAATGACAGTGTGGAGGTGGCAGCAGCAGCATCAGGAGGCCACAGAGTGGCACAATGACAGAGTGTGGAGGTGGCGGCGGCAGCAGCAGCAGCATCAGAAGGAGGCCACAGAGTGGCACAATGACAGTGTGGAGGTGGCAGCAGCAGCATCAGGAGGCCACAGAGTGGCACAATGACAGAGTCTGAAGGTGGGGGTGGCAGCAGCAGCATCAGAAGGAGGCCACAGGGTGGAAAAATGACAGTGTGGAGGTGGCAGCAGCAGCAGCATGAGGAGACCACAGAGTGGCACAATGGCAGAGTATGGAAGTGGCAGCAGCAGCAGCATCAGGAGGAGGCCACAGAGTGGCACAATGACAGTGTGGAGGTGGAGGCAGCAGCATCAGGAGGAGGCCACAGGGTGGCACAATGACAGTGTGGAGGTGGCAGCAGCAGCATCAGGAGGCCACAGAGTGGAACAATGACAGAGTGTGGAGGTGGCGGCAGCATCAGGAGGAGGCCACAGGGTGGCACAATGACAGTGTGGAGGTGGCAGCAGTGTCAGGAGGCCACAGGGTGGCACAATGGCAGAGAGTGGAAGTGGCAGCAGCATCAGGAGGAGGCCACAGGGTGGCACAATGACAGTGTGGGGTGGCAGTAGCAGTATCAGGAGGCCACAGAGTGGCACAATGACAGAGTGTGGAGTTAGAGGCAGCAGCAGCATCAGGAGGAGGCCACAGGGTGGCACAATGACAGTGTGGAGGTGGAAGTAGCAGCATTAGAAGGCCACAGAGTGGATCAATGACAGAATGTGGAAGTGGTGGCAGCAACAGCATCAGGGGGAGGCCACAGAGTGGCACAATGGCAGAGTGTGGAGGTGGCAGCAGCATCAGGAGGCCATAAAGTGGCAATGTGACATAGTGGGGGCGGTGGCAGCAGCATTAGGAGACCACAGAATGGCAAGGTGACAATGTAGAGGTGGCAGCAGCAGGAGGACACCACAGAGTGGCAAGGTGACATAGTGTGGAGGTGGCAGCAGCATCAGGAGACCACAGAGTCACCCGGTGACAGAGTGGGGAGGTGGGTGGCAATACCAGTACCAGCTGAAGATGGTGGGTGAAAAAATGATCACTTGGCATCAGATGTGTGGCATCAGGCGGGTGGCAGCATTACAATAGTAGCTGAGGCAGGTAGCCAGAAGAAACTGGTCTCTTTTGTCAAAGTGTTGGTGTGGCACCATGGATGACCTAGTCTGATGAATCAGGCATTGGTGGGTGGAAATCCTGGCTGATCCATGCCTGATTCATTCATTCAGTTTCTCCACATTTTGGTTGGAAAGGCGAGTTCTTCTTGGGGTAACTATGGCCCCCCGCCGCACTAAACACCCACTCTGATGCCACACTACTGGCTGGGCAGTACAGTTTTTCTGTGAAAACTATGCCAGTTGCAGCCACAAATCCAGTTTGGCTGCCCAGTAGTCCAACGGATCCTCAATGTGGGGTGGCAGGGTGCTGTCCAAGTATGCCACCACCTGCTAGTTCAGGTCCTGATCCAGGTCTAGCTGCTGCTGCTGGTGAGTAGTTTCTTCACTAGGTGGGTGAAGAAAGCTGCTTATCAGCCACTCTAGACTCAAGTTGCTGCTGATGGATCTAAAACTTCTTCCCCCCCCACCCTGCTACAGCAGCCATAGTAGAGGAACGTGAGCACAGAGGCACCCCCCAGTCAGACCTGCGAGGGGATGGACGATGGCGTAGATAGGCAGCGGCCAACTGACTACATAGGATTTCTCTATAGTAGTTCAGTTTGTCCTCCCTCTCAGCGGGTGTAAAAAAGGCCTACATTTTGGACCGGTAGCGTGGGTCCAACAAGGTGGAGATGTAGTGCCCTCGAGCAAGGGCTACTTTGACATTTGGACATTTGTGGACATTTGCCTACATCCCCTATGCAAAATTAAAACTTCTTACTTTATTTCTCTTGAAAGGGTTAACATATAATGTGTATTACTGTGTAACTGCATTTTATATTTTTTTTTTATATACAGTTGCAAGGAAAAGTATGTAAACTCTTTGGAATGATATGGATTTCTGCACAAATTGGTCATAAAATGTTATCTGATCTTCATCTAAGTCACAACAATAGACAATCACAGTCTGCTTAAACTAATAACACACAAAGAATTAAATGTTACCATTTTTTTATTAAACACACCATGTAAACATTCACAGTGCAGGTGGAAAAAGTATGTGAACCCTTGGATTTAATAACTGGTTGAACCTCCTTTGGCAGCAATAGCTTCAACCAAATGTTTCCTGTAGTTGCAGATCAGACGTGCACAACGGTTAGGAGTAATTCTTGACCATTCCTCTTTACAGAACTGTTTCAGTTCAGCAATATTCTTGGGATGTCTGGTATGAATCGCTTTCTTGAGGTCATGCCCCAGCATCTCAATCTGGTTGAGGTCAGGACTCTGACTGGGCCACTCCAGAAGGCGTATTTTCTTCTGTCTAAGCCATTTTGTTGTTGATTTACTTCTATGCTTTGGGTCGTTGTCCTGTTGCAAAACCCATCTTCTGTTGAGCTTCAGCTGGTGGACAGTGCCCAGCCCGCCTTTCTTCCAAGCCCAGCACGCCTCCTAAGAAATAAATGTACTCCTACATCCTTGCCGAACAGCGCCGCCCCCTCCACGAAGTCATTTAATTTATTCACTGCACCGTCCTTGCTTCCTCCTCTCTTGGCCTCCGAAATCCCGTGCAGGCGCAGTATCGCTGAGTGCCTGCGCCTGTACGATACTCCTGCTCCAGAGGGCAACAGCGCTCTGATTATGTCACTGGGCTCGGCGCATGCCCAGTGACACTATTGAGACTGTTGCCCTCAGAAGCAGGAGTATCGTACAGGCGCAGGCACTCAGCGATACTGCGCCTGCGCGGGATTTCAGATGCCAAGAGAGGAGGAAGCAAGGACGGTGCAGTGAATAAATTAAATGACGTAGTGGAGGGGGCAGCGCCGTTCGGCAAGGATGTAGCAGTACATCTATTTCTTAGGAGGCGTGCTGGACTTGGAAGAAAGGCGGGCTGGGCACTGCAGGGGGGCGTTACTGGGCACTAGAGCAGAGTAATAACGCCCCTCTGGGCACCTTGAGACTTCATTTTCATAATAGAAAAATCGCTTTTTCATCTGAATGAAAAGTTGAATAAAAGAAAGAGGACACATGCTGGAATGAAGGTACTTTATTGCACATTGCTATGCTAACGGTTTTATATGGTCAAAATAGGTGACAGATTCCCTTTAAGTTCTCCTGCAAAATGTCTTGATAAACTTGGGAATTCATTTTTCCTTCGATGATAGCAATCCAAAAAAGTATGTGAACCCTTTGCTTTAATAACTGTTTGAACCTCCTTTGGCAGCAATAACTTAAAACAAATTTTTCCTGTAGTTGCAGATCAGACGTGCACAACGGTCAGGAGTAATTCTTGACCATTCCTCTTTACAAAACTCTTCCAGTTCAGCAATTATTCTTGGGATGTCTGGTGTGAATCGCTTTCTTGAGGTCATGCCACAGCATCTCAATCGGGCTGAGGTCAGGACTCTGACTGGGCCACTCTAGAAGGCGTATTTTCTTCTGTCTAAGCCATTCTGTTGTTGATTAACTTCTATGCTTTGGGTCGTTGTCCTGTTGCAACACCCATCTTCTGTTGAGCTTCGGATGGTGGACAGATGGTCTTAAGTTCTCCTGCAAAATATCTTGATAAACTTTGGAATTCATTTTTCCTTCGATGATAGCAATCCGTCCAGGCCCTGAAGCAGCAAAGCAGCCCCAAACCATGATGCCCCACCACCATACTTCACAGTTGGGATGAGGTTTTGATGTTGGTGTGCTGTGCCTCTTTTTCTCCACACATAGTGTTTATTCCAAACAACTCAACTTTGGTTTCATCTGTCCACAGAATATTTTGCCAGTACTGCTGTGGAACATCCAGGTGCTCTTGTGCAAACTGTAAACGTGCAGCAATGTTTTTTTTGAACAGCAGTGGCTCCCTCTGTGGTATCCTCCCATGAAATCCATTCTTGTATAGTGTTTTACCTATCGTAGATTCGCTAACAGGGATGTTAGCATATGCCAGAGACTTTTGTAAGTCTTTAGCTGACACTCTAGTATTCTTCTTCACTAGGGATGAGCGAACCCGAACTGTATAGTTCGGGTTCGTACCGAATTTTGGGGTGTCCGTGACACGGACCCGAACCCGAACATTTTCGTAAAAGTCTGGGTTCGGGTTCGGTGTTCGGCGCTTTCTTGGCGCTTTTTGAAAGGCTGCAAAGCCAATCAACAAGCGTCATACTACTTGTCCCAAGAGGCCATCACAGCCATGCCTACTATTGGCATGGCTGTGATTGGCCAGAGCAGCATGTGACCCAGCCTCTATATAAGTTTGGGTCACGTAGCGCTGCACGTCACTCTGCTGTTACAAGTGTAGGGAGAGGTTGAAGCTGCGACGTTAGGGCGAGATTAGGCAGTGATTAACTCCTCCAAAACACTTAAGATAGTGATCGATCTACAGCTGTGGATCATTTAACTGCTGCTATTCAATTGCTCACTGTTTTTAGGCTGCCCAGAGCGTTTTTCAGTCACTTTTCTCTGGGGTGATCAGCGGCCATTTTGTGGCTTGTGGTGCACCAGCACAAGCTGCCACCAAGTCTATTTAACCATCAATAGTGTGGTTATTTTTTGCTATATCCTACATCAGGGGCAAGCTGCCACCAAGTCCATTTAACCATCAATAGTGTGGTTATTTTTTGGCTATATCCTACATCAGGGGCAAGCTGCCACCAAGTCCATTTAACCATCAATAGTGTGGTTATTTAAATCTATCCCTAAAAGGGTATATTAGATTCAAGGTGCTGATAGGGTCATTCTCAATAACTTCACACACACGCTACTGTGCATATCCAAGTCTAATTCTGTCCGTAAACGTATACCTGTCACCCAGCGCCTAAATAATAGGCCTCAAATTTATATTCAGCTAAATCTGTGGCTATTGCTGTAGCTGCTCAAGTTAATTTGTGTCCGTCAAAGCACAGTTTTTGTTCTGGGTTGAAATACAATTCCCAACCTAGCAATTTTCTAAATTAGTGGTTTCTGCTGTATCAGGCCTACTTTAAATCTATCCCTAAAAGGGTATATTAGATTCAAGGTGCTGATAGGGTTATTCTCAATAACTTCACACACAAGCTACTGTGCATATCCAAATCTAATTCTGTCCGTAAACGTATACCTGTCACCCAGCGCCTAAATAATAAGCCTCAAATTTATATTCAGCTAAATCTGTGGCTATTGCTGTAGCTGCTCAAGTTATTTTGTGTCCGTCAAAGCACCGTTTTTGTTCTGGGTTGAAATACAATTCCCATCCTAGCAATTTTCTAAATTAGTGGTTTCTGCTGTATCAGGCCTACTTTAAATCTATCCCTAAAAGGGTATATTAGATTCAAGGTGCTGATAGGGTCATTCTCAATAACTTCACAAACACGCTACTGTGCATATCCAAGTCTAATTCTGTCTGTAAACGTATACCTGTCACCCAGCGCCTAAATAATAGGCCTCAAATTTATATTCAGCTAAATCTGTCATTACTGCTGTGCCTGTATTAGTGCAAAACGGTACCTAAATAGATAGCCAGATAGTGTTAGGTGTCTGTAAAAAAAAGCCCTGAATTTGAATTCAATACTTTGGGCCAAATAATATTTTTCTTATTGTGGTGAACGGTAACAATGAGGAAAACATCTAGTAAGGGATGCGGACATGGTCGTGGTGGTGTTAGTGGACCCTCTGGTGCTGGGAGAGGACGTGGCCGTTCTGCCACAGCCACACGTCCTAGTGTACCAACTACCTCAGGTCCCAGTAGCCGCCAGAATTTACAGGGATATTTGGTGGGGCCCAATGCCGTTCTAAGGATGGTAAGGCCTGAGCAGGTACAGGCATTAGTCAATTGGGTGGCCGACAGTGGATCCAGCACGTTCACATTATCTCCCACCCAGTCTTCTGCAGAAAGCGCACAGATGGCGCATGAAAACCAAGCCCTTCAGTCTGTCACATCACCCCCATGCATATCAGGGAAACTGTCTGAGCCTCAACTTATGCAGCAGTCTCTTATGCTGTTTGAAGACTCTGCTGGCAGGGTTTTCCAAGGGCATCCACCTAGCCCTTCCCCAGCAGTGGAAGACATAGAATGCACTAACGCACAACCACTTATGTTTCCTGATGATGAGGACATGGGAATACCACCTCAGCACGTCTCTGATGATGACGAAACACAGGTTCCAACTGCTGCGTCTTTCTGCAGTGTGCAGACTGAACAGGAGGTCAGGGATGAAGACGATGCAGGGGACGATGAGGTCCTAGACCCCACATGGAATGAAGGTCGTGCCACTGACTTTCACAATTCGGAGGAAGAGGCAGTGGTGAGACCGAGCCAACAGCGTAGCAAAAGACAAAGAGGGAGCAGTGGGCAAAAGCAAAACACCCGCCGCCAAGAAACTCCGCCTGCTACTGACCGCCGCCATCTGGGACCGAGCACCCCAAAGGCAGCTTCAAGGAGTTCCCTGGCATGGCACTTCTTCAAACAATGTGCTGACGACAAGACCCGAGTGGTTTGCACGCTGTGCCATCAGAGCCTGAAGCGAGGCATTAACGTTCTGAACCTTAGACAACCTGCATGACCAGGCACCTGCATGCAAAGCATGAACTGCAGTGGAGTAAACACCTTAAAAACAAGGAAGTCACTCAGGCTCCCCCTGCTACCTCTTCTGCTGCTGCCGCCTCGGCCTCTTCTGCTGCTGCCGCCTCGGCCTCTTCCTCCGCCTCTGGAGGAACGTTGGCACCTGCCGCCCAGCAAACTTGGGATGTACCACCAACACCACCACCTGCGTCACCAAGCATCTCAACCATGTCACACGGCAGTGTTCAGCTCTCCATCTCACAAACATTCGAGAGAAAGCGTAAATTCCCACCTAGCCACCCTCGATCCCTAGCCCTGAATGCCAGCATTTCTAAACTACTGGCCTATGAAATGCTGTCATTTAGGCTGGTGGACACAGACAGCTTCAAACAGCTCATGTCGCTTGCTGTCCCACAGTATGTTGTTCCCAGCCGGCACTACTTCTCCAAGAGAGCCGTGCCTTCCCTGCACAACCAAGTATCCGATAAAATCAAGTGTGCACTGCGCAACGCCATCTGTGGCAAGGTCCACCTAAGCACAGATACGTGGACCAGTAAGCACAGCCAGGGACGCTATATCTCCCTAACTGCACACTGGGTAAATGTAGTGGCGGCTGGGCCCCAGGCGGAAAGCTGTTTGGCGCACGTCCTTCCGCCGCCAAGGATCGCAGGGCAACATTCTTTGCCTCCTGTTGCCTCCGACTCCTACTCAGCTTCCTCCTTCTCTTCTTCCACCTGCTCATCCAGTCAGCCACACACCTTCACCACCAACTTCAGCACAGCCCAGGGTAAACGTCAGCAAGCCATTCTGAAACTCATATGTTTGGGGGACAGGCCCCACACCGCACAGGATTTGTTGCGGGGTATAGAACAACAGACCGACGAGTGGTTGCTGCCGGTGAGCCTCAAGCCCGGCCTGGTGGTGTGCGATAATGGGCGAAATCTCGTTGCAGCTCTGGGACTAGCCGGTTTGACGCACATCCCTTGCCTGGCGCATGTGCTGAATTTGGTGGTGCAGAAGTTCATTCGCAACTACCCCGACATGTCAGAGCTGCTGCATAAAGTGCGGGCCGTCTGTTCGCGCTTCCGGCGTTCACACCCTGCCGCTGCTCGCCTGTTTGCGCTACAGCGTAACTTCGGCCTTTCCGATCACCGCCTCATATGCAACGTGTCCACCAGGTGGAACTCCACCTTGCACATGCTGGACAGACTGTGCGAGCAGCAGCAGGCCAAAGTGGAGTTTCAGCTGCAGCACGTACGGGTCAGTCGCACTGCGGAACAGCACCACTTCACCACCAATGACTGGGCCTCCATGCGAGACCTGTGTGCCCTGTTGCGCTGCTTCAAGTACTCCACCAACATGGCCAGTGGCGATGACGCCATTATCAGCGTTACAATACCACTTCTATGTCTCCTTGAGAAAACACTTAGGGCGATGATGGAAGAGGAGGTGGCCCAGGAGGAGGAGGAGGAGGAGGAGGAGGAATAGGGGTCATTTTTAGCACTTTCAGGCCAGTCTCTTCGAAGTGACTCAGAGGGAGGTTTTTTGCAACAGCAGAGGCCAGGTACAAATGTGGCCAGACAGGGCCCACTACTGGAGGAGAATGAGGATGAAGCATGTTCACAGCGGGGTGGCACCCAACGCAGCTCAGGCCCATCACTGGTGCGTGGCTGGGGGGAAATGCAGGACGATGACGATACGCCTCCCACAGAGGACAGCTTGTCCTTACCTCTGGGCAGCCTGGCACACATGAGCGACTACATGCTGCAGTGCCTGCGCAACGATAGCAGAGTTGCCCACATTTTAACGTGTGCGGACTACTGGGTTGCCACCCTGCTGGATCCCCGGTACAAAGACAATGTGCCCACCTTACTTCCTGCACTGGAGCGTGATAGGAAGATGCGCGAGTACAAGCGCACGTTGGTAGACGCGCTACTGAGAGCATTCCCAAATGTCACAGGGGAACAAGTGGAAGCCCAAGGCGAAGGCAGAGGAGGACCAAGAGGTCGCCAACGCAGCTGTGTCACGGCCAGCTCCTCTGAGGGCAGGGTTAGCATGGCAGAGATGTGGAAAAGTTTTGTCACCACGCCACAGCTAACTGCACCACCACCTGATACGGAACGTGTTAGCAGGTGGCAACATTTCACTAACATGGTGGAACAGTACCTGTGCACACCCCTCCATGTACTGACTGATGGTTCGGCCCCATTCAACTTCTGGGTCTCCAAATTGTCCATGGGGCCAGAGCTAGCCTTTTATGCCTTGGAGGTGCTGGCCTGCCCGGTGGCCAGCGTTTTGTCTGAACGTGTATTCAGCACGGCAGGGGGCGTCATTACAGACAAACGCAGCCGCCTGTCTACAGCCAATGTGGACAAGCTGACGTTCATAAAAATGAACCAGGCATGGATCCCACAGGACCTGTCCATCCCTTGTGCAGATTAGACATTAACTACCTCCCCTTAACCATATATTATTGTACTCCAGGGCACTTCCTCATTCAATCCTATTTTTATTTTACTTTTTCCATTATATTGCGGGGCAACCCAAAGTTGAATGAACCTCTCCTCTGTCTGGGTGCCGGGGCCTAAAAATATCTGACAGTGGCCTGTTCCAGTGGTGGGTGACATGAAGCCTGATTCTCTGCTATGACATGAAGACTGATTCTCTGCTGACATGAAGCCAGATTCTCTGCTATGGGACCTCTCTCCTCTGTCTGGGTGCCTGGGCCTAAATATCTGACAATGGACTGTTCCGGTGGTGGGTGACATGAAGCCTGATTCTCTGCTATGACATGAAGACTGATTCTCTGCTGACATGAAGCCAGATTCTCTGCTATGGGACCTCTCTCCTCTGCCTGGGTGCCTGGGCCTAAATATCTGACAATGGACTGTTACAGTGATGGGTGACGTGAAGCATGATTCTCTGCTATGACATGAAGACTGATTCTCTGCTGACATGAAGCCAGATTCTATGTTATGGGACCTCTCTCCTCTGCCTGGGTGCCTGGGCCTAAATATCTGACAATGGACTGTTCCAGTGGTGGGTGACGTGAAGCATGATTCTCTGCTGACATGAAGCCAGATTCTGTGTTATGGGACCTCTCTCCTCTGTCTGGGTGCCGGGGCCTAAATTATATGACAATGGACTGTTCCAATGTTGGGTGACGTGAAGCATGATTCTCTGCTATGACATGAAGACTTATTCTCTGCTGACATGAAGCCAGATTCTGTGTTATGGGACCTCTCTCCTCTGTCTGGGTGCCGGGGCCTAAATTATATGACAATGGACTGTTCCAATGTTGGGTGACGTGAAGCATGATTCTCTGCTATGACATGAAGACTGATTCTCTGCTGACATGAAGCCTGAATCTCTGCTATGGGACCTCTCTCCTCTGCCTGGGTGCCTGGGCCTAAATATCTGACAATGGACTGTTCCAGTGGTGGGTGACGTGAAGCCTGATTCTCTGCTATGACATGAAGCCTGATTCTCTGCTATGACATGAAGACTGATTCTCTGCTGACATGAAGCCAGATTCTATGTTATGGGACCTCTCTCCTCTGCCTGGGTGCCGGGGCCTAAATATCTGACAATGGACTGTTCCAGTTTTGGGTGACGTGAAGCCTGATTCTCTGCTATGACTTGCAGACTGATTCTCTGCTAACATGAAGCCTGATTCTCTGCTATGGGACCTCTCTCCAATTGATATTGGTTAATTTTTATTTATTTTATTTTAATTCATTTCCCTATCCACATTTGTTTGCAGGGGATTTAAGTACATTTTGCTGCCTTTTGCAGCCCTCTAGCCCTTTCCTGGGCTGTTTTACAGCCTTTTTAGTGCCGAAAAGTTCGGGTCCCCATTGACTTCAATGGGGTTCGGGTTCGGGACGAAGTTCGGGTCGGGTTCGGATCCCGAACCCGAACATTTCCGGGAAGTTCGGCCGAACTTCTCGAACCCGAACATCCAGGTGTTCGCTCAACTCTATTCTTCACCTCTTTGAGCAGTCTGCGCTGTGCTCTTGCAGTCATCTTTACAGGATGGCCACTCTTAGGGAGAGTAGAAGCAGTACTGAACTTTCTCCATTTATAGGCAATTTGTCTTACCGGGACTGATGAACAGCAAGGCTTTTGGAGATACTTTTATAACCCTTTCCAGCATTATGCAAATCAACAATTCTTAATCGTAGGTCTTCTGAGAGCTCATTTGTTCGAGGCATCATTCACATCAGGCAATGCTTCTTGTGAAAAGCAAACCCAGTACTGGTGTGTGTTTTTTATAGGGCAGGGCAACTGTAACCAACACCTCCAATCTTATCTTATTGATTGGACTCCAGTTGGCTGACACCTCACTCCAATTAGCTCTTGGAGATGTCATTAGTCTAGGGGTTCACATACTTTTTCCACCTGCACTGTGAATGTTTACATGGTGTGTTTAATAAAAACATGGTAACATTTAATTCTTTGTGTGTTATTAGTTTAAGCAGACTGTGATTGTCTATTGTTGTGACTTAGATGAAGATCAGATCACATTTTATGACCAATTTGTGCAGAAATCCATATCATTCCAAAGAGTTCACATACTTTTTCTTGCAACTGTATATCCTGTTCATTATCACTGTATTTTCATGGTTCTGTGGAAAGGGTAATGAATACTAAGAGACTGTTAGGGTTTTGATTGAGAAGCTGGTAATTTTCCACAACTACCATAGGGTTTAAAGAAGACCATGTTTTGGAGGGAAAAACCCAGAATTGTTTACCACCAAAAAGCAGACAGCCTGACCTTTTAAATGTCTGGTTTTAGCTATGTTGTTATGTCTGGAACTTTGTTTTTGTCTGGAAAATCTGCTGTGTCGTTACTATTGAGTATCATTGAAGCCCTAATGTAAGTCTATACCAGACGGAGCTGAAACAATGTATCTGTTTGTATCTGGAGTTTCTCCACTCCACCCCTCCCACAAGAAGGTTCTAGTCTAGCAAAAACTATATAAAAGGAGAGCAGTTAGAGCCTCTAGTGTGCTGCAGTTAGGGAACAGTGCTTGGAATAGGAGACTCTGCCAGACTACTGAATGACCAGAACAAGATGCTGAGATGGGGATACGCTACCACAGTCCCTGGATCACCAGCCTTGGACCAGGGTACCAGCCTTCTGAAGAGAAAGAGGGGCAGCTAGAGCAGGCCTTTCCTCAGCATCAATCCCCTTTTTCTGCCAGGGAGGTGACTGGAGAAGCCAGCCAAATGCCTCACCTGTACTGTTTTGCACCTGAATTTCTCCAGTAAAGAAGCACCCTGGTTTACTGCAGAACCTGACCCTCTGGACTTATTTCCCATTGGGGTGTAGTGTTGAGCGCGAATATTCGAATAGCGAATATTAATCACAAATATCGCAACTTCGCTAATTCGCGAATATTTCTAATATAGTGCAATGTATTAGCTAAATCGATCTTCTTTCTTGTGGGTCAATGAGTCATTGGCCCACAAGCAACTTAAGCAGGAAAGAATCATGTTTTCATATGGAAAGAAAATTACGAATATTCTAAAAAACAAATATATAGCAATATAGGGAATATATTCGTTATATTGCTATAACTTTGTTTTTTAGAATATTCGTCATATTCTAAAAAACAAAGTTATAGCAATATAGCGAATATTCGTAAAATATAGACTGCAATTTAGCTAATATAGTGCTATAGTATTTTTTTTAATAGTGTACAATTTTTCCAAATCTGAAGTTCAGAAGAGAAAAAAAAACGACTATAAAAAAAAGATTATAGCACTATATTAGCTAAATTGCAGTCTATATGTGTATTTTACGAATATTCGCTATATTGCTATAACTTCGTTTTTTAGAATATTCGTCATATTCTAAAACAAGAATAGATAGCAATATAGCGAATATTAGTAAAATACACATATAGACTGCAATTTAGCTAATATAGTGCTATAGTATTATTTTTTTTATAGTGTACATTTTTTCCAAATCTGAAGTTCGGAAGAGACAAAAAAAAATTGACATAAAAAAAAGATTATAGCACTATATTAGCTAAATTACAGTTTATATGTGTATTTTACGAATATTTGCTATATTGCTATAACTTCATTTTTTAGAATATTCATCATATTCTAAAAATCAAAGTTATAGCAATATAGCGAATATTCGTAAAATACATATATAGACTGCAATTTAGCTAATATAGTGCTATAGTATTTTTTTTTAATAGTGTAATTTTTTTCCAAATCTGAAGTTCGGAAGAGAAAAAAATTAATTGGACTATAAAAAAAAGATTATAGCACTATATTATCTAAATTGCAATACTCAAATAATTTAATTGCATATTATTCGCGATAAATAGAATAATGATGAATATTCAATTTTCGACGAAGATAAGACGAATATTCAATCGAATATTCGTGAAATATCGCAAAATCGAATATGGCACCTCCTGCTCATCACTATTGGGGTACACCAGGTTTTACCATCCCTTCCAGAGAGCAGCAACACGTGGTGACTAGAGATGAGCGAATCAAAGTTGACGAAGTGGAATTCTATCAGAATTTTTGGAAAAATTTGATTTGCACCGAATCCGAATTTCCTCACTCTTCATGGTAAGAAATAGCATTTTTTTACTAATATGGCTGCTGCAAATGTGTAATGACCGGCGTCACGCAAAGGGAGGGAAATGGGAAGGCCCTGTCCAAGGGAGAGGGAAAGGTGGTGACCCCTGACTCACCTTGCGGCTGGCACCTGACTGCCCTAACGTCCCTAGACGGGTTCCTCACCCGTACGCCGATCACGTGCCTAAACTCTGGCTTTCCCTAGGATGAGCCCTGAGTAGTGAACGGGGCCGTGGGATCACTAGTCCGCATCACTGACACTAAGAGGAAAACACCAAGGAGAGGACAGACAATACAGACAAACATATAATCCCAGGTGGGCGACAACAACAGACCACCAAGGCCCAACAGGGATCCGGAGGGTAATGTTCTGGAACAACAACCAGGGAACACAACTACACAGCTCCAGTGGGTCAGTATAGAAGTCCAGGCAGGAAGCTCTATATCTGGCAACCAGAGAAGTGGGAGATGGGAATATAAGGAGGTTGGGATTGCTGGACAAGAAACAGCTGAGGAGGAGAAGCTACGGATCCCTGAGTGAGCCAAAAAGGGTTGCAAGGCAAACCCAGAAAGCTACCATTACGAAACAGCACTGTCTTTGTACATCGAGCGTGCAGCCACCTGCTGCGACTTCCTGACCCCAGGTATAACGGAGTCAGGCGTGGCTCTTGACACCCTCGTGACAAAATGTGAGGACATGAAGCAAGGAACTTTGGGAAGGCGGGATCACCCATATTGCCATGCATGCAGCCAATCAGCAGCCAGCCCGCCCTGCTGCCGTATAAATAGTCTCAGCCATCTTGGATTCTGCCATTTTCCAGTGTACTTAGTTTAGAGAGAGACATCAGCAGGCCCTAGGGACAGTGCTATAAAAAACGTAATTGTGCTAAAAGAACTATTTACAAGTGCAGGGCAAGATTATTCAAGGTGTAGGGTAAGGATAGGGAGGAATCATTCTACAGCATTTATGTTAAACAGGGTTCAGTAGGGGAGGTTACAGCCTGGGTAATAGGAACAATCCTATTACACCTTGCTGCACTAACTGGGGACCAAAATTGCCATTATACAGCTCTGTAATTCCAGCAAACCGTTCTTGTTATTGGTGTGTTAAAGCCATTAACAGGGTTTATTACAATGAAGTATTTCTATATCTTATTTGCACTTGTGCGTTGCAGTTACAGTATATGTTCAAAAGCATTTTTTGGCTTGTATTAGTGGGGAAAAGGGCTTATTAGCCGTTGTGTGGTGAAATGCTAAAATTAAAGCACTTTTTGTCGTGTATTAGTGGCAAAAGAAAAATATATTTGCCGTTCAGCTGTGCAGTTATATGTTCTAAAGCCTTTTGTGGCGTGTATTAGTGGCAAAAGTAAAATATACAGTATTTGCCGTTCAGCGGTGCAGTTATATGTTCTAAAGCCCTTTTTGCTGTGTATTAGTGGCAAAATAAATATATATTTGCCGTTCAATGGTGCAGTTATATGTTCTAAAGCCCATTTTGTCGTGTATTATAGTGATAAGCGGCATAGGCAATATTCAAATTCACGATATTTTGTGAATTTTTAGCAGAATATTTGCCATAAATTAGCGATTGCAAAAATCTACTATGTAATATGTTCGTCTTGCACGCGCAATTTTATTACCTATTGCAAACAATCACACAAAGGTTGTATGCCAAAAGCAGGGTATGTGCAAGTCAACAACATATCCATAAGACAGGTACAGTCAGCATAAATACAATGGCAGCCTTATGCACTATGAGACATACAAAACCAACTTTAAATTTTTATTATAAAACTAAAAAACTTAAAATCAAACAATTTCATCAAAAGTTACTATTCAATATTCCACAATGTAGCAGCTCTAACACCTAAACGTTTTCTGTCACATAAATAGAAAACATAAATCTAACTTAAAGCAAGTTTGATGCATTCTTTTTCATCAATCAAGTATTTCCATAATGCATTTTTCAAGCAGTTCACCAAAGTCCATAATACCTGCTTCTTACCTGTCTGCGGCACAGTACAAAGTCCATACATTACTAGTTTGTGATTCAAGAAGCCCAGATCACAAGTATGCTTCAGCAATACACCCTTCAGTTCTGTGCATACTTACTATTCCACATTACGTGGAGAGAGGTTTCAACTATAACACAGTCACTTCTTGGACACTTTGCCATTGACACCAGTCCTCTCCTGTGCTGGAAGGCTCTCGTCAGTAGACAATCCTGCATTACCATCCAGGCTGTCTTTTAAACAGTTCAAAAGGTAAGCGCAATTATACAGCTTCCAACATTCTAAAGAATGTTGGAATGGCTTTTGCATAATTTGAGACTGGACAGACTTGTTCCTTATTATTCAGATGTATTATTTTTTTAGCATTATCCAAACAGTCTCATTCTACAGGGAGTACTGTAGAATGATCTTCTCAATTAATACATATTGCCTTGGTGGGACAAGCAACACTGATACTGTTAAAGGAATTTGTATCCATTGGCGTTTCCGGAACAAATGTCCTGCTGCATACTTTAGGAAAAAAGACCAGGTATTCTCAGTTCCTTTAATCATCCTGAAGCACAGGGAAAATAAATGCAGGTACAGAATTTTGTTAAAGAGGACCTTTCATCTGGCAAAAAATTGTGAAGTAAGTGTCATGATCTGTACAGCGGCGCCCAGGGATCTCACTGCACTTACTATTATCCGTGGGCTATGTCCTCCAGTATTTTCTGCCGATATGTCCTCCTGTATGTTCGGTCGTTTGGTTATAGTAGGAGGAGACTGCCCTTGTCCTCCTGGGCGTCTCCTTCTCCTAGGCTGTAGCGCTGGCCAATCGCAGCGCAGAGCTCACAGCCTGGGAGAAAAAAACAAACTCCCAGGCTGTGAGCTCTGTGCTGCGATTGGCCAGGAGAACAAGGGCAGTCTCCTCCTACTATAACCAAACGACCGAACATACCGGAGGACATTTCGGCAGAACGGAGCGGTGCCCAGGGATGATAGTAAGTGCAGTGAGATCCCTGGGCGCCGCTGTATATATCATGATACTTAGTTCACAATTTTTTGCCAGATGAAAGGTCCTCTTTAATACTAGGTATCCCTTTGTCTCCTAACTTTTTTTGTTTATACATTGTCTCCCTGTTGACTTTCTCCATTTTCAAGCTCCAAATAAACTGAAAGATTTACTCTCTGAATATATTTCAGACACTGATCACTTGAAGGGAAGACTACATTCAAGTACAGTAGAAGTGGGATTATTAGGGCTTTAATGATCAAATTTTTCCCTTCTATTGCAAATTTTCTCAGCTCTACTTTCTTTTTCACTTTTGCTTTGACTTCCTCCCAACTATTTTGAATGTTGTTATTGTCATCGAAAAATTACTCCAAGTATTTTTATCTGCTCTTTTTGTATTTTTAGATCTGGGATATTTGCTTCTCTCTAATCTCCTATGGCAAAGCAATCACACTTTGTTCTATTAAGACAAAAGGCAGACACTTGGCAAATGAATTCCGTAATTTGTATGGCTCTCCTCAATGAAGATATTGTTGTACACAAGATTGTGACTTCATCCATGTACGTAGGCCCCTGTTTTAATAGCAAGTCCATTACAACCAGGTATAGAGACACCCTTGATTACCTTGTCTTTTCATAGTAGCGGGAGTACTGGTTCCAAAACACAAATAAAAAGATTGCTTGATTCCGGAAAACAAAGAGGCTTTTCTAGACAGAAAACCATTAATAAGATTTTTGCTAAATGATTCTTTGTAGAGCAATGATATCTGTTTTATTACAACATCTGGAAAGTTCATTTGCTTTAGCACCAACCACAGAAACTCATGTGACACTCTGTCATATGCTTTGAGAAAGTCCAAGGATAGTATGGCTAGATCTTGTTTTCTCTCATTCTGATACCAGATACAGTCTCTTATCATGTTGAGATTTTCCCAAACTCCTCTACCTGGGACTGCACACACTTGGTATTTATGTATTACTTTGCCAATTACTTTTTTAATCCGGTTCACAAGCAACTTGGCCATAACTTTGTAATCCGTATTTAGGAATGTGATTGGTCTCCAATTTTCTAGTTGCAATTTTTCGCCTTTTTTGCATAGTAAAGTCACTCACAATACCTTTCCTACAAAATTCTGGCAGCACTTCTGTATTTAAAGCTTCTTTGAAGATTGACATAATGTCTCCTTTCAATACATTCCAGAATGTTAAGTAAAATTCAGTCCATCAGATCCTGGCGTTTTGTTTTTTGCGAAACAGCAGACAATTCTTCTAGCGAGATGTACTTGCAGAGCATTTCTTGCTCCTCTTTCTCTAAAGAGTTTAAGGCATCTTCAACAAAGGATTTATCTATTTGTTTTTATTAAACAGCTCTTGATAGAATAGTTTGACTTTAAGCATTTCTTCTTTCTTTGTTTCACCACCGATATTTGATATTACAGTTTTTTGCTCAGTTGTTTTTTTGAAGAAGAATCTTGTAAATTTTTAATCAGTTTCAAGCTGCTTCACTTTGGTATTAAATATTATTTATTTGCCTTTCTGGTATATTGCCTTTTTAATTTTTCCTTATGTTTTCTCTGTCAGGTCTGAGACATCGATGCCTCCATTTCTGAGCTTCACTAACTAATAATCAACTGTAAATATCTAGAAAAATTATCGATAATAGGATAAATAATAACATGATTGGAAATAATTGTTATACACAGAAAGGAGTAAATGTTGATAATTTACTGTAATTTATACATTTTAGTGATTTGATTATATAATAATTATGATAATAGATATATAGTTATACATTTGGACTATATATTCTTATGTTTAATAAATTTGGACTATATAATCCCCTCTGATAATCTAGTTTCTAATGAATGGAGATATATATATATATATATATACTCACCTAAAGAATTATTAGGAACACCATACTAATACGGTGTTGGACCCCCTTTTGCCTTCAGAACTGCCTTAATTCTATGTGGCATTGATTCAACAAGGTGCTGATAACATTCTTTAGAAATGTTGGCCCATATTGATAGGATAGCATCTTGCAGTTGATGGAGATTTGAGGGATGCACATCCAGGGCACGAAGCTCCCGTTCCACCACATCCCAAAGATGCTCTATTGGGTTGAGATCTAGTGACTGTGGGGGCCATTTTAGTACAGGGAACTCATTGTCATGTTCAAGAAACCAATTTGAAATGATTCGAGCTTTGTGACATGGTGCATTATCCTGCTGGAATCAGAGGATGGATACATGTTCTCATTCTGTTTACGCCAAATTCGGACTCTACCATTTGAATGTCTCAACAGAAATCGAGACTCATCAGACCAGGCAACATTTTTCCAGTCTTCAACAGTCCAATTTTGGTGAGCTCGTGCAAATTGTAGCCTCTTTTTCCTATTTGTAGTGGAGATGAGTGGTACCCAGTGGGGTCTTCTGCTGTTGTAGCCCATCCGCCTCAAGGTTGTGCATGTTGTGGCTTCACAAATGCTTTGCTGCATACCTCGGTTGTAACGAGTGGTTATTTCAGTCAACGTTGCTCTTCTATCAGCTTGAATCAGTCAGCCCATTCTCCTCTGACCTCTAGCATCCACAAGGCATTTTTGCCCACAGGACTGCCACATACTGGATGTTTTTCCCTTTTCACACCATTCTTTGTAAACCCTAGAAATGGTTGTGCGTGAAAATCCCAGTAACTGAGCAGATTGTGAAATACTCAGACCGGCCCGTCTGGCACCAACAACCATGCCACGCTCCAAATTGCTTAAATCACCTTTCTTTCCCATTCTGACATTCAGTTTGGAGTTCAGGAGATTGTCTTGACCAGGACCACCCCCCTAAATGCATTGAAGCAACTGCCATGTGATTGGTTGACTAGATATTTGCATTAATGAGAAATAGAACAGGTGTTCCTAATAAATCTTTAGGTGAGTGTATATATATATAGCATTAATTATATAAACATAATACACTTCATAAGGATTATTAGAATAGGTTCCATCAGAATAAGGATTTTCTATCCCTGTTCCATCTAATGATATAACCCTATTGGATAAGAGCTTGATCTTCTGAAGAAGAAAAGTATTAAGTTAAAAAAACATGTGCAGTAGAGAGAAATCTAGCGAGTGGTGAGGTCCAAGCAGCGATGAGAAGAAGGAGAATGTTTCTCGCTTCTAAGTTTCACACGCAGACGCGTACCTTAGCGGCACATTGGTCTACTCAGGTATGATGTTGGGTGAAGGGTGCACCTGATGGGTTCTGTAGATCACTTCCCCCTCCTTCATTGGTGGATCGGTAATGTCATTTAGACATGAAGAGCTATGAATGGGGGTATGGGGAGGGGAGTATGCTCTACCACTATAAAGATCTGATTAACCCGGCGCTCGTCTTCACAAGCTCAAAACCCCTGAAAACTCCACATCTGCCGTGAAACATGTCGGGGGAGCTTTGTTCATTTTAATGAAAAAAACATCAGTGTTTGTGGAAAGCTGAAGGGCCGATCTGCAGACTTCCCCCAGCACTCATAGTGAAACATTTTTAATCAAAGGGATAGAGGCAGGGACGTACATAGAAATCAATGGGCCCCATGGCAATAATCTGAATTGGGCTCCCTTGTGAGTGACCCATCGCACCCCCTAGGGTATGTGCACATCTACTGCAGAGGTTCCAGCAAAAGCCTCCGTTGCAGATTCTCGCAAAAACAAAGGGCAAAACAATCTTGAATGACCGCATTATTGTGAATGGGATCCTGCAGGTGTCAGCAGTGTTTGGCATATGCTGGATCTGGCGATTCTGGTATTCTGCTGGTATGCTTGAATAGAATACCAAAATCTGATGGCAAGTGATTACCTAGCCTTACCCGATGAATTGTGCCCGCTGCTGCTACTTTTTATATAGAGTGTCACCCTTCTCCATGCTCCTGCTTCACCTCCTCCCCGATGCTGACTTACCGAATGTGCTGCGGGCCTGGAGCAGATCTTCACAGCACTAGTCTGAAGTCTGGTGACGGTGCAGGATCAGGTCAGGTCTGGACTGGTCAGTCAGGTCACAGTGCAATGCGTGCTGGCAGAGGAACAGGACAGGGACAATTTACAAAGTGCAGAAACAGAAATCTAAAGGATTTTATCCAGTCACTGATGTTTTTCTGACTGCTGCAGAACCTCCTAATACACACCTCAGCTGCTGCAGAACCCCCTAATACACACCTCAGCTGCTGCAGAACCTTCTAATACACACCTCAGCTGCTTCAGAACCTCATAATACACACCTCAGCTGCTACAGAACCTCCTAATACACATCTCAGCTGCTGCATAACCTCATAATACACACCTCTTTGTCCATGCAGGAAACTGTATGTGGGGCAAACCTCACAGGAACTGCGGAAGCGGATCCAACAACATATGTCCAATATTACCCTGGCCGCTCGTGATAGGGCGGATGAGGAGAAATCTCTTACCTCTGTGGCAACACATTTCTTGGACCATCATGGCGGTAAGTACAACAGCCTGCAGGTGGTGGGCTTGGAGAAAGTCCACTATAATATTAGGGGCACACATATAACACAATGCTTGCTCAAAGCGGAATCCCGATGGATTTATAATTTGGATTGTTTGTCTCCGCAGGGCCTTAATGAGGAACTTCTATTCACAGGTTTTTATGCTAGATAATATAATTCTCTAATCACTTTTTTCTTCTGCCTGTTTTTCTTAGATGCACATCTTTGTCGTGTCTTGCACGTGATTACTTGGCCTTTCATCTCGGGCTTACCGGATGATCCCCCTCTCTGCACTTTAGTTCGGGAATGATCTAGATACTGTCGAGTAGAAAGAATTTTTCCGGATTACCACGGATGAGGAATTCTCATCATCACTTTCTGTTTGGACTTGCATTGAATGACTCATTGGATTCGTCTTACGTCTAATTGTTGTTCACACTTACCCGATGTAGTACCTCTCAGAATGCCACCATCTGTTATGGTTTCTTACCCATGTGGCCTTGGTGTGGGGTTCTGCGGGTGATGGCACGGAGCGATTTTTCTTACCCAATTTCCTTCCTTATCTTTTCTCTCCCCCTCTTCCCCCTTTTTTTTTTTGGAATTGTGTGGAACAGGGAAATATCTAGGATACTATAAGATTTAACAAAATAATAATTGAATAAAATAATAGATTCTAATTAATATGTATGAAAAATAATATAATATAATATAGAAATAAAAACTAAAAATAATGGAATACAATTTTTTAAAAATGTAAAAATGTAAAAATTTAAAAAAAAATAATCATTTTTATTAACAAAAAAAAAAATAATATAAATAAAAAAAAAAATAATAATAATAATAATAAACATACAAATATAAAAAACAACTAAAAAAGGGAAATAATAAATAAGGTAAAAGAATATATAAAAAACATAAATAGCAATAATAATATAAATTGCATACGAGAACGTTGGGGTAAGGGACAAAAATGAGGCACATGTGTTTATAACTTTGGGCACAAATCATGTAGCATAACTGACATATCAAGTCTAAATTGACAGATGGTCAATTCTGCACATGAATTAATCACAGGATATAAGTATAGGGTTAATTTAGGGCTTTAATGGCGCCTTTTTATTACACTAATGAATTTTGTTCATTAATAGCATTCTTCACTATTATATTTGATCCTCTACTAGATTATTTGCATGGATCAAAATTAAATCTTTCACACATGTTTGTTTTGTTTTATTTATGTTTTTGTGTTTAACTTTAATTTTATTTATTTTTATTTTGTTCACAAATGTGCTTCCATGTACGTCTCCTTGCTTCACATACTTTTGCCCCCTCCTTTTCCTATTTGCTGTATACTCTGTATCCTGTAAACTAACATTGGTACCAGGTCTCATACAGGGATTCTAATTATTTATTATTGCTGGTACACATAAATGGAGTTTTATTCCCTGTTTCTTCATTCTTCTATTCTCCTCTCCACTCCAGCTGCCGTGCGCTCACCCCCAGTATTCCACACATATGCGCTCCATTTCTGTCATGCCACCCCCGGCCGCTGACACGCAGGAGAAGCTCTCCGAGCCTGCGTGATCAGCTGCTTCCGGTGTTTGGAACGCAGCACACGCCGGCTCAATCGTACGCATGGGCAGTTCCGGTCGCCGTCTGCTTGTGGCGTCTCCCATTAGCCATATTCATGCATTGTTTTGGGGGTCTGAGACGCCGTCCACCCCCCTCCGCTCTCTCCTCCTCCATGTCAGCGAGGCGGTCGCCACCCCCTCTCTCCACATGTGGACCTGAGACACAGGTAAAGACCATCATTATTTGATTACTTTGTGTATTTATATCTGATCATGTGAGGAAGCCAGCAAGCCTGGCGATACGCGTTGGGCTCTTTTCCTGACCACCACGCATACCCCCCACCATGTTACTTCTATGTTAAGTATTTGAGCTTTTATTCATTATTGATGGATTACATGCACTTTATAATGTTATATACTTATTGATGTGGGAGTATGCTCATGATTTTGTGGTGAGCCAGGGTGGCATGTGCTGATATATGGTGCACATGGCCCTGATTTGTTGTATACAACGATTTTAACTTTTTCTGTGTTGTGTCTGTTTTCTTGAATAAATTTGTTACATTTTAGATGTGCGGCTCCTGTTTCGGTATTCTTCCTTTCTTTCATATTATGCACTGCATACCGTGAGCCGGCACTCTGTCCTTATTCTTGGATGTGCCCCTATTATTTGAATTTCATAATACACACCTCAGCTGCTGCAGAACCTCATAATACACACCTCAGCTGCTGCAGAACCTCCTAATACATAATTCAGCTGCTGCAGAACATCATAATCTGATGCTAGAGAACATAAAAGTGTCACCGCCAGTTCTGTGAGAAGGTCTGTTAGACGTTCTTCTCTACCTCTTGCATGAGGTTCTTTGTTTTGGTTTCACTTTGTCATCTTCTTTCCTTCTCCCAGCTGTCACTTATTTACACTAATTGTCTCCCTTTATATTCCCTCCCATACTGCCTCACTTTGCGGTTTATACTTCTTCCTGGATGAGTTGTTCACTGCTGGAGGCTGCTACTGCTGATTCCTCAGATAAGTCCTTTTCCTTTATTTGTGTTTCCTTGCTGGCTTGATTCTAGGTGACCCTGACTCTGTCCGTATTAAGTGCAGGGAGCCGGTGGTCGTGTCCCCTCACTGTTATAGGGTTTTCAGGTGTCACACAGTATAAGGTACTTGGGCATGCAATCGTCTACTATAAAGACCTTTGCATGGGCATAGAAGTCAGGGAGAACTCTAGGGGTTTTATAGGGCTCACCCATATGCTCCTTAGTTTGTGATCAAGCCAGTCGGATGTTTATTTATAAGTTCCAGCTTTCTGCAACACTATCCGTGACATTATAAACCGCCATAACCGTTTTAAGCATGGATCCGGTTTCAGCCTTGATTTACCGCATGCAAGGTCTTTCACTGGAGGTAGCAGATCTCCGTAAAACTGTCTCAGTTTCAGGTGACCGTTTCTGCTGACGTTCATGGAGTTTTTTCCGAGCCTAAGATCTCGTTTTCGGATATGTTTTCCCAGGGTAGTGAGAATTTTGTTCGCTTTAGAGAGGCTTGCAAACTCCATTTTCGCCTACTTCCCCATTCCTCTGGTGATGAGGAGCAGAGGGTGGGGATCATTATCTCGCTGCTCAGGGATAACGCTCAGTCATGGGCCTTTTTGCTGCCGGTGGGGGCACGGCCTCTCCGATCGGTGGATGAATTTTTTGTAGCCCTGGGGCAGATATATGATGACCCGGATCGTATTGCTCTGGCTAAATCTAAACTGCGTCTTTTATGCCAGGGTAAACAGTCCGCAGAGACATTTTGTTCAGAATTTCGGAGATGGGCCGCTGATACTGGTTGGAATGATGGTGCACTCTGAAGTCAATTTTGCCATGGTCTTTCGGAAAGATTGAAAGATGCATTTGCTTTTCATGAGAGACCAGCCTCGTTAGAATCTGCCATGTCGATAGCTGTTCGTATTGACAGGCGTCTTAGAGAGAGAGAGGAGACTTCTCCTTCCTGTCATATTCAGTCCAAGGACAGTGGGGCTGTCTCATTCAGTGCGCAGGGGTCTCAGTCTCTCTCAATCCCCTCTGAGGAGGAGGCCATGCAGCTGGGTTTGCTTGCCTCTGATAGTAGAGGATTCAGCTCTCAGAGGAGGGTTTGTTTCTGTTGTGGGGGTATAAATCATTTGGCTAATGTTTGCCCCTCTAGGAGATTCATGGAGTTTTCTGAGGGTAATAAAAGAAAAACGAAAAGAAAAAAACCCTCTGGAAGCTTTCCATTTGCTACTATTGGCAAGGTTGATGCGGAAATTGAAGGTTTGCCGTTTACTTGTAGTTCCCGTTTTCTCCTACCTGCCAGGGTGGCGCTAGACAGCAAGAACATTGTTTGTGAGATTTTTGTAGATAGTGGAGCAGCTGTCAATCTCATTGATAATCAATTTGCAATAACGCATGGTTTCCAGGTATGCACTTTGGAAAAGGATATACCTGTTTTTGCTATCGATTCCGCTCCACTTTCTCAAAGATCGTTAAAGGGCATAGTTCACAATATCCGTTTGACTGTGGGTGACGCTCATGTTGAGAATATGTCATGTTTTGTCTTAAGCGGATTACCTACTCCTCTAGTGTTGGGGCTACCCTGGCTCACTAAACATAACCCCACCATTGATTTGCAAGCAAGGCAAATGAATGGTTGGAGTGAGTTTTGCAGAGAGAATTGCCTCACGGCGTCTCTTTCAGAGGTTTCTACCAAGACTGTGCCATCTTTTCTCTCAGAATTTTCGGAAGTGTTTTCCGAGAATGGTGTCCCGGAGTTGCCCCTGCACCGAGAGTACGACTGCCCTATTAATCTCATCCCAGGCGCCAAACTGCCAAAATCACGTTTATACAATCTCTCCCAACCTGAAAGAGTCGCTATGCATACTTATATCTGTGAGAGCCTGAGAAAGGGACACATCCAACCCTCAAAGTCACCTGTTACCGCTGGGTTTTTTTTTGTTAAGAAAAAAGATGGTTCTTTAAGACCTTGTCTGGATTTCAGGGAGCTGAACCGTATCCCAATTCGTGACCCATATCCGCTTCCTCTGATCCCGGACCTGTTTAACCAGATTGTTGGGGCTAAGGTTTTTTCTAAGTTGGATTTAAGAGGGGCATACAACCTGGTCAGGGTCAGGGACGAATGGAAGACGGCCTTCAATACCCCTGAGGGTCATTTTGAGAATTTGGTTATGCCCTTTGGTTTGATGAATGCTCCGGCCGTCTACCAACATTTTGTGAACAGCATTTTTTATTATTTAATGGGGAAATTTGTACTGGTGTGTCTAGATGACATTTTGATTTTTTCTCCTGATTTCAAGACTCATCGAGACCACCTACATCAGGTCTTGCTGATTCTGCGGGATAATAAATTGTACGCTAAACTGGAAAAATGTGTGTTTGCGGTTCCGGAGATTCAATTTCTTGGTTTTCTTCTTTCCGCTTCTGGTTTTCGCATGTAACATAGTAACATAGTACATAAGGCCGAAAAAAGACATTTGTCCATCCAGTTTGGCCTGTCATCCTGCAAGTTGATCCAGAGGAAGGCAAAAAAACCCTGTGAGGTAGAAGCCAATTTTCCTCACTTTAGGGGAATAAAAAATTCCTTCCCGACTCCAATCAGGCAATCAGAATAACTCCCTGGATTATTACACTCCAGAAATACATCCAGGCCCCTCTTGAATTCCTTTACTGTACTCACCATCACCACGTCCTCAGGCAGAGAGTTCCATAGTCTCACTGCTCTTACCGTAAAGAATCCTTTGCTATGTTTGTGTACAAACCTTCTTTCCTCCAGACGCAGAGGATGTCCCATCGTCACAGTTACAGTCCTGGGGATAAATAGATGATGGGATAGATCTCTGTACTGACCCCTGATATATTTATACATAGTAATAAGATCTCCCCTCAGTCGTCTTTTTTCTAACGTGAATAACCCTGATTTTGATAATCTTTCAGGGTACTGTAGTTGCCCCATTCCAGTTATTACTTTAGTTGCCCTCCTCTGGACCCTCTCCAGCTCTGCTATGTCTGCCTTGTTCACTGGAGCCCAGAACTGTACACAGTACTCCATGTGTGGTCTGACTAATGATTTGTAAAGTAGTAGGAATATGTTCTCATCACGGGCATCTATGCCCCTTTTGATGCAACCCATTATCTTATTGGCCTTGGCAGCAGCTGCCTGACACTGTTTTTTGCAGCTTAGTTTGCTGTTTATTAAAATTCCTAGATCCTTTTTCATGTCAGTGTTACCGAGTGTTTTACCATTTAGTATGTACGGGTGACTTGCATTATTCCTTCCCATGTGCATAACATTACATTTGTCAGTGTTAAACCTCATCTGCCACTTATCTGCCCAAGCCTGCAATCTATCCAGATCCCTCTGTAGTAGTATACTGTCCTCTTCAGTGTTAATTACTTTACACAGTTTAGTGTCACCTGCGAAAATTGATATTTTACTATGCAAGCCTTCTACGAGATCATTAATAAATATATTGAAGAGAATAGGGCCCAATACTGACCCCTGAGGTACTCCACTAGTGACAGTGACCCAATCTGAGTGTGTACCGTTAATAACCACCCTCTGTTTTCTATCATTGAGCCAGTTACTTACCCACTTACAGACGTTTTCTCCCAGTCCAAGCATTCTCATTTTATATACTAACCTTTCATGTGGTACAGTGTCAAATGCTTTGGAGAAGTCCAGATATACGACATCCATTGATTCGCTGCTGTCAAGTCTAGAACTTACCTCCTCATAGAAACTGATTAAATTAGTTTGGCATGACCGATCCCTCACGAAGCCATGCTGATATGGCGTTATTTGCTTATTTCCGTTAAGATGCTCTAACATAGCATCTCTCAGAAAACCTTCAAACCGTTTACCTATAACAGATGTTAAACTTACTGGCCTATAGTTTTCAGGCTCTGTTTTTGGACCCTTTTTGAATGTTGGCACCACATTTGCCATGCGCCAATCCTGTGGAACATTCCCTGTCAGTATAGAATCTACAAATATCAGAAATAAGGGTCTGGCTATGACATTACTAAATTCGCTTAGGATACGGGGGTGTATGCCATCCGGTCCTGGCGATTTGTCTATTTTAATCTTTTTAAGTTGCTGTTGCACTTCTTCCTGGGTCAGACAGGACACTTTTAATGGGGAATTTATTTCAACATTCAGCATTTCATCTGACAGTTTATTTTCCTCAGTGAATACATTGGAGAAAAAAAAATATTTAACAGCTTTGCTTTCTCCTCGTCGCTCTCTGCGACTCCCCCCTCATTACTCTTTAAAGGGCCGACACCTTCAGATTTATACTTTTTAACATTTATATAATTGAAGAACATTTTAGGGTTAGTTTTACTCTCTTTGGCAATTAATCTCTCGGTCTCTAGTTTGGCCGCTTTTATTTGTTTTTTACATGTTCTATTTTTTTCCTTATAGTTTTTCAGTGCTTCCGTGCTACCCTCCTGTTTTAGTGTTTTATATGCTTTCTTTTTGTCATTTATTGCTTTCTTTACAGTTCTGTTTATCCACATTGGTTTCTTTTTGTTCCTTAACCTTTTATTCCCATACGGTATGTACCTCTCACAATGAGATTTTAGGATGCTTTTAAAGATATCCCATTTTGTGGCTGTATTTTTATTTGTGAGGACTTTATCCCATTTAGTTAGGCCTATGGCCTCTCTTTTTTTGCTTTTTTGAAGTTTGGTATTTTTGTTCCTCCCTGTAGAAACGCTCTTTTGAATGATAATTGGAAGGCTATTACTTTATGGTCACTATTTCCCAGGTTTCCCCCAACCTGCACGTCTGTTGTTCTGTCAGGTCTATTGGTTAATACTAAGTTCAGTATGGCCGTCCCTCTAGTCGGGTCCTGAACCAGTTGGGAGAGGTAATTGCCTTTGGTTATTGCCAAGAACCTGTTTCCTTTATGAGATATACAAGTTTCATTTTCCCAGTCTATAATGGGTAGTTGAAGTCCCCCATAATAACCACCTCATTATGATTTGCCGCCTTGTCTATCTCATTTAGTAGTAAATTTTGTGTGGACTCTGGTATATTAGGTGGTTTATAGTAAACTCCTATTAGTAATTTATTGTTGTTTTTAGCTCCATGTATCTCTACCCACAGTGACTCCACATGTTCATGTCCCTCACTTATATCTTCACGGAGTGTGGGCTTTAGACAGGACTTTACATAAAGGCAGACCCCTCCCCCTCTCCGGTTTTAACGATCCTTTCTAAACAGACTGTAACCTTGTACATTAACTGCCCAGTCATAGTTATCATCCAGCCATGTCTCAGTTATTCCCACTATGTCATAGTCCTCCTCACACATCACTAATTCCAGTTCACCAGTTTTATTAGTCAGGCTTCTGGCATTAGTATACATACATTTGAGAGGTTTATGTATATTTTTTACCCTACATCTTTCCTTCTGAACTGTTCTAGTCCCTCCTTCCATTCCTCCCCCAGTCCCACTACCTTGCCCCCGGTCTCTATCTGCACTATCTTCCCATCCTGTAACGTAATTACCCTCCCCTCCAGTCCCTAGTTTAAACACTCCTCCAACCTTCTAGCCATCTTCTTCCCCAACACAGCTGCCCCTTCCCCAGGGAGGTGCAGCCCGTCCCTACGATAGAGCCTGTAGCCGATAGAGAAGTTGGCCCAGTTCTCCAGGAACCCAAACCCCTTCTTTCTACACCAGTTCTTGAGCCACTTGTTAATTTCCCTAATCTCCCGCTGCCTTTTTTGTGTGGCCCGTGGTACAGGTAGCCCGTGGTACAGGTAGTATTTTGGAAAATACTACCTTTGAGGTCCTTGCCCTAAGCTTTTGACCTAAATCCCTGAAATCATTTTTAAGGACTCTCCACCTACCCCTAACTTTGTCATTTGTTCCGATATGGACCATGACCGCTGGATCTCCAGCCCCTCCCAGTAATCTGTCAATCCGATCCGCGATGTGTCGAACTCTAGCGCCAGGAAGACAGCACACTGTTCGGCGATCACGGTCTTTGTGACAGATTTCCCTATCTGTTCCCCTAATAATTGAGTCTCTGTAAAGGGGGAATATTAATCACCAATATTTATGTAAATATCGGTAATTAATATTCATAAATAGGAGGAGTCAGCTATTGATAACTCCGCCTATTTATGCCTTTATATAACAATAACAATATTTTCACTATGCCTTACACTGATCGCTACACTAGCTGCATGCGCCTTACTAACTATTGCCAATAACTACACGTTACACAGATAGATACAAATATAACAGTATTTATTAACAATACACTGCGCAATACACTAACAATACAGCACTAATTATACAGTACTCAACTACACTACACGTTCCCAATTCCGCCCATAAACTAACTATACGATACACACA
Organism: Bufo bufo; assembly: GCF_905171765.1. Taxonomy (NCBI): domain Eukaryota; kingdom Metazoa; phylum Chordata; class Amphibia; order Anura; family Bufonidae; genus Bufo; species Bufo bufo. Next base: position 122,108,174 of record NC_053395.1, on the reverse strand, counting down.
TTCAATATTAACAGCCCACCCACCTAGTACTATAAACTGTCCCTATGGGGTAGACGAAGGTTGACGGTGGTCTTACACGGGTGTAAGCCGACCTCAAAGCATTAAAGGGTTATTAGGGGTATATAGGATTACCAGGGGAGGATAGGGTTACCAGGGGAGTATACCAGGGGAGTATAGGGTTACCAGGGGAGTATAGGATTACCAGGGGAGGATAGGATTACCAGGGGAGGATAGGATTACCAGGGGAGGATAGGATTACCAGGGGAGGATAGGGTTACCAGGGGAGTATAGTAGTGGGGTATATATATATATATATAGTAGTAGTGGGGTATATAGTGAGTGGTGAGAGTGGTAGGGGGTATATAGGAATAGGGGGGTATATAGTGGTGAGAGTGGTAGGGGGTATATAGGGAGAGAGAGTAGTGGGGTATATAGTGGGGTATATATAGTAATAGGGGGGTATATAGTGGTGAGAGTGGTAGGGGGTATATAGGGAGAGAGAGTAGTGGGGTATATTGCAGGGGGGTCCGGAGGGTAATGCAGGGGGGTCCGGAGGGTATATGGAGTGATACTTAGGATTGATGCTCGTTGGTCCAGGGGTCGCTCGTTCGTCTAAGGGGGATCTCCTTCAGCGGCGGGGGGGGGCGGCACGGCTCTTCTACTCCAGTGCTGGGTCCGTGGGATATTTATATCCCACGGCCCGCACTGCCGCACCGCCCACAGGGTGGCGCACGCGCGCACACCACTATTGGAGACACGTGGGCCGGCGCAGTGAGATGATGTCACTGCGCCGGCCCGTGCGTCTCCTGAACGAGCGCATCGGGGCTGCGCTTTCATACCAACAGGCGGGGGAAGCCTTTGATCTCCCGCCTGTGGTATTTAGCATTCCGGCCAGCGAGATGTTAATTTCGCTGCCGGAATGCGCATAATAGAAGAAGGGGAGAAACCTCCTCTCCTTCTATCATGTATAATTGTCTCCAGCGGCGCTGGTGACAATTATATCAAAGGGCTCAGATTCTGTGGAATCTGAGTCCTTTGAAGTTATCAGGATGACCAGACCTTAGTCTGGTCATTCTGATACAATCAACCAGATTGCATCTGTGTGAATGCTTGGGGGACATTCACACCGATGCATCTGGTTTCAGATGTATGGAGGGGGGGAATATCATATAATATATATCTATATATGTGTATGGATGCATGGGGCACATCCATACACATGTATACACCAACATAGGGGACAAATACACACACATCAGGGGGCATAAGGGGCCCAGTTATATACATGTATACATATCCTAATATGTATACACATGTATACAAGGGGCCACTGCCCTATACATATTATAAAGGGGGATTATGGAAATACATATACATATATATATAGAAAAGGGGGCCACAGTATATATGCTAAGGGTGCATATATTTCCCACAGGGGCCACCATGAGTCCCTGTGGGCACCCATGGGCAAACGCGCACAGATGCTTGGCACATCTGTGCACATCAACATCATCCCAGGATGCGGTAGTACATGTATGCATATATACCATACATGGCCGCACGTGATTGCATGCATGTATGGGTATATATGCATACGTCTCAACCCTTCCTCAACAATCCCCCTGTTGTCGGGAATACGACAATATCTTGGGAGAAGGGTTGAGATGTATTTGCCTCCCCTTCCCCCTCAACCCCATCTTCAGTGATAGTTCAGGAAGAACTGTAGTGTCCAACAGGGTCTTAGGTACCTAGACATCACCCCTCCAGGTTTCCTCTGACCTGCCGTTCACCGTAACCTACTCCTCCATCCACCGGGCACACCATCTTCTTCTTTAGAACTTTCTTGACCTCTTTTATCTTGATCAGTCCCTCCTACTGTCATCTTGGACTTCCGGAGCGGCTTGACCCTTGCAGTCTTTGACTGGTCTTCCTTATTGGTGACTGTCTTCCGTTGTTAGCCACCCCTGGGGTTGGGGTGACCACACTCTTACTGTCTCTCAGCAATGCTGCCGATCTTCAAGTCCATCCCGCCCCAAAGGAATCTGGAGCGGGTTGACCTTCGCAACCTTAGTCTTTTACTGCGCCAACCTTCAGGTACGACTTTTGCTAACATCTTGTGTTCAGTCTGGGTAGGTGCGGTACTCCCATGGACAGGTTAGTAGGTCTTTACTAGGCAGGTCAGTTCTTCCATAGAGCGGGGTGATGTCTCGGAACCCAAATTCTAACGGTGGAGAACACCTCCGCCACACTACACATCCAGCCCTTCCCTTATGAACTTCACTATTCCAGGGTTCAAGGTGGCAAATGACAAACAGAGGGGCCCTGTCCCTGTCGTGTCCTAATCTAATCCCCATTCATACAAAACATCTATCACAATTCCCCTTCCCCTCCTCCAACCCACCCACACCCAAAAACATTTATATGCAATACTATGAGGTCTCAGGATGGGCAGGGTGTACCTCCCAAAACCTCATACGCACCAGTCCAATATACATCACATAGGGTCTCAAGATCAATTAGAGATTTTCCATCATGAATCCCCCCCCCCACATGAATTGTCCTGTCTTTAGAATCTTCCTCGGCTTCAGGGTTTGGTGAAATCAAGTCCTGAGCCTCCGGCGATTGTGTTCGTGAAGTGCTGTCTGGTTCTGGCTTAGTTGGTCCGTTAGTCTCTTGACCCTCCGGTACATCCACCCCAGTCCTATGTACATGAGACCGACCAGAACCAGTAGCACTATCACCGGGTGTATCAGCAAATTAAAAAACGAGGTTGCCTTAGGACTGTATCCAAAAAGACTCTCCCACCATGAGATCTTTGAGTCCTTGTCCAAAGCTGTGGCAACTGCGGTAATTTTCATTCGGTCATGGGTAAGTCGAATAGTGGCCTGTTTCTCCGTCTCCCGAAGATGTTGTAAGATTTCTTCCTCTTGGCTGAAATCCATCAGGAGCTGTTTAAGTTCTTTGCCGAGGCCAAGGGGAATCTTCTGAAGTCTCACGGGAACATCGGGGCGGATGTCGAGTCTTCTTTCCGGGGTGATTGGGGTTCTTCCTTGCTGTCCTGCGACGTCCAGACCTAGAACGGGGCTAAGGGTACAGTACGCTCCGGGGAAGAGTGTTCCTCGCTCGGTACAATTGAATCCATAAATTGTATATGACCCATTATTCCCTTGGTACCAACACCAATATCCCTGTCCCAAGTATTTTAAAGAGGATGAAGGTATTGGGTTGACCTTCATCTCACAGGTCCCCTCGGTGTTCCAACACTGGTGCCCAAGCACCCGATCTCGACCACCCTGACATAGGATGGCATCCTCTCTCAACCAACATCCTTCTGTGTCAAACAAAGAAGGATGGCCTTCTTCATAGGTTAGAACGCTCGAGGGGAGCTGGGGATGAAGTACCGTTCGGTTGTTCATCACCGTACCTAGATTGATGACACTGTATCCCTGTCTAGTGCGACCGGACACAGGTGCCAATGACGAAGCAGTACAGGTTGAATTTCGACACCCATGCCACTGAACCGCCCACCAGTTGGTATGGTTGATGGCGAAAGGAGAGATCAGTGGACTTATTCGCTGGCGGAGGTTGAATGGGAAGTGGCCGTTGTGTAGTGCTGAGACAATATGTTTAAGGATGTCCGAGAGTTCGCTTTGGACCTGCGTACACGCCAGAGCAAGCTGAGCCCGATCCTGCTCCTCTAACAGACCCACCACTAACCTCCTAAACTTCTCACGTATAGCAGAAGATAGAGAGGTGGTGGCATCAATGTGCGAATGCTGTAAACCCTCTAGGACGTGGTTTACATCAAGCTGGGTCCTGAATCCTTCCCCGGCATGTCGCGCAACTTCTCCAAGCTTATTTCTCAGGACTTCCATATCCATAGTGTTCAGGGCGCCCACTCCCAAAGCGCCTCCGCCAAGTCCCATAGCCACTAGATCTCTCCTCCCCCTGTTCTTCCTGCGTGGGGGGTCGTCTTTTCTTACCTCTTGTCCCGCCTCTATCCAACCTCTTACCATGTCAATTTGGTTCCTGACGAACTCCTCACACCTGTGATCCCAATGGTCAACTCGGAAGTCATCTACGGAAATTCTCCAGGTAAATAGGATGAATTTGGCGTCCGTGATGATTTTCCAGGGGGATGACAGTTGAGGAGCTACAGGATCTGCCAATTGATGGATAGGGGCGGTGCAGGAGTCGGAATGTGGTTTTACCGGTTGGAGATCTTCTGTATCGTAGGGGACCCTCACCACTGTTGTACAGATCTGTCCCCTTCCTTTGAAGGGGTACCACTGATCGTTTTCTCCAGCCTGTAACACTAGCTTCCCTACAGGTTTTGTTTGGGACAGATAGACCCACTGAGTAAAGGTCCAGCACCCCTCGTCTGCTGTCTCACAAAAAGGCCATTTAAACGAACCATCTATATTGATGTCAAAGTTAATATCTCTACCCCTGGGGTCCTTCCAATCGGAAGACACATACCTCCCCCGGTATTCTTCAGTCATAGGAGTACCATCCATCCATATATCCACCGTAGGGGTGTCTATCCCGTTGCACACCAAATCCCAACTCCAGGGATTAGTGTCCAACATCACCATCTGGGTTTCTTGCTCCCAGTGAGCATAGGTGACAAAATAGTATCCTGTCACCTCAGAAACACAGTTGTCTCTCATGATGGTGATCATGAAAGACCGTATGGATGGAGATCCCCTTAACCGAGCATACCTGGGGTCCTCTGCGTCGGTCCGTACCTTTAAAACTGTGGCTCGATATAAGCCTTCCAGTTTCACCAGACCACTCTGATCGTTCCAGATGGCTTGACCAGAGTCACTGCAGTTTAATTTTAACATCATTATATTGGTTCGTAAATAATCAGTGAACACATGTCCCTGAACGTAACTGGATTCCCTGGTGATAATCATCTGGGAATCTCTTAACATGCAATAAGCCTTCAGGGTGCCTTTTACTGGAATGGGCCTATCAAAATATGTCCTAACCCTTAACCTGTCTAGGCTATCCTTCTCCAGGAAGGTAGCCTTCAGGATGTGCCAACCGCTGTACTCTGCCCCAGTGACATCTTCAGGACTCAGTATTCCCTTCTTAGTGCATAACACCGTAGTAGTGTTAGCTCTCACTTGCTGGTATGGGTGCAAGTGTGGGTCTTTAGATACCCATCTTAAGGATTTGATAGGTGTAGGGTCTGAGTCCTGAAAATGCCTAAATTCCTTGAGACAGAGGGCGTGTAAGTCATGTTGAATGGCAGACACATTCTCCACTGGGGTATAATGCTGAATTACACCGTTGGCAAAACCCTCTCTTTGGAAACCATACAGATACCACTGACCTGAAGTAAAGGCGAAGTTCTCGTATGGTTTCCGGATTTTGCCACCCAAACATTCCACCATTAAAAGGCCGGGTCCATTAAGTGATATGTTTGCCATATCAATGTTAGTCCCCAGGCCCTCCCCTGAAGAGGCCGACCCTGCCGTCAACATGCTTACCGCCAGTGTCACAAGCTGGAGACATATCCCGTTCAGAGAATGCCTAGCTCTTCCCTGGTCAAGTGGTCCCATGGCGTGTCTCCCTCTTGTGTTCTGTAATTAGATGGAGTGTGATCAGTGGAATGGATTTATCATCGACCCACCAAGCCCTATTACCCCTCCCCCCCTTCACCCAACTCAGAACGGTATATGTTATTGAGTTGGGGAAGCTCGGGTGGCTTTGGCTTGGTCGATGTGAATCCACAAGAGTTCCTGCCGTCTATGGGATTTCTTTTTGTTGGTGATTGGCCTTTGCACTTTCAGCATGGTGTCTCCCATTACTTCAAGGACCTTGTATGGTCCTTCCCAGTTTGCGTCCCAGGGGCCAGCCCGACGGAATACTTTTACCATCACCATTTCTCCTACAGCGGGCATTGGCGTTTCCCCCTGTAGATACGGTTTGTGTAGCCGTATTGCTGCGTGAGGCAGTAGCTCTTTCAGGTTCTGTTGAACCTGTTGGAGAAACATGTCTCTGGCGATGGCGTCTTTCGTGGGCTCTGACACTTGAGGTTCGTTGGGGAGACATAGGGGCATCTTACGTCCGGTCATCAGTTCATACGGGGAGATACCGGTACTGGAGGCTTCGGTGGCTCGAATACCCATCAGCACTGCTGGAAGATAGGTTACCCAAGAGGAACCCTTCTCCAGCAGCGCCTTGGAAAGCCGGGTTTTGATGGTCCGGTTCATCCGTTCCACGATACCCGCTGACTGAGGGTGGTAAGGCACATGAAACCTTTGCTTTATGTCTAAGAGACCACAAAGCGCTTTCATTACCTTACCCGTGAAATGTGTCCCTCTGTCTGATTCTATCACTCTGGGGATACCCCATCGTGACAGAACCTGTTCCCAGAGAACCCGGGCAGTCGTGGAAGCCGTTTCATTGACCGTGGGGATGGCTTCTACCCATTTCGAGAAGACATCCACTATTACCAATGCGTAACGGCAGTTACGACTTCCGGTTGGTAATGGTCCAATGAAATCGATTTGTATCGCGGACCACGGACCATCCGCAGGTGGAACCCGTTGCAACACTGGTTTCAGGGCGGATGCCCTTGGGTTGACTTGAGCACACACCAGGCACTGTTGGGTAACCTCCTCTACTGAATGGGACATCCCTGGCCAGTATAATTTGTCTCTCAGGAGAGGCAAGAGTTTATTCCGGCCAAGGTGTCCAAACAGTTGGGGGTTCAATCGCGTCAGTTCTGCTTGCAGATGTTGCGGGACCACCGGAAGAGGAAGTTGCTGAGTACCGGTATCGTAACACAGGATCCCTTGTTGTACAGACCAGGGGTGTTGAGGTGATTTGATGTGTGTCATTAGAAGAGGATCCTTAGATTGTTCCTCTTCAAATGACACCGGGCCGTCACTCAGATGGGTACGTGCTGCAATCCGGTGAGTTGGTAGCGGCACCATGCCCGGTTCCCGGAGGGTACCAGACACTGCCGCTAGTTTAGCCAACTCGTCTGCCTTGTTGTTTCCCATTATCAAAGGTTCATCGCCTTTTTGATGTGCCGGGATTTTGATAATGGCTGCTTCCGTCATATGTGCCATGCCCCACTCCCACAGCTCTTTCAGGACCGACACATGAGCCAGAGGTTTGTTTTGGCTGTCTACAAAGCCTCTCTTCTTCCATATGTCAAGATGCAGGGTGAGGGAGCGAACTACATACGAGCTGTCGCTGTATATAGTTCGTTTCCCTGGGGGCTGAAGAAGCAGAGCTTCTTTGACCGCCTCTAGCTCTGCACGCTGTGCTGACATGTGACCCGGTAGCCTGACAAGACTCTGGGTACCAGTGGTCTCATCCAGTACAGCAAAACCCGTGACATATTCTCCTTCCAAATAGAATCGAGAGCCATCAACAAAGATGACTCTGTCATCTGGACATCTGTCGGTTCTGAACATCTGTGGAGAGTCGTCCAGTTCGGGTTGGCCACAGTCATGTTCGGTTCCAGTCAGGTTTAGCAACTGAGACAGAACATACTTGGCCTTATGGTCCACCTGCAGATTCCGGCCACTGAGATCCATGATCCATCTCCCGAATCTCTGTTGGGAGACTCCAGGGAGAGTATCACGGAGCAAGAGGGCTAAAGGAGAATGTGGAGTCTGCAAGGTGAGGGGTCGGAAGCCTACAATATGCTCGGTAGTCTTGACGGCATAGTGTATGGCTGCCAATTGTTTGGCACATTCATCGAACCCTCGTTCGACGGGTGAAAGTAGCCTGGAGAAATATCCCAGCGGTCGGGCCTCATACCCTACTTTCTGAAGAAGGACCGCTGCGATAGACTCCATCCCTGCATGCGCCTGTATGGCCATTTCCCCATCTGGATGTGGAGTAGCCAACACAGGTGCAGAGGATAGGTCCCTTTTCAAAATTGAAAAGGCCTCTTCCTGTGTCTCGGACCAGCCTTTGATTGAGGGTTCTTCCCCTCTAAGGAGCTCATAGAGAGGTTTTGCTTTGGCAGCAAAGTCCTCTATGAATTCCCTCATAAAGTTGGCCACCCCCAGGAATTTTCTCAAATCCTGAAGAGTGCCGGGTCTGGGTAGCTTCACCATGGCTTCCACACGGGCTGTCATGATTCCTTTGGTTCCAAAGGAAATTTGGACCCCAAGGAAGGTTACCTCCGCTTTGGCCAAATTTGCCTTATGGGGACTCAGCTTGAGTCCTGACTTTGTCAGGAGTCCCAGCAGCTCTTTCAACAGAACCAAATGTTCCTCTATGGTTTCTGTATGCAAGAGCAGGTCATCCACGTATTGTAGAAGGCATTCCGGTCGTGAGAACACACTCAGTACGGCCGCCAATGCCTGATGAAAATACGTGGGGCTGCTGTGTAACCCCTGAGGCAGTACAGCAAACATGTACTGTTTGTCCCCCACCGTAAAGGCAAATTTGTACCGGCATGACTCCGTGAGTTCGATAGAGAAGAACCCGTTAGCAACATCTAGAGTCGAGAATACGCGGCTTTTGCCGCTTATTCTGGCCATGATGTCGGGAGTCTGGGCCACCACTGGAGCTGACATTGGGGTGTATTTATTGAGGATCCGGAGGTCTATGGTGAGCCTCCATGCACTAGTGTCCTTTTTCTTGACTGGCCAGAGGGCATTGTTGCATTTTGAATTACCCTCAATAACCACACCCCTAGTCTTCAACTCCTGGACCGTGTCCATAATTGAATGGGTGGCTTCTGGTGGAAATCGGTATTGGCGTTGAGGTGGAGGGTCAGGACCCTGAATGTCCACCTGAACTCCAATCAGTCTGCCACAGTCATTTTTGCTCTGGGCCCACAGTTCGGGATGCTCGTACACAATAGGCTCCAGGTCTAGATTATGTGAGACCTCAGGCCACTTGTGTTCGAGTATGTCAGTAGAATTTTCTACTGCTTGCAAAGGTGGTCCCAGACAATGGCGTTGGATAACAAACACCTTAGCTCGTCTGGGACCCTTCCACACAATGCAATTTGCCAGATCCAGGATCCACCCATTTTGTGTCATTACATCGGTTCCGATAATGTTGTCAGAACCGGGGTAATACCACATGGGGATCCTAAGGGTCATGTAACTGGTGATCTGGACGATTACTTCCTCTATTCTGTGGGCCTTCACTCCCCCTTGTTGGTGATCAAATCCGATCACCACACACTGAGGGCTGTTGGGATGTAAATCATGTTTGACATTGGTAATGGAGATTTCCGCACCAGTGTCAAGCATGATTTCAGTGTCCTGATTCTTTATTTTGGCTTTTATGTGGGGTCTCCCTGAAGAATCCAGTATGATAGGACATACTGGCGCCAGATCTTTAGGGATCCCTGATCTTCAGTCAATTTCCACCAGACTCCCCGTAGGTACCTGTGAGGTACATACTGCCACTTGTGGGTTCTTGCTATGGAACCTTGGTGTGGATTCCGGGGATTCCACACCCGTTACCGAATGTGCTGGAACGTTCGCCACAGACACACGTTTTGGTGTCTGGACCTGTGAATATCCCAGATTTCTCTCAACATATTCCCCCCCTGATTTGGCATAATTAGGTTTCATCTTGAAACCGTTATTATTGCCTGTTCTCTCAGAATTAGTCCGGTTATTACGTGACCATTGTGGACAATTCCTCTTTATGTGCCCATATTGCAAACATAGGAAGCATCGAATGCCTCCCATCCTTTCCAATGGCGGGGCTGTGGGGCGAATAGCCGAGTTACCTTTTGTGTGCTGTACCCGTTCATCCTGAGATGAATCGTGTACCGGCGCACGCTCCGTCACTTTGACAGATTTCTTATTGAGCAGTGTATCCTGTCTGCACTGCTCAATAATCATAGCAGCATCCGTGAGGGATGGCTCCCTAGCTGCACTCAACCGGATTGCAGTGTCAAGGTATGGGAATTTTTCCACAAACATACGTATCATACCCTGTGGAATTCCGATACCGTGATCTTTTGTAACCCTTCTGTACATTGCTTCAAACCGACTACACATAGACAGAGGTTCGTCATGTATAGTGGGTTTGAACTTGGACAGGATATCCGGAGTGACGTCCCAATGGCCCGTTGCCAGTCTCATGAGTATGGAGAGACGTTCCTCCTTGTCATAAAACTGTCCATTCATGGGTTGCGTCCTCCCCGTTACCTCATACCTTTGGTTTAGGTGTGTAGGTAACCATAACTTGAATAACTCCATGCGATATTCGTGAGCCACTGAATACTTGTTACAGTGACCCTCGAAGATATCACATGAAGTAAACGGATCTACACTGGGATCATATTTTGGGATCTCCTTGCAGATCCGTAACAGGAAGTTTATCCTTTCCATACTGGAATGGTTAGGATAAAAATCTTCCTGTCTTTCCGGACGCGTTGGCGGATTGGAAGTGGTAAATGGCCAACCACTTTCCTCTCTCCAATCGTTGCCCTGTTCCTGGGATCGGTTGCTACTATTCTCCATGGGTGTGTGGGTGAAATGTATCGTCCGTTCCACCCGTCCCCTAGTGTCTACTGTATCGGATGTTTGATCCGTGGAAGATCTTGGCGCTGTCGCCGCTATCTCCCCCTGTGCCATTTCCGAAACACAAACCTGTTTCGTGGGCACCATACTGTTAGCACCAGGCCGTGACAGATTTGAGATGACCTGCTGCAAATCCGCAATGGTTTGCGTTTTTGCAGTCAGGTCCTCTCGAAGTTGAACAATCATGTTATCCATAGATACCGTATTGTTCCTGAACTGGTTTATCTCAGTGTACAGTCTGAGCAGTTCCTTATCCATGTCAGAGTAGAAACTCTCCTTGTCCGAGAGTCTAGACTCTAACACGCAAATTTCCCTGCCCCTCTCGACCGTACACTGGGATTTCTCTTGTAGTTGTGTTTGTAATGTGTGTAACTGTTTAATGTTCTCAACACAACAATTGCAGTGGAAGTTTGCAGTGTTGGAAACTTCCTCTGCCTTTGACGTGCTGTTAAGTGTTTCCAGATGTTCCGGCTTCCAAATGATATCCTCAAAGGTGTGAACCAATTTGGCTAACATTTGGAGCCGTTTTTTGGTTTTTTTAAACATGCTGCGATTAATGCAGAGTTTGTCATGAGCGTATGCCTGGTCCAATAAGGTGGACCATAGCAGCTCAGTGGATTTGTACGTGGTGGGGATGATGGGGTTGTATGTGCTATGTTTGCTGAGGTGTTGCAGTGTGGCGAAGTTCATACTTACTTTTTGACGAGAGGCCATCTTCATTGGTGTCGTTGTTGGTTGTGCTGTTTTGCTGCGTGGAGGAGGTCCTTCAATATTCGGAACGCCTTCTCCCGACCAGCCAGACGACTTCTGTTCGACTTCAATGACGATGGTTCTCTCTTCAGTGGTGTAGGTGATGACTTCTCTCCAGTGGGCGTGTAAGGGAATCAGAAAATATTAATACGGAAAAATCAGAAAATATTATAGATTCTCTGCTGTAGAGATTGCTCTGTGTCTGGTTCTGATTGAACAAACCGCTTTACCTGTACGAACTATCAGGCAATGGACGCTCAGAATCCACTGACCGCGTCCCTCCTGTCTGACTAGTTTACAGCGTAAGCGATTCTCCTCACCAAACCAAAACCCAGAAAACAAACTCTTAGCAGTGGGCCTGGCTCGCCAATGTAAAGGGGGAATATTAATCACCAATATTTATGTAAATATCGGTAATTAATATTCATAAATAGGAGGAGTCAGCTATTGATAACTCCGCCTATTTATGCCTTTATATAACAATAACAATATTTTCACTATGCCTTACACTGATCGCTACACTAGCTGCATGCGCCTTACTAACTATTGCCAATAACTACACGTTACACAGATAGATACAAATATAACAGTATTTATTAACAATACACTGCGCAATACACTAACAATACAGCACTAATTATACAGTACTCAACTACACTACACGTTCCCAATTCCGCCCATAAACTAACTATACGATACACACATTCAATATTAACAGCCCACCCACCTAGTACTATAAACTGTCCCTATGGGGTAGACGAAGGTTGACGGTGGTCTTACACGGGTGTAAGCCGACCTCAAAGCATTAAAGGGTTATTAGGGGTATATAGGAATACCAGGGGAGGATAGGGTTACCAGGGGAGTATACCAGGGGAGTATAGGGTTACCAGGGGAGGATAGGATTACCAGGGGAGGATAGGATTACCAGGGGAGGATAGGATTACCAGGGGAGGATAGGATTACCAGGGGAGGATAGGGTTACCAGGGGAGTATAGTAGTGGGGTATATATATATATATAGTAGTAGTGGGGTATATAGTGAGTGGTGAGAGTGGTAGGGGGTATATAGGAATAGGGGGGTATATAGTGGTGAGAGTGGTAGGGGGTATATAGGGAGAGAGAGTAGTGGGGTATATAGTGGGGTATATATAGTAATAGGGGGGTATATAGTGGTGAGAGTGGTAGGGGGTATATAGGGAGAGAGAGTAGTGGGGTATATTGCAGGGGGGTCCGGAGGGTAATGCAGGGGGGTCCGGAGGGTATATGGAGTGATACTTAGGATTGATGCTCGTTGGTCCAGGGGTCGCTCGTTCGTCTAAGGGGGATCTCCTTCAGCGGCGGGGGGGGGCGGCACGGCTCTTCTACTCCAGTGCTGGGTCCGTGGGATATTTATATCCCACGGCCCGCACTGCCGCACCGCCCACAGGGTGGCGCGCGCGCGCGCACACCACTATTGGAGACACGTGGGCCGGCGCAGTGAGATGATGTCACTGCGCCGGCCCGTGCGTCTCCTGAACGAGCGCATCGGGGCTGCGCTTTCATACCAACAGGCGGGGGAAGCCTTTGATCTCCCGCCTGTGGTATTTAGCATTCCGGCCAGCGAGATGTTAATTTCGCTGCCGGAATGCGCATAATAGAAGAAGGGGAGAAACCTCCTCTCCTTCTATCATGTATAATTGTCTCCAGCGGCGCTGGTGACAATTATATCAAAGGGCTCAGATTCTGTGGAATCTGAGTCCTTTGAAGTTATCAGGATGACCAGACCTTAGTCTGGTCATTCTGATACAATCAACCAGATTGCATCTGTGTGAATGCTTGGGGGACATTCACACCGATGCATCTGGTTTCAGATGTATAGAGGGGGGGAATATCATATAATATATATCTATATATGTGTATGGATGCATGGGGCACATCCATACACATGTATACACCAACATAGGGGACAAATACACACACATCAGGGGGCATAAGGGGCCCAGTTATATACATGTATACATATCCTAATATGTATACACATGTATACAAGGGGCCACTGCCCTATACATATTATAAAGGGGGATTATGGAAATACATATACATATATATATAGAAAAGGGGGCCACAGTATATATGCTAAGGGTGCATATATTTCCCACAGGGGCCACCATGAGTCCCTGTGGGCACCCATGGGCAAACGCGCACAGATGCTTGGCACATCTGTGCACATCATCCCAGGATGCGGTAGTACATGTATGCATATATACCATACATGGCCGCACGTGATTGCATGCATGTATGGGTATATATGCATACGTCTCAACCCTTCCTCAACAGTCTCCCACTACCAGCACCTGTCTGGCCTGCCCTGCTCTCCTGGTCCCCTGCTTACCGGAGCTGACATTCCCCTGACTGGCAGAGGAAGTGTCCGGCTGCGGCAGTGCCGTCCCTGGACTGATATCCCCCTCATCTGCCAAACGTGCAAACTTGTTGGGGTGTGTCAGATCAGGGCTAGCCTCCCTGACACTCTTCCCTCTACCCCGCTTTCTGACTGTTACCCAGCTAGCTACCTCACTTTCCTCAGCCTCCTCTCTGTCACCCTCCCCCTCATCTACCCCAAAGAGTGCTTGCTCGGTGAGAAGCAAACTCTTTTGCAAATTGTCAATGCCTCTCAGTGTTGAAACTTGCCCATTTAGAGACTCGATTTGCGATTCCAAAAGGGTAATTTGCTCACATCTTCAACAAAGATATACACCCTTGAATGGCTGTTCCAGGACTGCATACATCATTCAAGATGTGCACTGGACTGCGTTGTCAATTGTGCAACACATACTAAATGGGGATTACACCACAAAAGCGAAAAATACAATATAATGTAGTACTAATAAACTGGCTAATTGCAGTCCCCCACTGAAGTCCCTGAATCTAAAGTCACTTAACCGCCTCACGTCCGCCCATAGGATATAAACGTCCTATGGGTGGACGTCTATTTCTGACAGCACGTTTTAGAACGTCCTGTCAGAAATAGCAGCTGCACGCTAATCGTGCAGCTGCTGATCGGGTTGCCCGCTGTCAGTGACAGCAGGGCAACCCTAACACAAGGCAGGGACAGTTCCCAGGTGTCCCTGCCTTCACGATCGCTGCAGACACAGCGCTCACCGAGCGCTGTGTCTGCAGAGCAGGAAGCGCTGTGCGCTTCCTGTTCCGGCCCGGCGGTCATGTGACCGCCGGGACCGGAGAGTGCAGGGGCTGTGTGAGGTCTCTCAGAGACCTCGATCAGCCCTGCTGTGAGGCTGTACAGCGCAGGATTGCTGCTGTACAGCCTCTATAGGGGTGCATTTGTCCTGTAACTGGGGCTACTATCTCAGCCCCAGTTACAGGAGAAATCAACTGTGAAAAAAAAAAGAAAAAGTGAAGCAAATGTCCCCCAGAGGTCTTGTATGACCTTATGGGGGACGAAAAGTGTAAAAAAAAATAAAAAAAAATAAAGGGTTGAAAAAATAAAATAAAATAAAGTTTCACATGTAAAAAAAAAAAAAGTTCCCAAGTTAGGAATAAAAAAAAAAAAATTAAAATAGAAAAAATAAAGTAAAATAGACATATTTAGTATTGCCGCGTCCGTAAAAACCAGCTCTATAAAAATATCACATGACCTAACCCCTCGGATGAACACCGTAAAAAATAAATAAAAAAAACTGTGTCAAAACAAGCAATTTTTGCCACCTTGCATCACAAAAGGTGCAACACCAAGTGATCAAAAACGCGTATGTCCCACAAAATGGTACCAATAAAACCGTCACCTCATCCCGCAAAAAATGAGCCCCTACATAAGAAAATCTCTCAAAAAATAAAAAAACTATAGCTCTTAGAACATGGAGACACTAAAACATAATTTTTTTGGTTTCAAAAATGCTATTATTGTGTTAAAGTGAAACAAATAAAAAAAAGTATACATATTAGGTATTGCCGCGTCCGTAAAAACCAGCTCTATAAAAATATCACATGACCTAACCCCTCGGGTGAACACCGTAAAAAAAAAAAAAAAAAAACTGTGTCAAAACAAGCAATTTTT
This sequence comes from Bufo bufo, assembly GCF_905171765.1. NCBI lineage: Eukaryota > Metazoa > Chordata > Amphibia > Anura > Bufonidae > Bufo > Bufo bufo. The sequence goes on along the minus strand of NC_053395.1, from coordinate 122,092,845 downwards.
GTCACCTTGCATCACAAAAGGTGCAACACCAAGTGATCAAAAACGCGTATGTCCCACAAAATGGTACCAATAAAACCGTCACCTCATCCCGCAAAAAATGAGCCCCTACATAAGAAAATCTCTCAAAAAATAAAAAAACTATAGCTCTCAGAACATGGACACATTAAAACATAATTTTTTGGTTTCAAAAATGCTATTATTGTGTAAAACTTTAATAAATGAGAAAAAGTATACATATTAGGTATCGCCACGTCCGTAACAATCTGCTCTATAAAAATGTCACTTGACTGAACCCCTAAGGTGAACGCTGTAAAAATAAATAAATAGAAACTGTGCTAAAACAACCAATTTTTTGGTCACCTTGCCCCATAAAGTGTTATATTGAATGATAAAAAAATCATATGTACCCAAAAATAGTACTAATAAAACTGGCACCTTATCCCCTAGTTTCCAAAATGGGGTCACTTCTTGGGAGTTTCTACTGTAAGGGTGCATCAGGGGGCTTCAAATGGGACATGGCATCTAAAAACCATGTGGAGTTCCTTTCCTTCTGCGCCCTGCCGTGTGCCCATACAGCAGTTTACGACCACATGTGGGGTGTTTCTGTAAACCGCAGAATCTGGGTAATAAATATTGAGTTTTGTTTGGCTGTTAACCATCGATGTGTTAGAGAAAAAAATTGATTAAAATGGAAAATCTGCCAAAAAAGTGAAATTTAAAAATTTGATCTCCATTTTCCTTTAATTCTTGTGGAACGCCTAAAGGGTTAACAAAGTTTGTAAAATCGGTTTTGAATACCTTGAGGGGTGTAGTTTCTACAATGGGGTCATTTATGGGGGTATCCACTATGTAGGCCCCACAAAGTGACTTCAGACCTGAACTGGTCCTTATAAAGTGGGTTTTGGCAATTTTCTTAAAAATTTGAAGAATTGCTTCTAAACTTCTAAGCCTTCTAACGTCCTAAAAAAATAAAATGACATTTCCAAAATGATGCCAACATAAAGTAGACATATGGGGAATGTTAAATAATAAATATTTTATGAGGTATCACTTTCTGTTTTAAAAGCAGAGAAATTGAAATTTAGAAAATTGCGATTTTTTTAAATTTTTGGGTAAATTTGGGATTTTTTCATAAATAAAGGTGAAATATTTTGACTCAAATTTATGACTATCATGAAGTACAATGTGTCACGAGAAAACAATCTCTGAATGACTTGGATAAAAAAAGGCGTTCCAAAGTTATTACCACATAAAGTGAGATATGTCCGTTTTGCTAAATTTGGCCTGGTCAGGAAGGGGGCAAAGGGCCCAGATGGGAAGTGGTTAACCATGGACCCTGAGAAGGTCAGCGCTGTGCTTGATTGGGAGCTTCCTGAGAATCATAAGGCGCTGATGCGGTTTTTGGGTTTTGCTAATTATTACAGAAATTTCATTTTGAATTATTCCTCTGTTGTTAAGCCACTTACTGATATAACTAAAAAGGGGGTCGATTTTTCTTCGTGGTCGGTAGATGCGCTTAAAGCCTTTTCTACTATCAAAGAGAGTTTTGCATCCGCTCCCATTTTGGTACAACCTGATGTCTCTCTTCCGTTTATTGTTGAGGTGGACACTTCTGAGGTGGGTGTGGGTGCGGTCTTATCTCAGGGTCCCTCTCCTGCTAAATGGCGACCGTGTGCCTTTTTCTCAAGGAAACTCTCCTCTGCAGAGAGAAATTACGATGTGGGAGATAGGAAGTTGTTGGCCATCAAATTAGCTTTTGAGGAATGGCGCCATTGGTTAGAGGGAGCCAGACACCCTATTACCGTGTTTACAGACCATAAGAATCTGGCCTACTTGGAATCGGCCAAACGTCTGAACCCGAGACAGGCCAGATGGTCTTTGTTCTTTTCTAGGTTTAATTTTGTTGTTATGTTCCGCCCTGGGGTTAAAAATGTGAAGGCGGATGCCCTGTCACGTTGTTTTCCGGGAGGGGGGAACTTTGAAGACCTGGGTCCCATTTTGGCTGAAGGGGTGGTCGTCTCTGCTCTTTATCCTGATTTGGAGGCAGAGGTTCAGGCAGCCCAGGCAGAGGCTCCTGATCTTTGTGCCTCTCGCTTTACGACACAAGGTTTTTAAAGGGTTTCTTTCACTTCGTTTCACCTATTTAGCTTTCAGACACTAGCGATCCGCTAGCGTCTGCTTTATCTAACCATCCTAATATAAGAGCTTATTGTCCTGCCGTTTAGCTAAAAAAATAACTTATATAGATATGCAAATGAGCCTCTAGGTGCTATGGGGGCGTGATTAGCACCTAGAGGCTCCGTCTACCTTAACAAACTGCCGCCGCCCAGCGCGTCCCTCCAGCCCGCCCATCTCCTCCGGAATGCGATGCTCCTCGTATTCGGCGCATGCGCAGTGAATGTCTGATCGCTTCCCTGCTCAGACATCTCCACTGCGCCTGCGCCGATGACGTCATAGTGCTCCGAGGAACAGGCGCAGTGGAGATGTCTGAGCAGGGAAGCGATCAGACATTCACTGCGCATGCGCAGAACAGAGACGCGCACGGAGAGGATCGCTTCAGCTGGAGATGGGCGGGCTGGAGGGACGCGCTGGGCGGCGGCAGTTTGTTAAGGTAGACGGAGCCTCTAGGTGCTAATGACGCCCCCATAGCACCTAGAGGCTCATTTGCATATCTATATAAGTTATTTTTTTAGCTAAACGGCAGGACAATAAGCTCTTATATTAGGATGGTTAGATAAAGCAGACACTAGCGGATCGCTAGTGTCTGAAAGCTAAATAGGTGAAACGAAGTGATAGAAACCCTTTAAGAAGCACCACGATACTGTCCTTGCTGGGCACCCGGGGAGTAGAGCCACAGTGGATCCAATTGCTCGGAGATTCTGGTGGCCGGCTCTTCGTAAGACGGTTGAGGGTTTTGTGGCAGCCTGCGAGACCTGCGCTCATGCCAAGGTCCCTCATTCACGGCCATCGGGTTCTCTCCTCCCGTTACCCATTCCTTCCCGTCCTTGGACGCATCTGTCCATGGACTTCATTACGGACCTGCCTCGTTCCTCGGGGAAGACTGTGATTGTGGTAGTAGTGGACCGTTTTAGCAAAATGCCGCATTTCATTCCCTTTCCTGGGTTACCCAATGCTAAGACGCTGGCGCAAGCGTTTGTTGATCACATTGTTAAATTGCATGGCATTCCTTCAGACATTGTTTCTGATAGGGGCACCCAATTTGTTTCCAGATTCTGGAAGGCCTTCTGTTCTCGCTTGGGGGTTTGGTTGTCGTTCTCTTCTGCTTTTCACCCGCAGTCTAATGGCCAGACCGAACGCGTCAATCAGAATCTGGAGACATATCTGTGCTGTTTTGTGGCAGGGAATCAGGAGGATTGGTGTTCTTTTTTGTCCCTTGCTGAGTTTGCTTTAAATAACCGTCGCCAGGAGTCCTCTGATAAGTCACAATTTTTTGCTTGATGAGGAGAGATTTTCCTCGTCTTTGTCATTTATTTGGCAAAAGATTCAGGGTTATCTGAAGAGGATGAGTGAGAGATATAAGCGTGTGGCGGATAAGAGACGTGTGCCTGGTCCGGACCTGAATGTGGGTGATCTGGTGTGGTTGTCTACAAAGAATATCAAACTGAAGGTTCCCTCCTGGAAGTTGGGTCCTAAGTTTATTGGGCCTTACAAGATCTTGTTCGTCATCAATCCCGTTGCCTTCCGTCTTGATCTTCCTCAGACTTGGAAGATCCATAATGTTTTGCACAGGTCCCTATTAAAACCTTATGTCCAACCCACTGTACCCTCCTCTTTGCCTCCTCCTCCAATTGTTGTTGATGGTAATATTGAATTTCAGGTCTCTAGGATTGTGGATTCTCGCATTATCCGCGGTTCTCTCCAGTACCTCGTTCATTGGGAGGGTTATGGTCCTGAGGAGAGGAGGTGGGTCCCAGTGGCGGACATTAAGGCCACTCGTCTCATCAAGGCTTACCATAGGTCTCATCCTGAGAAGGTGGGCTCTGAGTGTCCGGAGTCCAGGGGCGTAGATAAGGGGGGGATAGGGGGGTTCAAACCCCCCCAGAGTGTCTGTCCTCCTAACTACAGGGAGTGCAGAATTATTAGGCAAATGAGTATTTTGACCACATCATCCTCTTTATGCATGTTGTCTTACTCCAAGCTGTATAGGCTCAAAAGCCTACTACCAATTAAGCATATTAGGTGATGTGCATCTCTGTAATGAGAAGGGGTGTGATCTAATGATATCAACACCCTATATTAGGTGTGCATAATTATTAGGCAACTTCCTTTCCCAGGGGCGTACATAGAAATCCTTGGGCCCCATAGCAAGAATCTTAATGGGGCCCCACTAACTCCATCCACTGGCCCATCCCACCACCTGCCCTGGCTTCTCCCCTGCCATACCCCCAGCAGTTGCAGCCGTGTAGACATTAGGAGCTACTTTCACACTTGCGTTTCTATTTTCCGGTATTGAGATCCGTCATAGGGTCTCAATACCGGGAAAAAACCTGCTTTTGATTGTCCCCATTCATTGTCTGAGGGCACTGTCCACTATAAGCAGCACACAGGGGGTGCTATGGTGGTGCTGGCATAATAGTATACCAGTGCCACCATAGCCCCCCTTGCCTTATGAACTGTCAGAACCTCCTAATGCATACCTCAGCTGCTGCAGAACATATAAAGCTTCGTTCACATCTGTGTTGGGGCCTCATTCGTGGATCAGGTCATAAATGCTGGACACAATTTTATAGCCTGGAAGATGGAAACCTGACAGATCTCATCATAGTCAGCGGGATCCGTCAGGTGTTGTCGTCCATGAAGTGCCAGAACCGGAACTGCAGTGATTTTCGTTGTTGTGCTCCTATGACGGCAGAACAGCGACCGTCACCAGCACAGAAGTGAACAAGTAATATACACCTCAGCTGCTGCAGAACATTATAATAGTGACAAGGGAACTACAAGTCTCATCATCACCAGATTATTATTGGAAATTAGGGAGCAACACAGGGAGAGGTGAAAGTGGAGAGAACTACAATTTCCAGCATGTCCAGGCTGTTATGATCAGGTACAAGTAGATATTACACAGAGTATAAGGCCGGGTTCATATCACCGTTTAGTTTTCAGTTCTTCTGATCCGTCAGATAAACAGAAAAATAAAGAAAAAAAAATGATCCTGTATTTCAAGCATCAGTTCTGCACATTTGGCATCCGTTTATGCCATTTCTGTCGGAGATCCGTTATTTTAGACAGAAAAAAGTCCTGCATGCAAAACGGAAAACTAAACTGTGATGAGAATCCAGCCTAAGAAAAGAGAACTACAACTCTCAGCATGTCCAGATTATAGGACATCATCTAGTTGTACCAGGTAAGAGCTTTAAAAAGAAATAACTATAACCCCCAGTATGGCCAGACTTATTATGGGTCATCAGTATACATTCCAAAGAGGGGGTATAAGAGGAGAGAACTACAACTCCCAGCATTACCAGCCTGTACTAGGGCATACGTTTAAATTACATTGAGAAACATATAATACGACAAAACTACAACTCCCAGCTTTTCTAGGATGTTATGTTATCCCAGAACACCACTAACCTCTCCTTCAGGCACCACACAGAAGCTCCGCCCCTCACAGTGATATGCCACAGGTCTTTCACCAGTCCTCTGCACTGGTCACATGATGATGACATCACCAAAGGTCCTTTAGACTTCTGCTGCTCTGCTATTCATTGGCTTCCTGCACTGGTCACATGGTTGATGACATCACCAAAGGTCCTTTAGACTTCTGCTGCTCTGCTATTCATTGGCTTCCTGCACTGGTCACATGGTTGATGACATCACCAAAGGTCCTTCGCCACCTCTTACTTTCTCAGGTAGCCATACAAGTGTAATTAGTGGGCGGGGCCTATCCTCCACTGCGGGCCCCCTTCCCCCAGGGGCCCCATAGCAGCTGCGTGGTCTGCCTCTATTGGAGGTACGCCACTGTCCTTTCCTTTGGAAAAATGGGTCAAAAGAAGGACTTGACAGGCTCAGAAAAGTCAAAAATAGTGAGATATCTTGCAGAGGGATGCAGCACTCTTAAAATTGCAAAGCTTCTGAAGCGTGATCATCGAACAATCAAGCGTTTCATTCAAAATAGTCAACAGGGTCGCAAGAAGAGTGTGGAAAAACCAAGGCGCAAAATAACTGCCCATGAACTGAGAAAAGTCAAGCGTGCAGCTGCCAAGATGCCACTTGCCACCAGTTTGGCCATATTTCAGAGCTGCAACATCACTGGAGTGCCCAAAAGCACAAGGTGTGCAATACTCAGAGACATGGCCAAGGTAAGAAAGGCTGAAAGACGACCACCACTGAACAAGACACACAAGCTGAAACGTCAAGACTGGGCCAAGAAATATCTCAAGACTGATTTTTCTAAGGTTTTATGGACTGATGAAATGAGAGTGAGTCTTGATGGGCCAGATGGATGGGCCCGTGGCTGGATTGGTAAAGGGCAGAGAGCTCCAGTCCGACTCAGACGCCAGCAAGGTGGAGGTGGAGTACTGGTTTGGGCTGGTATAATCAAAGATGAGCTTGTGGGGCCTTTTTGGGTTGAGGATGGAGTCAAGCTCAACTCCCAGTCCTACTGCCAGTTTCTGGAAGACACCTTCTTCAAGCAGTGGTACAGGAAGAAGTCTGCATCCTTCAAGAAAAACATGATTTTCATGCAGGACAATGCTCCATCACACGCGTCCAAGTACTCCACAGCGTGGCTGGCAAGAAAGGGTATAAAAGAAGAAAATCTAATGACATGGCCTCCTTGTTCACCTGATCTGAACCCCATTGAGAACCTGTGGTCCATCATCAAATGTGAGATTTACAAGGAGGGAAAACAGTACACCTCTCTGAACAGTGTCTGGGAGGCTGTGGTTGCTGCTGCACGCAATGTTGATGGTAAACAGATCAAAACACTGACAGAATCCATGAATGGCAGGCTTTTGAGTGTCCTTGCAAAGAAAGGTGGCTATATTGGTCACTGATTTGTTTTTGTTTTGTTTTTGAATGTCAGAAATGTATATTTGTGAATGTTGAGATGTTATATTGGTTTCACTGGTAAAAATAAATAATTGAAATGGGTATATATTAGTTTTTTGTTAAGTTGCCTAATAATTATGCACAGTAATAGTCACCTGCACACACAGATATCCCCCTAAAATAGCTAAAACTAAAAACAAACTAAAAACTACTTCCAAAAATATTCAGCTTTGATATTAATGATTTTTTGGGTTCATTGAGAACATGGTTGTTGTTCAATAATAAAATTAATCCTCAAAAATACAACTTGCCTAATAATTCTGCACTCCCTGTAGTGATGTCCGGTTCATGACTGAATCGTTCATTTGAATCGATTCAGTTCACTGAACCGGAGGACTGGAGTCGATTCACCTGACTGAGCTGATCCGTTTGAAACAGCTCAGTCACATAGCACACAGACAATAGCAGAGACGCCGTCGCTGGCAGCAGGGAGGGACTCGGGAGGAGCGTAATATGATCCTAGAGTGGAAGCTGGCTTCTGCCAGCCCCTTTTCCGCCCACCAACCAATCAGAGCTGAGGCAAGGCAAGCACTAGCAGCTCTGAGTCGTCTGAGTCACACAAGTAAGTACAGGGAGTCTAAGAATAGAAATGAATCGAATGAGTCACAGGTTAAAAGAATATAAAGATCCGACTTAGGGCTCTTTCACACTTGCGCTTTTGTTTTCCGGCATAGAGTTCAGTTGTCGGGGCTCTATGCCGGAATTATTGCATTCTGAATGGAGAGAAATCCGTTCAGGATGCATCAGGATGTCTTCAGTTCAGGACCGGAACGTTTTTTGGCCGGAGAAAATACCGCAGCATGCTGTGATTTTTGCTCCGGTCAAAAATCCTGAACACTTGCCGCATCGACGGATCCGGAATAATAGCCCATTGAAATGTATTATTCCTGATCCGTTCTAACATCTTCAGTTGTTACGACGCAACGACGGCTCCGGAAGTTGCGTCTGCGCCAGGAAGTAGGAAGGACTTGGCTGGCGCGAAAAGAGACTGATCCGGAAATCCTGAAGCCAACATCAACGTTTTTTTTCTGTATCCGTCCGACGGATCTGGAAAAAAAACTTTGATGTTGGCTGCAGGATTGTTACCAAAAAAGCCGGAAAGACGCATCCGGAAAGAAAAAATTATGCGTTCTTACGCATTTTTACGGATCCGGCGTGTAATTCCGGCAAATGGAGTACACGACGGATGAGGATAACGCAAGTGTGAAAGAGCCCTTAGTTAGTGACTTATTCGATTTTTTGAGTTAAAAGAACCGTGAATCAGAGTCACCAGAACAGTTTACACTGAGGCTGTCCTGTCAGACTGTTGTCACTGTGGGTAACAATGCACACCACAGTGACAGCTCCTGAGTCCTCCTGTCCGGCGTCCGCTTCCCTTGAATCCCTTCACTATCACTATAATCACTCTTCCTGACTCACTCAGTCAGAGAGCTCAGAAATAGAATGTACCAAGAGCCGACTGAGTCAGCAAGTGAATCGAATAGATAGCATCCACGCATGCACACCACCTATAGTCTTCGGTTCACTTGCGAGTCAGCTCAGCAGTCAGTAGACTCAGCAAGTGAACCGCCTCCGTGACTCCGTCTCCCGGCGGCCGGCCACGTAACATCACTCACTCCGACGTCACGTGCCTGCTCCGCCTTCATTAATAAAGTGGGAGGAGCATGCGCCTGCGGCGTGACGTAGTGAGTGACATTACGTTATGCTGCCGCTGGCCACCTAGTTTTAGTGTTTGAAGAGCGGGAGCCAGCCTGGAGCCTATCTGGAGTCCTGACAGTCCCAGTAAGTTAGTAGTGATAGATTATTAGATAGTAGTAGTACATATACTTTGCACAATTAGCTCACTTAGTCACTTACATAAGGAAAGGCGGGTCCGTCTTGCAATAGGGACACTGTCAGGGACACTGTTATGAGGGGGGGGGGATATATCTGTGGATGTTGATGATGACTCTTGTAATTTGAGAAAGCTGAACCCCCCAGGAAAAAAAATTATCTACGGCCCTGCCGGAGTCACCTGTAGAGGGAGGGGTACTGTCACCGCCAGTTCTGTGGGAAGGTCTGTTAGACGTTCTTCTCTACCTCTTGCATGAAGTTCTTTGTTTTGGTTTCACTTTGTCATCTCCTTTCCTTCTCCCAGCTGTCACCTATTTACACTAATTGTCTCCCTTTATATTCCCTCCCATACTGCCTCACTTTGCGGTTTTTACTTCTTCCTGGATGAGTTGTTCACTGCTGGAGGCTGCTACTGCTGATTCCTCAGATAAGTCCTTTTCCTTTATTTGTGTTTCCTTGCTGGCTTGATTCTAGGTGACACTTACTCCGTCCGTATTAAGTGCAGGGAGCCGGTGGTCGTGTCCCCTCACTATTATAGGGTTTTCAGGTGTCACACAGTATAAGGTACGTGGGCATGCAATCGTCTACCATAAAGACCTTTGCGAGGGGCATAGCAGTCAGGGAGAGCTCTAGGGGTTTTATAGGGCTCCCCCATATGCTCCATAGCTTGTGATCAAGCCAGTCGGATGTTTATTTATAAGTTCAAGTTTTCTGCAACACCATCCGTGACAAAAAGGCTTTGATCACATCTGTGTTGGGGCCTCAGTCACAGATTATATCATACATTCTGGACACAATTTTATAGCCTGGCAGATGGAAACCAGTCAGATCTCCTCATAGTCAGCGGGATCCATCAGTTGTTGTCGTCCATGAAGTGCCAGATCTGGAACTGCAGTAATTTTCGTTGATTTGCTCCTATGACAGGGCAAAACAGTAAACGTCACCAGCACAGATGTGAACAAAGCCTAATACACACCTCAGCGGCTGCAGAACATTATAATAGTGATGAGGGAACTATAAGTCTCATCATCACCAGATTGTTATTATTGGAAATTAGGGAGCAACACAGGGAGGTGTAAAATGGAGAGAACTACAACTCCCAGCATGTCCAGGCTGTTATTATCGGATACATGTAGATATTACACAGAGAAAGTATAAGGCCGGGTTCACATCACCATTTAGTTTTCCGTTCTTCTGATCCGTCAGATGAACAGAAAAATAAAGAAAACATCCTGTATTTCAAGCATCAGTTCTGCACATTTGGCATCCGTTTATGCCATTTCTGTAAGAGATCCGTTATTTTAGACGGAAAAAAGTCCTGCACGCAAAACGGAAAACTAAACGGTGATGTGAACCCAGCCTAAGAAGAGAGGACTACAACTCCCAGCATGTCCAGATTATTATAGGACATCATCTAGTTGTACTAGGTGAGAGCTTTAAAAATAAATAACTATAACCCCCAGTATGGCCAGATTTAGTATGGGGCATCAGTATACATTACAGAGAGGGGATATAAGAAGAACTACAACTCCCAGCATTGCCAAACTGTACTAGGGCATAAATTGAAATTACATGGAGAAGGATACAATAGGACAGAAGAACTACAACTCCCAACATTACTAGACTGTACTAGGGCATACGTTTAAATTACATGGAGAGCGATACAATAGGACAGAAGAACTATAACTCCCAGCTTTTCTAGGATGTTATGGGTTATCCCAGAACACCACTAACCTCTCCTCCAGGCACCACACAGAAGCTCTGCCCCCTCACAGGGATATGCCACAGGTCTTTCACCAGTCCTCTGCACTGGTCACATGATGATGACATCACCAAAGGTCCTTTAGACTTCTGCTGCTCTGTTATTCCTTGGCTTCCTGCACTGGTCACATGGTTGGTGACATCACCAAAGGTCCTTCTCCACCTCTTATATTCTAAGGTAGCATACAAGCGTAATTAGTGGGCGGGGCCTATCCTCCACTGCGGGCCCCCTTCCTCTATTGGAGGTACGCCACTAGATAGAGGGTAGCTGGGAAGGGATTTATTAGGAATATAATAGTCTCCTTTATGCAGGATATGATAATACAATGGAAACTGATACTGAGAAAGATAGTTGATACATATCAAACAGCAATTGAAACAAGTTGATACACTGGTAACAAGAGTGTTACTAAACCATTGTAATTTGATACTATATAGTGGTGGTGTGTGAAAGTCAACACAACCACCGTCATAATTATAAAATCCATACCCAGCTACCAATATTACCAATAGAAAAAAGATCAAAAAAAGAAATAACAATAACACTGATTTTTTTTTATTTTTTTTTATATCACCAGAGGCTTTATTTTAGAATGTCACACACAAAGAATAAACATGTCACACGATGAGAGAGATTAGTTTAATTATGCGTTTCTTTTAAAGAAAATTAATAAAGGTTATTTTATTATTTTAAGTAACATAGTACCATAGTACATAAGGCCGAAAAAAGACATTTGTCCATCCAGTTCGGCCTGTTATCCTGCAAGTTGATCCAGAGGAAGGCAAAAAAAAAAACTGTGAGGTAGAAGCCAATTTTTCCCACTTTAGGGGAATTAAAAATTCCTTCCCGACTCCAATCAGGCAATCAGACTAACTCCCTGGATCAACGACCCCTCTCTAGTAGCTATAGCCTGTAATATTATTACACTCCAGAAATACATCCAGGCCCCTCTTGAATTCCTTTATTGTACTCACCATCACCACCTCCTCAGGCAGAGAGTTCCATAGTCTCACTGCTCTTACCATAAAGAATCCTCTTCTATGTTTGTGTACAAACCTTCTTTCCTCCAGACGCAGAGGATGTCCCCTCGTCACAGTCACAGTCCTGGGGATAAATAGATGATGAAGGAAAAGAGGAATAATTGGGGGACTTAAACAGAATTGGCATAGTTATTAGCTATTGATGAGTGTTTAGTTTTGAAATGAATTCTGGGCCAAAAAGGGTCACTTTTTCTATAAATATGTGAAACTGAGTGTAAAACTCCCCTATCTGACCCTCTTTTCTCCCTAAACAAAAATAAAAAATAATCTCTCTCCCAAATTGGTCCAAGAAAATACTGTATTATGACATATATATAAAAAATATCCTTGGAATGGCATGTTTTCTAATACAAAAGCCTAATTTAGAGACTCTTACTATAGAAGCTAACCAAGTGTTTTCAAATACAAACCTCCCTTTGAACCAAATTGATATAAATATAGTTTTCAAAAATATCAATAAGACATATAATCAGAATATAAGATCTTGGTGGGAGGCAGCGAGTTTAGAGACCTATTTACAACAAGGCTTAGTAAATAGGGGTCTGAGTAGAGTTGAGCGGATACATAGATGTTCGGGATCGATGGGTTCCAGCGAACTTCATAAAAAAGTTTGAGTTCGGGACCCAAACTTGACCCTGAATCTGAACCCCATGAAAGTCAATGGGGACCCGAACTTTGGAGCACTAAAATGGCTCTAAAAAAGTCATGGAAATGGCTAGAGGGCTGCAAATGGCAGCAAAATGTGCTTAAGAGCATGGCAAGTGCTCTGAAAACAAATGAGGATATGGAAATAACTTAAAATAACATAAAATACGTAAAAATAAAATAATCTTGATCTTAGAGGACGAGGTCCATATGGAGTAGGAGGTTGAGGAGGTGGTGGATGTGGCGGTGTAGGTGGAAGCAGTGGTGGAGGAGGAGGTAGCCTACACTGCTTTTTGGTTTAATTTTAATTTAATTTTTTTGTTTAAATTAGGGTACACCCCAAAACATTGGGAAATATAACCTGTGATAACCTCCTCCAGCCGTGCTAAACAAACGTTCAGACAATACACTGGCTGCAGGGCAGGCCAGCACCTCCAAGGGGTAAAGAGCAAGCTCAGGCCATGTGCCCAATTTGGAGACCCAGAAGTTGAAGGGGGCACACCCGTCATTCAGTACGTGTAGGCGTGTGCACACATACTGCTCCACCATGTCGCACGTCCCCGTGATGTCCACGATCCAATTGGATATCTGCTCTATCAACTTTCGATGTTCTTTTCTACTCCTACCATGTTGATCACGGTTAACGGCGAATCAGGGTTCCATGCCGGAGAGGGAGCCTGAGAAAGGGATACCACATCCAAGAGAGGTCAATGTATAAAATGAAATGTGATTGAGCGGAAATGTGGGACAAAATATTGAATCCGAAGCTTCCAAGTAAAGTAGGGGGCGCGCAGCAATTACCCACTCCCGACTCGGGGAGATAGTAATGATAAATAACAATACAGGACTCTTAAGATGCCCTGTTATTGGAATGATTAATAAAAAAAATATAGGGGTATTTTTTATTTGAAAACATTAGACAGGAGAGGCCCTGCTGCCTCATTGTTGACTCTAGATAACTTCTGCCTGATCACACGTCCCCGTGACGTCCTCGATCCATTTGGATATCTTCTCTATCAGCTTTCGATGTTCTTTTCTGCGCCTACTATGTTGATCCTGGTTAATGGCGAACCAGGGTTTCACGCCGGAGAGGGAGCATGAGAAAGAGATACCACGTCAAAGGGAGGTCAATGGCTCCAATGTGATCGGGCGGATATGTGGGACAAGTTGCTAAAGTTAAAGCATCAAGAGTTCATAACTGTTAAAAAGAGACTAAGGGAGGTTGGTTTAAAGTACAGTTTACTTTTTCCGGCAAAATTAAGGGTGGAATATAAAGGAAGAAAAACCAAAAAAGGGGGTCAGTCTGCAAATACCAAACCGCAGAAGCACATTGCTATGGCAGGAAACAACATTGAAAGACAGAAACATGCAATGCGAAAATTAACTGCAATATAGAGTACAAAATTGCATAATAACAACAAGTGCTACACTATAAGTGCGAGATACTTGGCAAATCGTTTTGTACAAAATTATTTGAGCCCGTGTGCCGAGCGTCAAGGCGATCTCTGTTAGACGGGTTCCTACGATAAATTCTACCTGTTAGGTGCCATGACGGCTACCATACATTTCAGGGAGTGAGGTTCCACATACCTACGATAATTTTACCTGTTAGGTGCCATGACGGCTATGAATATAAAGGAAGGACTGATTTTTTTCAGACGCCGGTAGAGGTTAGCGAGTGGGCGGATGGGATGGGCCTTTGAGGTGGGGGTGGAGGAGAGGACAAGGAGCCATTAAGTTATGGAGCCGCCCCGACTGCTGGTCAGCAGATGGGGGGCTATTCAGGGTGGGAGGGGGGGTATTTTGGAGAAGAGGGAGAGGAGGAGACGTGGTTGTGCTTTTTTTTCTTCCCTCTCTGCTAGATGGTTAGGATTCTTTTATTGAACGTGAGAGGTTTACGAGAGAGGGTAAAGAGATATGCTATCCTTGAGTGGATGAAGAGGTTCTTGCCAGCCATAGTTTGTCTCCAAGAGACACACCTAGACAAGGAATCTTTAAGGTGGTTGGATAAGAGATGGATAGTGGAAGGGTACCATTCGGTATATACTACCTATTCTAGAGGGGTCTCAATTTTGATACATGATAAGATTAAATTTGAGTGTGTTGCATATGAGGCCGACGTCTGTGGTAGGTACCTCTTTTTACAATGTAATATAGAAGGGGTTAAAATAGTAATCGCAAATATATATATTCCACCACCATATAAGCCAGATGTCCTGTATGAATTGCATATATTCATGTTGTATAGACAAGAATGTATAATGATTGCGATAGGAGATTACTATGCGGTAATGGATCCACTCAGGGATAGAATGTCTAGCAGAGGGGGAAGAACACAAAATGTAGATTTGCTTAAACTGGCCCAGGAATTTAACTGGATTGATGTTTGGCGCTATCAGAACCCGGAAGAAACCATGTATTCCTGTTATTATAAATCACATCAAACCTGGTCAAGAATAGATATGGTCTTCGGAAATAAAAAATCTAATGTCCCAAAACAGGATTAAGATAAAGTATTTGCCTACGGCTTTATCCGATTACAGTGCTGTGGTAATGGAACTGGATTTGAACAGAAAGAATATTTTGCAAATATGTAAGAGGGGCACACCTACATCTGATTCACACCAAACGCTAATCAATGTTTAGTATTAATATTTAAAAATTTATTAAATACAGTTTAATATAATATGCTGAATATGGTACCTTATCGCTCTAAAATCATAAAATACATGCTTAAAATATAGCCATGCCAAGGGTTAATGTGTACTTCAATCTGAGATTTCAGTAGTGGATATAATGTCGATTTCAATACTACCGAGTCTCTCTTCAAATATAAGAAGGTTGTACCTCAATATTGAGGCTAATAGAATAGAAACAGGTGAGAAAGCTATACTTTCATTGGATGCTCAAAAGGCATTTGATTGTATTGAGTGGGAATATTTATGGGCAGTCTTGAAAAGGGTCGGCATAGGGGAGGGATTTATAAGATGGATTCAGCTTATATATTCCAACCCGAGGGCTAGAGTGATGGTAGCTTGTCCATCTATCGGGGCACTAGGCAGGGATGCTCTCTCTCCCCATTACTATTTGCTATTGCGATCGAGCCCTTGGCAAGTATAATAAGAAACGATAGGGAGTTCAAAGGTTTTCAATATGTGGAAGGAGATGAAAAATTATTAATGTACGCTGACAATATTTTACTATTTATGCACAATACTGGGGATCAGTTTAATAGAGCAATAGATATAATAGATAATTTTTTTTTTTTTCTAGTTTAAATAATAATTGGGGGAAATCCCATATGATGTTATTAGGAGATGTGCAATCACAGGGGGATTCAAGGGTGCATGTGCTTGAGAAACACGAGAGTTTTAAATATTTAAGTATACAAATCTCTGCAAATATAGAAGAATATGAAAAGTTAAATGTACTCCCCGTAATAAAAAGAACTCAGAACTAAAATACATATTTGGAAAAGATTACCGCTGTCAATTCAGGGTCGGGTAAACCTAATAAAAATGATTTTCCTCCCAAAAATACTCTATGTCCTACAAAATGCCCCATTGAGACTGCCGCAGAAGATTTTTAGGTTATTTGATAGCCTAATGGGGGATTTTATTTGGAAAGGCGCTATCCCTAGGATAAAAAAAAGAAGTGTTTCAGCTCCCAGTAAGAGAGGGTGGATTAGCTGTTCCTAACTGTTTTTATTATTATTTAATAACACAATATAGTCTGATAAAAGGTAGTTTGAATGGTTTAGTGGGAAGGCAGGAATTAAATAAATTGGGTTGGAGAGGGGAATGGAATCACTTAGAGGTATTGGAATCAGGCACACTAGGGAAAAATATTGCAGGAAATAGAATATTGAACTCACTGGAGTATATATGGGTGGAAGTTAAAAAAATATTAGAGATTAAAGGTTTTTTGCAGTATACACCTATCTGCAAAAATTTTAACTTAAAGGAATTGTAAACGATTAGGACTTATATAGACTGGGAAAAAAAGCGGATGAAGTATTTAGGTCAAGTATTTGAGGAAGATAAATTGAAGGACTTCAATACACTGGTTAGGGAGTTTGGGATCCCCCAAAAGGATATCTATAAATATTTCCAGCTTAAGAACGCTTTGACGACAGCGGTGCATGTAGATAAATATAGAAAGGAACAATCAGATAGATTACACAAATTTACTAATGGAGGAGAAAAAAGAGGAATAACTGCAAAAAGATATGGGTTTTTGATGGAGGGGAAAAAAAACGGATTACATTACTTGCCAGAGGAAAATGGGAAAAAGAACTTCAGTCTTTTACGGAAGAGAAATGGAAAGATGCTCTTAGAAGTTATACTATGGTGTCTGATAGGGGTTCACATAAGACATCACAGTTTTTTATAGTGCATAGACTGCATCGATCTCCTTGGATGTTAAAGAGAATGGGTGTGAGAACTTCAGATAAGTGCCCAAAATGTAGGGGAGAGAAAGCAGATCTTATACATTGTTTTTGGAGATGCCCTAGACTTTTTAGGTATTGGAAAGAAATAGCAGAGATAGTATTAGTATTTTTGGAGGTTCTAGTCTTTGAAGATCCAGTAGTCTATATATTAGGGGCAACTGAACATCTGAAGTTAAATAAAGAGACACGACTGGTTTTGGGTAAAGTACTATTTCAAGCTAGACTCCTTATACTTAGTAAATGGGTAAAGGAAGATCCCCCCACAGTGGGTCAGGGGTCAGTGGCGAGTGTCACGGCCGCGGTTTAGGCCGTGACTCCTTGGGAGCCGCATACAGTTGCCCGCGGTTTGGGTTGTTGTTTCAACCGCAGCTTGAGGCTTGATGTAGTTTGCCTCAAGTGCGGTTGCCGCGGACAACAGGTATGTGTGCGGTCCCTTTGGAGTTTGTGTGTGTGTGTATGTATGCACTGTTGTTAGTCTGTGTGCACTCTGTGTATTGTGTGGTGTGCACGGACACCTTTCCTGCACTGTGGTTGCCCGTGGCAACGTTTGGTGATGTGTACATGTGGTGGCAGTGTCCCGGCCTTCGGGCTGACTCCCAGGACATGCTTTCTACGCATGTCGTTGCCTGCGGCAACAGCCACAGTGTGTTCTTCAGTTGGACACTGTCTGTTTGAATTGGTGTTTCCCCTTTCCTGTGGTGCTGGAAGGGTTAATTCCCTTCCCAGTGTGTGTGATGTCACTGGGTGTGTCTGACCGTTGGGTGTGGCCTCTTAGACCTATAAAGCCTCTCACTTTGGCATGGCTAAGTAGGTTGCTTCAGTCATGCTTTGCTGTCGCAGCCTCCTGTGATTTTCCATCTTCTTGTAAGGGCCACCCTTCCGGTCATAAGTTCTAATACCGTGATGTGTTGTTGATGTCTTGTGTCTTTGGTTTTTGTGCAGCTATGGATGTCCTGGTCCCTGTGTGTCTTCATGTGTGTGCTGTTTACCTTTGTCTGTGTGGACAGCCTTTCCTTAGCACGGGTTCCAGTCAGCAAGGCTGAGACAGGTTTGTGTGGAACTGTTTGGTTCACCTGTCTTATCCATAGTCCTGTTTATGTACCCCCTTCTTCATGCTGCTTGGCCAGTGAGACTCCTGCTCCTCCGTGCCTAGGAGGAGTGGGTTGTCTTACCCTGCACCTTAGCCCAGGGACCGGTCGGAGGGTAAGTCAGGGATCCGAGGTTCCTGCGCATGGGTCCTCCTACCATCAAGGTCGGCCCATGCAGGTAGGAGACAGGGTCAGCGTTAGGGACGCTACAGGAGGTGACCTGCTCCCTAATTCTGTGTTCCTGGCGAGTAGCGACTGGACATCTTCCATCACCGCACGGCTGAGGATTTCCCTTATCCTCAGCCGTGACAGCGAGAAGCAGTTGTCAACTTGATTAAAGCGGAACGGGTGACCGAGAGCTATATTAAAAAAATCTGAAAAAATTGACGAGATATGGAAAAAATGGTTATACTAGGGCCGGATGTTAAATTTTTGGGATAAAACAAAAAGTCATTATAATATTTATTAATTTGTAATATGGACTTTTGTATTGCTGAATTGTTGTGATTTGTGTATAAGTTATCATAAAATCGAAATAAAAAGAATTTATAAAAAAAAAATCAATTAAAGACAAATTTTTGAAATTTCATTCCCTGTCACCTATGCAGGGCACGGTTTTTTCCATCGCCAAAAATAGGTTAATGTCACCCACCAATGGAACAGACAATTTTTACAAATTTTGATTCCTGTCAACTATGCAGAGCAGGGGTTTGTCTATGGAAAAATTGGTAAAATGTCACCTGAAAATGTAACTGACGATTTTTTGAAATTTATGTCCCTGTCACCTATGTAGAGCAGGGTTTATTCACGGCAAAAATGGTAAAATGTCACCCGAGAATGTAACAGACGAATTAGTGAAATGTTTTTCATTGTCCACTAAATAGAGCAGCGGTATATCACAGCCAAAAATTGATGAATTTCACCCGACAATCTAACAGAAAAATTAGTGAAATGTATTAACCTGTCCACTAGGTAGAGCAGGGGTATATCACAGCCAAAAATTTGTTAATGTCACCCAACTATGTAACAGAAAAATTTGTGAAATTTATTAACCTGTCCACTAGGTAGAGCAGGGTTATATCCATAGGCGTGCGCACGGGGTGTGCCGGGTGTGCCTGGGCACACCCTAATCAAGCCGACTTGAGGTTAACCATGTGCACTCAGCCGCCGATTTCACTGCTTATTAGCGCACTGAGCGCTGTGAGTGGCACTGCAGGCAGCAGAGCAATACAGCTGATGCCTGAAATCTCCAATAACAGAGCTCTGTACATTACAGAGCTCTGTTATAAGGGTGGAGGCTGCTGATTGGCCAGTATCAGCTGGCTGCCCTGCCATTAGCTGATCCTCTCACACCCCCTTCTCTCGGGAGCTGAACACAGCAGCAGTAGCTTCCTTTTCAGTTATTATGAAGACAGGAAGCGCGCCACCCCTGCTGCTGATGAAGTGCCAGGGACAGCATAGGAATGTAGCCATCACCATGTGCCCAGGTGATGTGACAAGGTGAAGTGTCCTGCAGGCTCCTATCTACTGCTGGGTGGGAGCTCCATGTGGAGCTTTATGAATGGAACAACTAATACCCAAGACAGAGGATAAAGAAAACCTGCTTCTGACCCTTATGTTAAAACATAACTTTCATTTGATTGCTTTAACACCTAAAGGAAAAAAAATAATTTAAAAAACCTGCTGTTTCTCTAGATGACCTTATAGTAGTGGTAACAGAGTCTCAAGGGTCTATAAAAGCAGCTACACTATTTTTACAGACCTTTGAGACTCTATTAACACTACTATTAACATAAGGTCACCTAGAGAAAAAGCAGGTTTTTAAAATTCATTTTTTTCTCCTTTAGGTGTTAGAGCAATCTAATGAAAGTTATGTTTTAACACCTAAAGGATTTTTTTTTTTTTAAACCTACTGTTTCTCTAGATTACCTTATGTTGATAGTAGTGTTAATAGAGTCTCAAAGGTTTGTAAAAATAGTGTAGCTGCTTTTATAGACCCTTGAGACTCTATTTCCACTACTATCAACATAAGGTCATCTAGAGAAACAGCAGCTTTTTAAACTTATTTTTTTTCTTTAGGTGTTTAGGTGTTAGAGCAATCTAATAAAAGTTATGTTTTAACATAAGGGTCAGAAACAGGGTTTTGTTTAGCCTCTTGGTTATTAGTTTTTCTATGTAAGTTCTCTGGATCAATGAGATTTTTTTCCCAGTATGGTTGATATATGGAGAGCAATGTCCAGTGATAACAGAGAGGACTATACTGTATATTGTACGGGATGGTGCAGGGGTTATACTGTATTGTACGGGATGGCGCAGTGGTTTTTATGCTCTTTGATGTGACAATTATCTTAGGTTTTCCTATCGCCCACCTTTGATGGCGCTGTGCCCAGCTCTGAGCCGATCCCGCTCAGCAGCTGCCAAGGCTTAGAGGGAACACTGGTTCTGTCAACCCCATGATGCACTTTTTCGCCCCATAAGATGCATTTTTCCCCCCAAAAGTGGGGGGGGGGAAATGCCCCTGCGTCTTATGTGGCGAATACTAATCAAGCGCTTCCATTATGGAAGCGCTGATTAGTACCAGAGGGCCAGGAAGCGCTGAAAGTGCTATACTCACCTCTTCCTGGTCCTCATGCACTCCACTGTGAAGGCTGTGCACAGTGTGAGGCCGCGCTGTGACCTCACACTGTGTGCGCCCACACAGCAGACTGTACAAGAGGATTACCGAGCGGGAGCGGTGAGGAGCGGCAGTGTCCGGAGCAGGGAAGGTGAGTGTTTTTTTTATTTTATTTGGGGGATGATGGGGGCACGGGGGGCTGATATGAGGCACTGGGGGTTGATATGAGGCACGGAGCTGATATGAGGCACTGGGGCTCTTATCTGAGGTCTGATTGGGGGTCATTCACATTGGGGTCTGATCTGAGGTCTTATTGGGGTCTTATTGACATTGGTGGTCTGACCTTTGGTGTAATGAATTTTTTTTTTCTTATTGTCCCTCTCTAAAACCTAGGTGTGTCTTATGGGCCGGAGCGTCTTATAGGGCGAAAAATATGGTAAGTTTAAAAATGATTTCTTTTCCCTTCATTATATTGATAATGCAGGTCTGTATGTATGTATACAGAGTGTATTTGTGTATATATGTGTGTGTGTGTGTGTATGTATGTATATATACACACATACATACACACACACACACGTGTGTGCACTGCGTCTGTGTTTGTGCTTTAGGTTGCACACCCTAATGCAATAGGCTGCACACACCTATGGGTATATCACAGCCAAAAATTGGTAAATGTCACTCAACTATGTTACAGAAAAATTAGTGAAATTTATTAACCTATCTACTAGGTAGAGCAGGGGTATATCAAAGCCAAAAATTTGGGATGTATCAGACAAATGAGTGAAATGACTTAAAATAAAATAAGTAAAAATTTACAAAAAATAATCTTGATATATAAGGTGGAGGTCCTTATGGAGGAGGAGGAGGCGGTGGACGTAGTGGTGTAGGAAGAAGCGGCGGTGGAGGAAGACGAGGTAGTTAATTATTTATTTATTATTTTTAAATTACTGGACACCCCAAAAGAGTGGGAAATATCAAAAATACAAACAATGAGCAATTGCGCTGCAGTATAACAATGGCTTGTTAGTGCCGGTATACAAGTCTATTCTGCACAAGGTACGAACAAATCCTGTGGGATCCATGCCTGGTTCATTTTAATGAAAGTGAGCTTGTCCACGTTGGCTGTTGACAGGCAGCTGCGCTTGTCTGTGATCACGCCCCCCTACTGTGCTAAACGCACGTTCAGACAATAGACTGGCTGCAGGGCAGGCCAGCACCTCCAAGGCGTAAAGGGCAAGCTCAGGCCATGTGCCCAATTTGGAGACCCAGAAGTTGAAGGGGGCAGACCCATCATTCAGTTCGTGTAAGCGTGTGCACACATACTGCTCCACCATGTTGATGAAATGCTGCCTCCTGCTAAGACGTTCCAAATCAGCTAGTGGTGCTGGTTGTTGTGGCATGCTGACAAAGCTTTTCCACATTTCCGCCATGCTAACCCTGCCTTCTGAGGTGCTGCTGGTTTTCCCCAGCTGCGTTGGCGACCTCTTACTCCTCCTCTGCCTTGTGCTTCCACTGTGCCCCCACTGTCAGGTGGGAATGCCACCAGCAGCACGTCTACCAGCGTGCCCTTGCACTGGCGCATCTTATGATCATGCTCCAGTGATGGAATTAAAAACGGTACGTTGTCCTTGTAACGGGGATCCAGCAGCGTGTCCACCCAGTAATCAGCACAAGTTAGAATGTGGGCAACTCGGCGGTCGTTGCGGAGACACTGCAGCATGTATTCGCTCATGTGTGCCAGGCTGCCCAGAGGCAATGACAAGCTGTCTTCTGTAGGAGGTTAATCGTTTGTGTCCTCTGTATCCCCCCAGCCACGCACCAGTGATGGCCATGAGCTGGATTGGGTGCCACCCTGCTGTAAACACGGTTCCTCCTCCTCCATCTCCTCATCCTCCACCTCGTCATCCTCCAGAACTGTGACCTGGCTGGAAATTGTGTACCTGGCGTTTGTGGGTGCAGGAACCCACCCTCTGAGCCACTTGTGAATGACTGGCCTGAATTCCTATGAAATGATCCCTCTTCCTCCTCCTCCTCCTGTGCTACATCCTCTTCCATCATCGCGAGCAGTGTTTTTTCAAGGAGGCATAGAAGTGGAATAGTAACGCTGATAACGGCGTCATCGGCACTGGCCATGTTGGTGGAGTACTCCAAACAGCGAAACAAGGCACACAGGTCTCGAATGAAGGCCCACTCATTGGTGGTGAAGTGGTGCTGTTCCACAGAGCGACTCACCCGTGCGTGCTTCAGCTGAAACTCCACTATGGCCTGCTGCTGCTCGCACAGACTGGCCAGCATGTGCAAGGTGGAGTTGCACCTTTTGGGCACGTCGCATATGAAACGGTGAGCGAAAAGGCCGAAGTTAATCTGCAGCGCTGACAGGTGAGCAGCGGCAGGGTGAGAACGCTGAAAGTACGCACAGACGGCCCGCACTTTCTGCAGTAAATCTGACATATCTGGGTAATTTTTAGGGAACCTCTGCACCACCAAATTCAGCAAATGCGCCAGGCAAGGGATGTGCGTCAAACCGGCTAGTGCCAGAGCTGCTACGAGATTTTGCCCATTATCGCACACCACCAGGCCGGGCTTGAGGCTCACTGGCACCAACCACTCATCCGTCTGTTGTTCCATGCCCGTCCAACAGCTCCTGTGCGGTGTGGGGTTTGTCCCCCAAACAGATAAGTTTTAAAACTGCCTGCTGTCGTTTACCCCTGGCTGTGCTGAAGTTGGTGGTGAAGGTGTTACGCTGACCGGATAAGGAGGCGGTAGAGGATGAGGAATCGGAGTAAGAGGAGGAAGCAACAGGAGGCAAACTGAAGCGCCCTGCAATCCTCAATGGTGGAAGGACATGCACCAAACTGCTATCTGCCTAAAGCCCAGCCGCCACTGCATTTACCCAGTGTACTGTTAGGGAGATATAACGTCCCTGACCGGGCTTACTGGTCCACATATCCGTAGTTAGGTGGACCTTGCCGCAGATGGTGTTGCACAGTGCACACCTGATTTTGTCCCCACTTGGTTCTGCAGGGAAGGGATGGCTCGTCTGGAAAAGTAGTGGCGGCTGGGCACGATGTACTGCGGGACAGCCACTGTAATAAGGCTTTTAAAACTCTCCGTCTCCACCAGATGTAATGACAGCATTTAAAAGAACAGTAATTTTGAAATGCTAGCATTCAGGGCCAGGGATCGCAAGTGGGTAGGGGGGTGCTTCCTCTTCCGCTCCAGTGTTTGGAAGATGGAGAGCTCAATGCTTCCATGTAACATTGTGGAGATGCTTGGTGACCCAGGTGGTGGTGTTGATGGCAGAACCTCTGTTTGCGGGTTGGCAGGTGGCACTGTTACTCCAGAGTTGGATGAAGAGGCCGAGATTGCAGCAGAAGAGGAAGCAGGAGGAGCTAGAGACCTTTCTTGGTTTTTGAAGTGTCTACTCCACTGCAGATCGTGCTTTGCACTTAGATGTCAGGTCATGCAGGTTGTGCTCAGGTTGAGAATGTTTATGCCTTGCTTCAGGCTCTGATTGCACAGCGTGCAAACCACTCGTGTCTTGTCGTCAGCACATTGTCTGAAGAACTGCCACGCCAGGGAACTCCTTGGAGCTGGCTATGGTGTGCTCAGTCCCTTGCTGCATTGAGCAGTAGCAGGCCTACTGTCTAGGGGATGGCCGCTCCGCTTTTGCACCCTGCTCCCTCTTCTGCTGTGTTGGTTGCTCTGTGCGACCACCGCCTCTTCCTCCGAACTACACAGGTCACTTGCATGTTCTTGATTCCATGTGGGGTCGAGGACCTCATCGTCATCCACATAATCTTCCACCCAGTCTTCACCCCTGCCCTCCTTGTCGGTCTACACACTGCAGAAAGCCACAGCAGTTGGCACCTGTGTTTTGTCATCATCCGATACGTGCTGCAGTTGTCCTCCCATGTACTCATCTAGAAACATAAGTGGCTGGGCATTGGTGCACTCAATCTCTTCAACTTCTGGGGCAGGGCTAGGTGGATGGCCTTGGGAACCCCAGCTAGCAGAGTCACCAAAAAGCAGAATAGACTGCTTCATGACTTGGGCCTTAGAGTGCTTGGCTGATTTGCAAGGGGGTGAGGTGAAAGACTGATGGACATCGGCTGCAGGTGCTAACTCTGATCTTTCAGCAGGAGACTGGGTGGGAGACAATGTGAAGGAACTATCGCTTGTACTTGTCCTGGCCTCACCATTCGTAGAGCCACATTAGGCCCGACCAAATAACGCTGAAGGTTCTGTCACCTACTCGCACCTGAGGAAGGTGTTTTACTTGTGCGTGTACAGTCGTGGCCAAAAGTTTTGAGAATGACACAAATATTAGTTTTCACAAAGTTTGCTGCTAAACTGCTTTTAAATCTTTGTTTCAGTTGTTTCTGTGATGTAGTGAAATATAATTACACGCACTTCATGCGTTTCAAAGGCTTTTATCGACAATTACATGACATTTATGCAAAGAGTCAGTATTTGCAGTGTTGGCCCTTCTTTTTCAGGACCTCTGCAATTCGACTGGTCATGCTCTCAATCAACTTCTGGGCCAATTAGTGACTGATAGCAACCCATTCTTTCATAATCACTTCTTGGAGTTTGTCAGAATTAGTGGGTTTTTGTTTGTCCACCCGCCTCTTGAGGATTGACCACAAGTTCTCAATGGGATTAAGATCTGGGGAGTTTCCAGGCCATGGACCCAAAATGTCAACGTTAGTTATCACTATTGCCTTATGGCACGGTGCTCCATCATGCTGGAAAATGCATTGTTCTTCACCAAACTGTTGATGGATTGTTGGAAGAAGTTGCTGTTGGACGGTGTTTTGGTACCATTCTTTATTCATGGCTGTGTTTTTGGGCAAAATTGTGAGTGAGCCCACTCCCTTGGATGAGAAGCAACCCCACACATGAATGGTCTCAGGATGCTTTACTGTTGGCATGACACAGGACTGATGGTAGCGCTCACCTTTTCTTCTCTGGACAAGCCTTTTTCCAGATGCCCCAAACAATCGGAAAGAGGCTTTATCGGAGAATATGACTTTGCCCCAGTCCTCAGCAGTCCATTCACCATACTTTCTGCAGAAGATCAATCTGCCCCTGATTTTTTTTTTGGAGAGAAGTGGCTTCTTTGCTGCCCTTCTTGACACCAGGCCATCTTCCAAAAGTCTTCGCCTCACTGTGCGTGCAGATGCGCTCACACCTGCCTGCTGCCATTCCTGAGCAAGCTCTGCACTGGTGGCACTCCGATCCCGCAGCTGAATCCTCTTTAGGAGACGATCCTGGCGCTTGCTGGACTTTCTTGGACGCCCTGAAGCCTTCTTAACAAGAATTGAACCTCTTTCCTTGAAGTTCTTGATGATCCTATAAATTGTTGATTGAGGTGCAATCTTAGTAGCCACAATATCCTTGCCTGTGAAGCCATTTTTATGCAACGCAATGATGGCTGCACGCGTTTCTTTGCAGGTCACTATAGTTAACAATGGAAGAACAATGATTTCAAGCATCACCCTCCTTTTAACATGTCAAGTCTGCCATTTTAACCCAATCAGCCTGACATAATGATCTCCAGCCTTGTGTTCGTCAACATTCTCACCTGAGTTAACAAGACGATTACTGAAATGATCTCAGCAGGTCCTTTAATAACCGCAATGAAATGCAGTGGAAAGGTTTTTTGGGATTAAGTTAATTTTCATGGCAAAGAAGGACTATGCAATTCTTCTGATCACTCTTCATAACATTCTGGAGTATATGCAAATTGAGATTATAAAAACTTAAGCAGCAACTTTTCCAATTTCCAATATTTATGTAATTCTCAAAACTTTTGGCCACGACTGTAGATGGCACAGATCGACCACATCCTCTCCCTGCAACAGGAGCTCCACCAGCAGCACCACGACCGGGGCCACGTCCCTTATTTGGCGCTCTCCTCATTCTCCGCAAATTTTGTATTTTTCGCAAAATGGGTGTTTTTTTTTAAATAACAGAAGATAACAGCAGTATCTAACACGTGTATTTTACATTGACAGATGCAGCAAAGGCTGCAAATTTAGTAATTTTTCAATAAATGGGTGTTTTTTTTTATAACAGAAGATGACAGCAGTATATAATGCTTGTATTTCACACTGACAGATGCAGCAAGAGCTGTAAAATTTCGTTATTTGCCCAAAAAGGGTGTTTTTTAAAACCCAGAAAATGATTGCAGTATTTCAAGCTTAAATTGCACACTGACAAATGTTGCATAGGCCCCAGATGGAGGGTATTGCCAAAAATGGTTGCTTTTTTAAACCCCGAAATTTATTGCTGTATTTCAATTTTGTATTTAACAATGACAGATGCAGCAAACGCCGCAAAATTAGGATTTTGCCCTATATGGGTGTTTTTTTTATTAACAGAATATGACAGTAGTATATAACACTTGTATTTTACACTGACAGATGCATCAAGGGCTGTAAAATTTAGTATTTTGCCCAAAAAGGGTGTTTTTTAAAACCCAGAAAATTATTGCAGTATTTCAAGCTTAAATTGTACACTGACAAATGCTGCATAGGCCCCAGATGGAGGGTATTGCCAAAAATGGTTGATTTTTTTTAAACCCAGAATATAATTGCAGTATTTCAAGCTTCTATTTGA
Organism: Bufo bufo; assembly: GCF_905171765.1. Classification (NCBI taxonomy): domain Eukaryota; kingdom Metazoa; phylum Chordata; class Amphibia; order Anura; family Bufonidae; genus Bufo; species Bufo bufo. Next base: position 122,065,715 of record NC_053395.1, on the reverse strand, counting down.
CTGTTACAAATGCACATATGTAAACTACTATCTGGGGGGCCCTCTGCGTGCACGTTTCACTGCCATGGCTTCTGGAGAGGGATGTGGGGGACAGGAGCAGTACCAGTTCCATCAGCATCAACTTGAGTCTAGAGCCTCTGATGAGCACTTTTCTTCACCCACCGAGTGAACAAACCACCCACCAGCAGCAGCAGCAAGACATGGAGTAGAACCTGAACCAGCAGGTGGTGGCATACTTGGACTGCACCCTGCGATCCCACAAAGATCCCCTGGACTACTTGGCAGCCAAACTTGATTTGTGGCCACAACTGGCCTTGTTTACCATGGACAAGCCTTCCTGCCTGGCCAGTTATGTGGCATCAGAGCGGGTGTTTAGTTTGGCTGGAGTTATAGTTACCTAAAGGAGAACTCACAATTCCACCCAAAATGTGGAGAGACTGACCTTTGTGAAGATGAGTAATCAAATGGCCAAGAGAGGAGAGAAGGCGCTCATAGGTGAGGGTAAACAAATTGATGTCCCTTCCCCCTACCCAGGATGAGTGAAGTTACTCACCTGGTTTGCACTGATTGTGGTGCAACCTTAGTGGAGGGAGGTTCGAATGGTGGAGGTTGTCTGGGTTGGTGCTGCCGGATGGTGTCCGAGACGACCCTGAGCGGTGGCCAAACCGCCACTTGGGTGGATATTTGGATATATAAAAAAGGTCTCATCTGCACTGGATTCGTGCGGCGAGCCGATGGACTTAAGGCGCAAATCACAACCCGAGCTTGGATACGAGATTTTTTATTTTGAAAAGACGACGCGTTTCGGGGTACTCAGGACCCCTTTATCAAGTCTGAAAAAACATATAGTTATTACAGTAGTCTGGGCAGTGTAAATGATCAAAAGTTCATCGTAGCTGGAAGACAGTAGTTAAAAGTGTGTATACATATGTGCATACATGTACACATACACACATTTATATTTGTATATATAAAAAATTAATTGGATGCATGGATAGATCAATGAATAAAGACAAAAGCATGAACATAATATATATCCTTAAGTAGTTGGTTGCTTCAGTATTTTAGCTGGATGATTGATTAGACAAATGTTTAAATAGAGGATGGAAGTAAAAAAGAGAGATAAAAATGGCTGAAGGATGTAGATAAAATTAATTATATATCTAAAAAGGTAAAAACTAAGGGACAACTAAAAAGCCCTGTTCGGGGTATATATATTTGCATCGAACGGTTTCGTGATTGTATACAGGTGTGAATGTACAGATAGGTAAAAGTACATGGTCTAGGGTGCAAAAAAAGGAGTCCCTTACATGGAGGAGAATAATAATAATAATAATTCTCCCTCATAACGGAACGATTCTTTGAGAATTTATACCCAAAGTAGAATGCTATCAACTGGACAGGAGTGCTAGACCTTGCTATTCTTTTGTTGTACCATACATCGGTGTTTTGTAATAAGAGATTAAACTTGCAGTACCTGTATCCTCGGCACCGTGAGCCCGCTGGTGCACTCTCCTGGAGGGTCCCTTTCAGAAGGAATACTAGTCAGCGCTAGTGTGGTCAATGAACGGGGTGGCGGGGATAATAAAAAGTATTTTTAGTGAGGTTTGATTGATAGAGTGAGATAAATGTTTTTGGTCGTGTGCAGGGCCGCTGATAGAAATCATGGGGCCCCGTACAGCATACATGACGGGGCCCCCTTCAGCTCCACCCCCTGATCCCTCCTTCAGCCACACCCCTGGCCCCGCCCTTGGCCCCTCCCCAGACGCCGCCTTGAAACAACATGCAGATTTGTCTACAAGTGATATTTATGGCGCTGGGGGGTCGTCTGTGAATGGCGCTGTTATGGAGGGGATCTGTGAATGGCACTGTTATGGAGGGGATCTGTGAATGGCACTTTTATGGAGGGGATCTGTGGATGGCACTTTTATGGAGGGGATCTGTGGATGGCACTGTTATGGAGGGGATCTGTGGGTGGCACTGTTATGGAGGGGATCTGTGGATGGCACTGTTATGGAGGGGATCTGTGGATGGCACTGTTATGGAGAGGATCTGTGGATGGCACTGTTATGGAGGGGATCTGTGGATGGCACTGTTATGGGGGGATCTGTGGATGGCACTGTTATGGGGGATCTGTGGATGGCACTGTAATAGAGGGGAATCTGTGGATGACACATACCGTATATAGCATCTTATGCTATGTGTCATCCACAGATACCCCTCCATAACAGTGCCATTCACAGATACCCTCCATAACAGTGCCATCCACAGATCCCCCCCATAACAGTCATCCACAGATCCCCCCATAACAGTGTCATCCACAGATCCCCCCCATAACAGTGTCATCCACAGATCCCCCTCCATAATGGTGCCATCCACAGATCCCCCCCATAAGTGTCATCCACAGACCCCCCGGCCCCCCCCATAAGTGTCATCCACATGACAGACCCCCCCCCCCATAACAGTGCCATCCACGGATCCCCCGCCCTCCCTATAACAGTGCCGTCATGACGTCATCCATATAGATCCCCCCCCTCGGCAGCGCTCACTCACTGACGTCACGCGCCTGCGCCGCCTAGTGGGAGGAGCAGGCGTGTGACGTCAGTGAGTGAGCGCCGCCCCCACACTGCCTGCTGTTACTGGAGCCAGCCCACTGACAGCAAAAAAAATTAAAATGGCTCGGGAGTCGGCAGCCCGGGCCCCCCTGCCAGCCGGGCCCGGTACAACTGGGCCAGCTGTACTGGCCTATCAGCGGCCCTGGTCGTGTGCTTTATTCTGTTTTTGTTGTCTGTTTATTGGCTGGTGTGTTAAGAGGTGTATGTCTCACGTTGTTGGGCAATCAGTCGAAAGTATATATGTTATATATATATATATATATATATATATATATATATATATATATACACACATAATAGCATATAATGGTCTGAGTATGTTCTAATGTAATGGTGTTATTACTGGCCCGTTGACATGAAATGTTCTTATTTGCAGGTATATATTGTGGTCAGCAGTGGTATTGGGGTTTGATTATAGTGATAAATAATATAGTTAAAGTGCTAATGGGCCGTCTGGGTAGTGTTTGTGGCCAGTGACCTTGCGTTGTTGTGGCTGCTGGCATCGCAGGAAGATTGATGCTTACCTGGTAATTGATGCTGGAGAGTGTCCTGCTGCACGTGCGGTGTGCAGTGTGAGAGAGCGCGCTTTTTTCAAAGTTTTAAGGCGGAGCTGGGAGGGGGGGGCGTGGCAGGGGTGTGTCTGTGAAGGGGCCGGCCGCTGGGGTGTTCCAGGGAGAGTTGTTCATCGGTTTCCAAATAATATTTAGATGTATTGATACCTGCCTCGTGTGGAATGTTGGAATATAGAGATGCTACGTCTAGTGTCAGCCAACGATAAGTTGTGTCCCATTTGATGTCTTTTAGCAAGGATATAAGTTGGGCGGAATCTCTCAGGTGGGAGCGAAGATTGGTAACATGTTTTTGTAGGAATAGGTCAACGTAATGTGAAAGATTACTGGTGAGGGAGTTGATGCCTGATATAATCGGTCTCCCCGGCGGATTTACAATGCTTTTATGGACTTTTGGTAAGTGATAGAAGATAGCTGTGGTTGGATAATCAATGGTTATGAATTCCCTTTCTTTTTTAGTTAGTATGCGGTCATTTTCTGCGTGTTTCAGTAGTGTTCCTAATTCTTTTGTGTCCTCCTTTGTGAAGAAGAATCAGACTTAGATCAGCCAGGATTTCCACAAGCCAGTGCCTGATGCATAAGATTAGATCATTCTGGGTGCCACACCCAAACTTTGTAGCCACCTGCTTCAGCCATTATTCGGATGCTGTCATCTGCATGATACCCCACACCATCTGCCATGTGCTCCTACCAGGGCCGGCCTTTGGGGTGTGCGGGCTGTGCGGCCGCACAGGGCGCCATAGCAACAGGGGCGCTGGGCGGCCAACAGCTCGCAATGTAATATGCGGCAGGCGAGGCTGCACTTGTGTTCTCCCTCGGGGCGCCCCCTCCATCTCCCCCTCCCCTGTCTGACCTGCCTGCTGCCCCCGCCGCTGCCAATAAGAAGAGAGACGGGAGGAGGAGGGGAGGGGCTGTGGCCACTGCGCCACCAATGAAGATAACTGACCTGAAATACAAATACAGGAGGCGGGTGCCGGAATCAAATAGCCGGCACCCGACCTCTGTGACAGGGAGCTGCGATCAGCTGCAGTTGAGTTAACCCTTCAGGTGTGGTACCTGAGGGGTTAACTGCCGCTGATCGCAGCTCCCTGTCAGAAAAGGTCGGGTGCCGGTTATTTGATTCCGGCACCCGCCTCCTGTATTTGTATAAGAAACGTTGGCGGCACAGTGCGCCCCCCCCCCCCCAACACCCCAGTATAAGAAACATTGGTGGCTCAGTGGGAAGTGCCAATGAGGGTTAAAAAAATAATTTAAAAAATTAACTCACCTCCTCCAGTTGATCGCGTAGCTGCCGATCTCCTGTTTTTTCTTCAGGACCTGTGGTGACGTCACTGAGCTCATCACATGATCCATTACCATGGTGATGGATCATGTGATGGATCATGTGATGAGCACAGTGATATCACCACAGGTCCTTTGACAGGTCATGAAGAAAGAACAGGAGACGATCAATTGGAGGAGGTGAGTTAATTATTTATTTTTTAACCCTCAATGGCACTGCCCACTGCGCCACCAATGTTTACTATATTGAGGGGGGGCGCACTGCGCCACCAATGTTTATTATACTGGGGTGTTGGGGGGGCGCACTGCGCCACCAATGTTTATTATACTGGGGTGTTGGGGGGGCGCACTGCACCACCAATGTTTATTATACTGGGGTGTTGGGGGGGCGCACTGCGCCAATGTTTATTATATTGGGGGGGCGCACTGCGCCAATGTTTATTATATTGGGGGGGCGCACTGCGCACAACGACGGGTTAGGGAAATTTCACAGCAGAGCTGGGAGCCTCGCCGGCGGTTAGGGTAGGGAAAAATTATGGGCTAGTGCACAGGTGCGGTGATCGGATGGATGTTCTCAGCTGGACACCGGCCGACACTGCGCATGCGCTGGGAGCCTCACCAGCGGTTAGGGTAGGGAAAAAGCACTGGCCCGTACGTAATTTTTCCCTTCCCTAACCGCTGGTGAGGCTCCCGGTGCATGCGCAGTGTCGGCCGGTGTCCAGCTGAGAACATCCATCCGATCACTGCGCCTGCGCACTGGCCCATAGTTTTTCCCTACTCTAACTGCCGGCGAGGCTCCCGGCGCATGCGCACTCTGCTGTGAAACTTCCCTAACCTGTCGTTGTGCGCCTGCACGGCGCTGCACACCTCCTCACGTCATGTCCGGTGCGACCGGAAGTGACGAAGGTAGGGAAATCTCACGAAGTAGGGAAGTATAACATTACACCGGCCTTTGGGGTGTGTGGGCTGGTAACTACTTGGTTGGATAGTCAGCCAGCCTATGCCATGATGCCAGCAACAAGCAGTGTTTTTTTTTTTTTTTTTGGGGGGGGGGGGGCCGCCACAAGGTTAGCTCGCACAGGGCGCCTGAACACCTAAGGCCGGCCCTGGCTCCTACTGCCACCCACCATCTTGTGATGTTACTGCCACTGCTTTTACCCCCCCCCCCAACCACTCTGACTTTGACTGGGCCACTGTGTTGACTTTTCATACTGTTGCCACCTCCCACTCTGACTGGGCCACTGTGTTGACTCCTCATGCTGTTTCCACCTCACCACTCTGTCACTAGTGATAAGCGGCAGGGGCAATATTTTTTATTCACAATTATTTTCTTGATTGCTAAAATCGGCAATTTAATATTCACGTAAAGCACGCGCAATACAGGAGTGGGTCACTTTTGCTATATTTTCCAAGCTGCTAGAAGTTTCCTGAGACTGGAGAAAATGGTTGGCACGGCAAAACATTACAAATGGCTTTATATGCAGATAGAGTGCTCCAATATATTTGCAATTGCCCTAATCAGCACTAATTATGCAAATATTTTGGCGCAATACGTGAAACAGGTCTGACTACATATTACTGATTGGTGCACTATGTATTGTTGTGACATCACAGCACTATGTCTGTAGCATGTATGTATGGACAGCAGAACCTATCACACTACCTAACACACTTCACTGCAACAGCTACACTATATCAGGATATAACTAGGGATGAGCGAACCCGAACTGTATAGTTCGGGTTCGTACCGAATTTTGGGGTGTCCGTGACACGGACCCGAACCCGAACATTTTCGTAAAAGTTCGGGTTCGGTGTTCGGCGCTTTCTGCAAAGCAGCCAATCAACAAGCGTCATACTACTTGCCCCTAGAGGCCATCACAGCCTTGCCTACTATTGGCATGGCTGTGATTGGCCAGTGCAGCATGTGACCCAGCCTCTATATAAGCTTGGGTCACGTAGCGCTGCACGTCACTCTGCTGATTCAAGCATAGGGAGAGGTTGCTGCTGCGACGTTAGGGCGAGATTAGGCAGATTAACTCCTCCAAAAGACTTAATTCAGCGATCGATCTCCAGCTGTGGATCATTGAAGTGCTGATATTGAATTGCTCACTTTTTTAAGGCTGCCCAGAGCGTTTTTATATGACTTTTTTATGGGGTGATCGGCGGCCATTTTGTGGCTTGTGGTGTGCCAGCACAAGCTACCACCAAGTGCATTTAACCATCAATAGTGTGGTTATTTTTTGCTATATCCTACATCAGGTGCAGGCTGAGCCTGTGTCACCCAAGTGCATTTAACCATCAACAGTGTGGTTATTTTTTGCTATATCCTACATCAGGTGCAGGCTGAGCCTGTGTCACCCAAGTGCATTTAACCATCAACAGTGTGGTTATTTTTTGGCCATATACTACATCAGGTGCAGGCTGAGCCTGTGTCACCCAAGTGCATTTAACCATCAACAGTGTGGTTATTTTTTGCTATATCCTACATCAGGTGCAGGCTGAGCCTGTGTCACCCAAGTGCATTTAACCATCAACAGTGTGGTTATTTTTTGGCCATATACTACATCAGGGGCAAGTTGAGCCTGTCACCCAGCGCCTAAAAAATAGGCCTGACATTTCTATTCCTCCAAATCTGTACTGTTTTAGCTGGTCAAGTTATATTTAGTGACCGTAAAAGCACAGTTTTTGTTCTGGGTTGAAAAACTATTCCCAAATTTTCCATTCTCAAAATTAGTAGTTTCTGCTATATCAGGCCTACTTTAAATCTATCCCAAAAAGGATATCTTAGATTCAAGGTGCTGATAGTGTCATTCAGAAAAACTTAACACACACGCTACTGTGCAGATACAAGTCTAATTCTGTGATTAAAGGTATATCTGTCACACAGCGCGTAAAAAATAGGCCTCACATTTATATTCAACCAAATCTGTCATTACTTGTGTGACTGTATTAGTGTAATACGGTACCTAAATAGATAGCCAGACAGTGTTAGGTGTCTGTAAAAAAAAGGCCTTAATTTTAATTCAATACATTGGCCCGAATAATATTTTTCTTATTGTGGTGAACGGTAACAATGAGGAAAACAACTAGTAAGGGACGCGGACGTGGACATGGTCGTGGTGGTGTTAGTGGACCCTCTGGTGCTGGGAGAGGACGTGGCCGTTCTGCCACAGCCACACGTCCTAGTGTACCAACTACCTCAGGTCCCAGTAGCCGCCAGAATTTACAGTGATATTTGGTGGGGCCCAATGCCGTTCTAAGGATGGTAAGGCCTGAGCAGGTACAGGCATTAGTCAATTGGGTGGCCGACAGTGCATCCAGCACGTTCACATTATCTCCCACCCAGTCTTCTGCAGAAAGCGCACAGATGGCGCATGAAAACCAAGCCCATCAGTCTGTCACATCACCCCCATGCATATCAGGGAAACTGTCTGAGCCTCAAGTTATGCAGCAGTCTCTTATGCTGTTTGAAGACTCTGCTGCCAGGGTTTCACAAGGGCATCCACCTAGCCCTTCCTCAGGAGTGGAAGAGATAGAATGCACTAACGCACAACCACTTATGTTTCCTGATGATGAGGACATGGGAATACCACCTCAGCACGTCTCTGATGATGACGAAACACAGGTGCCAACTGCTGCGTCTTTCTGCAGTGTGCAGACTGAACAGGAGGTCAGGGATCAAGACTGGGTGGAAGACGATGCAGGGGACGATGAGGACCTAGACCCCACATGGAATGAAGGTCGTGCCACTGACTTTCACAGTTCAGAGGAAGAGGCAGTGATGAGACCGAGCCAACAGTGTAGCAAAAGAGGGAGCAGTGGGCAAAATCAGAACACCCGCCGCCAAGAGACTCCGCCTGCTACTGACCGCCACCATCTGGGACCGAGCACCCCAAAGGCAGCTTCAAGGAGTTCCCTGGCATGGCACTTCTTCAAACAATGTGCTGACGACAAGACCCGAGTGGTTTGCACGCTGTGCCATCAGAGCTTGAAGCGAGGCATTAACGTTCTGAACCTTAGCACAACCTGCATGACCAGGCACCTGCATGCAAAGCATGAACTGCAGTGGAGTAAACACCTTAAAAACAAGGAAGTCACTCAGGCTCCCCCTGCTACCTCTTCTGCTGCTGCCGCCTCGGCCTCTTCTGCTGCTGCAGCCTCGGCCTCTTCCTCCGCCTCTGGAGGAACGTTGGCACCTGCCGCCCAGCAAACATGGGATGTACCACCAACACCACCACCTGCGTCACCAAGCATCTCAACCATGTCACACGGCAGCGTTCAGCTCTCCATCTCACAAACATTTGAGAGAAAGCGTAGATTCCCACCTAGCCACCCTCGATCCCTGGCCCTGAATGCCAGCATTTCTAAACTACTGGCCTATGAAATGCTGTCATTTAGGCTGGTGGACACAGACAGCTTCAAACAGCTCATGTCGCTTGCTGTCCCACAGTATGTTGTTCCCAGCCGGCACTACTTCTCCAAGAGAGCCGTGCCTTCCCTGCACAACCAAGTGTCCGATAAAATCAAGTGTGCACTGCGCAACGCCATCTGTGGCAAGGTCCACCTAACCACAGATACGTGGACCAGTAAGCACGGCCAGGGACGCTATATCTCCCTAACTGCACACTGGGTAAATGTAGTGGCGGCTGGGCCCCAGGCGGAGAGCTGTTTGGCGCACGTCCTTCCGCCGCCAAGGATCGCAGGGCAACATTCTTTGCCTCCTGTCTCCTCCTCCTCCTACTCAGCTTCCTCCTCCTCTTCTTCCACCTGCTCATCCAGTCAGCCACACACCTTCACCACCAACTTCAGCACAGCCCGGGGTAAACGTCAGCAGGCCATTCTGAAACTCATATGTTTGGGGGACAGGCCCCACACCGCACAGGAGTTGTGGCGGGGTATAGAACAACAGACCGACGAGTGGTTGCTGCCGGTGAGCCTCAAGCCCGGCCTGGTGGTGTGCGATAATGGGCAAAATCTCGTTGCAGCTCTGGGATTAGCCGGTTTGACGCACATCCCTTGCCTGGCGCATGTGCTGAATTTGGTGGTGCAGAAGTTCATTCGCAACTACCCCGACATGTCAGAGCTGCTGCATAAAGTGCGAGCCGTCTGTTCGCGCTTCCGGCGTTCACACCCCGCTGCTGCACGCCTGTCTGCGCTACAGCGTAACTTCGGCCTTCCCGCTCACCGCCTCATATGCGATGTGCTTACCAGGTGGAACTCCACCTTGCAAATGCTGGACAGACTGTGCGAGCAGCAGCAGGCCATAGTGGAGTTTCAGCTGCAGCACGCACGGGTCAGTCGCACTGCGGAACAGCACCACTTTACCACCAATGACTGGGCCTCCATGCGAGACCTGTGTGCCCTGTTGCGCTGTTTCGAGTACTCCACCAACATGGCCAGTGGCGATGACGCCGTTATCAGCGTTACAATACCACTTCTATGTCTCTTTGAGAAAACACTTAGGGCGATGATGGAAGAGGAGGTGGCCCAGGAGGAAGAGGGGTCATTTTTAGCACTTTCAGGCCAGTCTCTTCGAAGTTACTCAGAGGGAGGTTTTTTGCAACAGCAGAGGCCAGGTACAAATGTGGCCAGACAGGGCCCACTACTGGAGGACGAGGAAGACGAGGATGAGGAGGAGGTGGAGGAGGATGAGGATGAAGCATGTTCACAGCGGGGTGGCACCCAAAGCAGCTCGGGCCCATCACTGGTGCGTGGCTGGGGGGAAACACAGGACGATGACGATACGCCTCCCACAGAGGACAGCTTGTCCTTACCTCTGGGCAGCCTGGCACACATGAGCGACTACATGCTGCAGTGCCTGCGCAACGACAGCAGAGTTGCCCACATTTTAACGTGTGCGGACTACTGGGTTGCCACCCTGCTGGATCCCCGGTACAAAGACAATGTGCCCACCTTACTTCCTACACTGGAGCGTGATAGGAAGATGCGCGAGTACAAGCGCACGTTGGTAGACGCGCTACTGAGAGCATTCCCAAATGTCACAGGGGAACCAGTGGAAGCCCAAGGCGAAGGCAGAGGAGGAGCAAGAGGTCACCAACGCAGCTGTGTCACGGCCAGCTCCTCTGAGGGCAGGGTTAGCATGGCAGAGATGTGGAAAAGTTTTGTCACCACGCCACAACTAACTGCACCACCACCTGATACGGAACGTGTTAGCAGGAGGCAACATTTCACTAACATGGTGGAACAGTACCTGTGCACACCCCTCCACGTACTGACTGATGGTTCGGCCCCATTCAACTTCTGGGTCTCCAAATTGTCCACGTGGCCAGAGCTAGCCTTTTATGCCTTGGAGGTGCTGGCCTGCCCGGCGGCCAGCGTTTTGTCTGAACGTGTATTCAGCACGGCAGGGGGAGTCATTACAGACAAACGCAGCCGCCTGTCTACAGCCAATGTGGACAAGCTGACGTTCATAAAAATGAACCAGGCATGGATCCCACAGGACCTGTCCATCCCTTGTGCAGATTAGATATTAACTACCTCCCCTTAACAATATATTATTCTACTCCAGGGCACTTCCTCATTCAATCCTATTTTTATTTTCATTTTACCATTATATTGCGGGGCAACCCAAAGTTGAATGAACCTCTCCTCTGTCTGGGTGCCGGGGCCTAAATGTGTGACAGTGGCCTGTTCCAGTGGTGGGTGACGTGAAGCCTGATTTTCTGCTATGACATGAAGACTGATTCTGTGCTGACATGAAGCCAGATTCTCTGTTACGCGACCTCTCTCCTCTGCCTGGGCCTAAATATGTGACAGTGGCCTGTTCCAGTGGTGGGTGACGTGAAGTCTGATTCTCTGCTATGACATGAAGACTGATTCTCTGCTGACATGAAGCCAGATTCTCTGTTACGGGACCTCTCTCCTCTGCCTGGGTGCCTGGGCCTAAATATGTGACAGTGGCCTGTTCCAGTGTTGGGTGACGTAAAGCCTGATTCTCTGCTATGACATGCAGACTGATTCTCTGCTGACATGAAGCCAGATTCTCTGTTACAGGACCTCTCTCCTCTGCCTGGGTGCCGGGGCCTAAATATATGACAATGGACTGTTACAGTGGTGGGTGACGTGAAGCCAGATTCTCTGCTATGGGACCTCTCTCCAATTAATATTTGTTTATTTTTATATATTTTATTTTTATTTTAATTCATTTCCCTATCCACATTTCTTTGCAGGGGATTTACCTACATGTTGCTGCCTTTTGCAGCCCTCTAGCTCTTTCCTGGGCTGTTTTACAGCCTTTTTAGTGCCGAAAAGTTCGGGTCCTCATTGACTTCAATGGGGTTCGGGTTCGGGACGAAGTTCGGGTCGGGTTCGGATCCCGAACCTGAACATTTCCGGGAAGTTCGGCCGAACTTCTCGAACCCGAACATCCAGGTGTTCGCTCAACTATCTCCAACTAATTATCTGTATTATATATATATACACTCACCTAAAGAATTATTAGGAACACCTGTTCTATTTCTCATTAATGCAATTATCTAGTCAACCAATCACATGGCAGTTGCTTCAATGCATTTAGGGGTGTGGTCCTGGTCAAGACAATCTCCTGAACTCCAAACTGAATGTCAGAATGGGAAAGAAAGGTGATTTAAGCAATTTCGAGGGTGGCATGGTTGTTGGTGCCAGACGGGCCGGTCTGAGTATTTCACACTCTGCTCAGTTACTGGGATTTTCACGCACAACCATTTCTAGGGTTTACAAAGAAAGGTGTGAAAAGGGAAAAACATCCAGTATGCGGCAGTCCTGTGGGCAAAAACGCCTTGTGGATGCTAGAGGTCAGAGGAGAATGGGCCGACTGATTCAAACTGATAGAAGAGCAACGTTTACTGAAATAACCACTCGTTACAACCAAGGTATGCAGCAAAGCATTTGTGAAGTTACAACACGCACAACCTTGAGGCGGATGGGCTACAACAGCAGAAGACCCCACCGGGTACCACTCATCTCCACTACAAATAGGAAAAAGAGGCTACAATTTGCACGAGCTCACCAAAATTGGACTGTTGAAGACTGGAAAAATGTTGCCTGGTCTGATGAGTCTCGATTTCTGTTGAGACATTCAAATGGTAGAGTCTGAATTTGGCGTAAACAGAATGAGAACTTGTATCCATCCTCTGATGGCTACTTCCAGCAGGATAATGCACCATGTCACAAAGCTCAAATCATTTCAAATTGGTTTCTTGAACATGACAATGAGTTTACTGTACTAAAATGGCCCCCACAGTCACCAGATCTCAACCCAATAGAGCATATTTGGGATGTGGTGGAACGGGAGCTTTGTGCCCTGGATGTGCATCCCTCAAATCTTCATAGAAACATAGAAACATAGAATGTGTCGGCAGATAAGAACCATTTGGCCCATCTAGTCTGCCCAATATACTGAATACTATGGATAGCCCCCGGCCCTATCTTATATGAAGGATGGCCTTATGCCTATCCCATGCATGCTTAAACCCCTTTACTGTATTTGCAGCTACCACTTCTGCAGGAAGGCTATTCCATGCATCCACTACTCTCTCAGTAAAGTAATACTTCCTTATATTACTTTTAAACCTTTGCCCCTCTAATTTAAAACTGTGTCCTCTTGTGGTAGTTTTTCTTCTTTTAAATATGCTTTCTTCCTTTACCGAGTTGATTCCCTTTATGTATTTAAAAGTTTCTATCATATCCCCTCTGTCTCTTCTTTCTTCCAAGCTATACATATTAAGGTCCTTTAACCTTTCCTGGTAAGTTTTATCCTGCAATCCATGTACTAGTTTAGTAGCTCTTCTCTGAACTCTCTCTAGAGTATCTATATCCTTCTGGAGATATGACCTCCAGTACTGCGCACAATACTCCAAGTGAGGTCTCACCAGTGTTCTGTACAGCGGCATAAGCACTTCACTCTTTCTACTGCTTATACCTCTCCCTATACATCCAAGCATTCTGCTGGCATTTCGTGCTGCTCTATTACATTGTCTTCCCACCTTTAAGTCTTCTGAAATAATTACTCCTAAATCCCTTTCCTCAGATACTGAGGTCAGGACTGTGTCAAATATTCTATATTCTGCCCTTGGGTTTTTACGCCCCAGGTGCATTATCTTGCACTTATCCACATTAAATTTCAGTTGCCAGAGTTCTGACCATTCTTCTAGTTTTCCTAAATCCTGCAAGATGCTATCCTATCAATATGGGCGAACATTTCTAAAGAATGCTATCAGCACCTTGTTGAATCAATGCCACATAGAATTAAGGCAGTTCTGAAGGCAAAAGGGGGTCCAACACCGTATTAGTATGGTGTTCCTAATAATTCTTTAGGTGAGTGTATATATATATAAGCTATCTAACTATCTATCTAATGTAATGAGTGGAAAGCAAAGAGCACAGCAATGACACTGCTGTCTCTCTCAGAACTATAAAAAGTTACTGCTGGGGAGGTTCTTATATAGTAAGGGGTAGGCAACTTTCCTATTGGTTGCTAGGGATGTTGCTAAGCTCAGACAATGACATTGCAGCCTTCTCATTGGCCCACAAGCAAAAAGCAGGGAGGGATCATGAGTTCAGATGAACAAAAAGCTAGAATTTCCGTAAAAGCAGGGGGAAATCATGGGTTCAGATGAACAAAAATCTAGAATTTTCGTAAATACGAAAATACAGTCAGGTCCACAACTATTGGGACATCAACAGAATTCTAACATTTTTGGCTCTATACACCACCACAATGGATTTGAAATAAAACGCACAGGATGTCCTTTAACTGCAGACTGTCAGCTTTAATTTGAGGGTATTTACATCCATATCAGGTGAACGGTGTAGGAATTACAACAGTTTGCATATGTGCCTCCCACTTGTTAAGGGACCAAAAGTAATGGGACAATTGGCTTCTCAGCTGTTCCATGGCCAGGTGTGTGTTATTCCCTCATTATCCCAATTACAATGAGCAGATAAAAAGTCCAGAGTTCATTTCAAGTGTGCTATTTGCATTTGGAATCTGTTGTTGTCAACTCTCAAGATGAGATCCAAAAAGCTGTCACTATCAGTGAAGCAAGCCATCATTAGGCTGAAAAAAACAAAACAAACCCATCATAGAGATAGCAAAAACATTAGGCGTGGCCAAAACAACTGTTTGGAACATTCTTAAAAAGAAGGAATGCACCGGTGAGTTCAGCAACCCCAAAAGACCCAGAAGACCACGGAAAACAACTGTGGTAGATGACCAAAGAATTCTTTCCCTGTTGAAGAAAACACCCTTCACATCATTTAACCAGATCAAGAACACTCTCCTGGAGGTAGGTGTATGTGTGTCAAAGTCAACAATCAAGAGAAGACTTCACCAGAGTGAATACAGAGGGTTCACCACAAGATGTAAACCATTGGTGAGCCTCAAAAACAGGAAGGCCAGATTAGAGCTTGCCAAACGACATCTAAAAAAGCCTTCACAGTTCTGGAACAACATCTTATGGACAGATGAGACCAAGATCAACTTGTAACAGAGTGATGGGAAAGAGAAGAGTATGGAGAAGGAAAGGAACTGCTCATGATCCTAAGCATACCACCTCATCAGTAAAGCATGGTGGTGGTAGTGTCATAGCTTGGGCATGTATGGCTGCCAATGGAACTGGTTCTCTTGTATTTATTGATGATGTGACTGCTGACAACAGCAGCAGGATGAATTCTGAAGTGTTTCGGGCAATATTATCTGCTCATATTCAACCAAATGCTTCAGAACTCACTGGACGGCGCTTCACAGTGCAGATGGACAATGGCCTAAAGCATACTGCAAAAGCAACCAAAGAGTTTTTTAAGGGAAAGAAGTGGAATTACATTCAATGGCCAAGTCAATCACCTGACCTGAATCCGATTGAGCATACATTTCACTTGCTGAAGACAAAACTTAAGGGAAAATGGCCCAAGAACAAGCAGGAACTGAAGACAGTTGCAGTAGAGGCCTGGCAGAGCATCACCAGGGATGAAACCCAGCATCTGGTGATGTCTATGCGTTCCAGACTTCAGGCTGTAATTGACTGCAAAGGATTTGCAACCAAGTATTAAAAAGTGAAAGTTTGATTTATGATTATTATTCTGTCCCATTACTTTTGGTCCCTTAACAAGTGGGAGGCACATATGCAAACTGTTGTAATTCCTACACCGTTCACCTGATTTGGATGTAAATAACCTCAAATTAAAGCTGACAGTCTGCAGTTAAAGCACATCTTGTGTGTGTCATTTCAAATCCATTGTGGTGGAGTATAGAGCCAACAATGTTAGAATTGTGTCGATGTCCCAATATTTATGGACCTGACTATCACTATATTCTAAATATTTGAGAACTCTCGAAGTGCCGATATTCACAATTATTATTCGTGATTTGAATATTCGCGCCCAAAACTATCTGTAACTGGGCCACTGTGTTGACTCCTCATGCTGTTTCCATCTCACCACTCTGTGACTGGGCCACTGTGTTTACTCCTCATGCTGTTGCCAACTCATCACTCTGTGACTGGGCCACTATTGTCTCTGTTAAAGCCTTGTTAAGATCACCATTTATGTTGCCCTTCTTCTGATCTGTCAGAAGGATGAAAAAATGAGAAACAAGACAGATACTGTATCACACGGTCCCTATTTTGTAGCAGTATATGCTCATGATTTGGAAGCCTAAAGCAGGAGAGGGTATAAAACAAAGAAGACATGCAAACTTTCCAATCATGTGTAATCTCTGTTTTGGATCCACTCCTGTTTTTTTTTTCGGGCCTTAGCAATACTGATGGATTAGTGAGCAAATGCTGACCGTGTAAAGGGGGATGTTCAAAAGACAGGATGCGTTTTTTTGCAGGGTAAAATACAAAGTGCTGTCAACAGAAACTTACTGCTGACACCCTGTCCACTCGGTCATGGGGGCACTACTTGTTTTAGCAGAATCAGCTGATCACAGTATAAAAGGAGTGCTCTCTTTCACTCTATAGTAAAATCTTTGGCCACTGCACGGTTCTTTATATCTGGGCTAACAGTGACCTGTAAGTTCACACAAGTTATTTGGTCAGTTTTGGCCCCTTAACTGACCAAGTAAGTGAAGTGTGAAGTGAAGAGTGACGCCTGTTATCTGCATGTCATACTGACACACAGTACTGTTTCACTACCACAGCAAACTCCCTATGCATGTTTCTGCAATGCACAGTGTTCTACACCACTACACAGGCTCTCAGCAGCCAGGAAATAGCTGTTTTCTAACGTGATTCGTCATAAATAAATTAGGATCGAATCAAACCTCTTTGAGAAATTCAGCGAACTGTCCGAATTGAATTTTTTCGAAATTTGCTCATCTCTAATTATGACTGCACACTGTTACTAAGATCGTTTTCTCCCAGAGACTGCTATCCACCCTCATTCACAACCCAGCACAGAATGACATTCTAGTCATTCTGCAAGCGACCCTCCCTGTCTGCTGCCCCACTTATTGGCTCCTCCAGGCTGGCTGTCTGCCTGTTAGTCAATCCTGGTTCCTTACAAACCTGATTCATTAGGAACTGATTTGCTCATCTCTACCTAAAGCATAAAATCCTGCAGTTTTCACACTCGCCACTAAGCCTAATAATAGTCGCCACTTCTTGGTCTGTACAGATCATTTTCCTGCAGTTATCTGCTTATACTGCATTCTAATCCTGCCTATAATTATATGACTTTTGAGTATAGATAACACAAGATCCACCATTCATAATATGTGCTTGTCAAAGCTTTTCCACTCCTTGCTTGTAAAATTACCTCTGCAGAGGTCACAGAGCATGCCTAGAAAACTCTCTCATAAAAGTCAATAAGGTCAGCTCCTTTCCATTGTGTCTATGGCCCATGTCGTAAATCAAATCTTAAAATACTTTCTAACTGCTGTTAAGAGCAGCTCAGGCAAGATGGCTGCCCCCATACCATGTTCAGAAAATAGATTACAAAAATCTGCAATCAGAAAATAAAAAAACTGATAAGAAATAAAAAGGGATTTGTTGCTATCTGGTTTTAACTAGCAGAAAAAAAAAGATCCATTCACTTTAAGCTTTTGCTGCAGTCTGACCTTAGGTTGATCTTGCTAGGATGTCTACTCTTGAGAAGACTGTCAACTGTCTTAAATGCCTTCCACTTGTGAATAATCCTTTTCACTGTATAATGATGGACTTCAAATTGTTTGGAAATGGCTGTTATAATCCTTCCCAGATTGATGGGCAGCAAAAGTTGCTTTTCTAAGATGGTTGCTGATGTCTTTTCTCCCTGAAATTGTGTTAACACTAGTGATGGACAAACATCGGTCAGGACGATTCGCTTTAGCGATCAAATGTTTGCGAACCGCACGTTCGCGGCGGGCCCCATTCACTTTAATGGCAGACGAACCTGAAAAACCTTCAGGTCATATTTGCAGCCAGCAAACACTTAATAGAAGTACACAGTCCCACAACATGGACAGTGATATACCAGAGGTGGATCATTGGCCAAAATTCCCACAGGGGACATTTTTATTTGTCTTAAAGGGAAGCTCTCAAAAATGTGCCCTGCTGGAGCCTAGAAAATGTTTATTTCCTATCGGTTTGATGTATACAAATGTGCAGCATTCCACGTTTTTGTATCCTGCAGAGTCCATAAAAAAAATACATACAAAGAAACATAGAATGTGTCGGCAGATAAGAACCATTTGGCCCATCTAGTCTGCCCAATATACTGAATACTACACTGCGTGCAGAATTATTAGGCAAATGAGTATTTTGACCACATCATCCTCTTTATGCATGTTGTCTTACTCCAAGCTATATAGGCTCGAAAGCCTACTACCAATTAAGCATATTAGGTGATGTGCATCTCTGTAATGAGAAGGGGTGTGGTCTAATGACATCAACACCCTATATTAGGTGTGCATAATTATTAGGCAACTTACTTTCCTTTGGCAAAATGGGTCAAAAGAAGGACTTGACAGGCTCAGAAAAGTCAAAAATAGTGAGATATCTTGCAGAGGGATGCAGCACTCTTAAAATTGCAAAGCTTCTGAAGCGTGATCATCGAACAATCAAGCGTTTCAAAATAGTCAACAGGGTCGCAAGAAGCGTGTGGAAAAACCAAGGCGCAAAATAACTCCCCATGAACTGAGAAAAGTCAAGCGTGCAGCTGCCAAGATGCCACTTGCCACCAGTTTGGCCATATTTCAGAGCTGCAACATCACTGGAGTGCCCAAAAGCACAAGGTGTGCAATACTCAGAGACATGGCCAAGGTAAGAAAGGCTGAAAGACGACCACCACTGAACAAGACACACAAGCTGAAACGTCAAGACTGGGCCAAGAAATATCTCAAGACTGATTTTTCTAAGGTTTTATGGACTGATGAAATGAGAGTGAGTCTTGATGGGCCAGATGGATGGGCCCGTGGCTGGATTGGTAAAGGGCAGAGAGCTCCAGTCCGACTCAGACGCCAGCAAGGTGGAGGTGGAGTACTGGTTTGGGCTGGTATCATCAAAGATGAGCTTGTGGGGCCTTTTCGGGTTGAGGATGGAGTCAAGCTCAACTCCCAGTCCTACTGCCAGTTTCTGGAAGACACCTTCTTCAAGCAGTGGTACAGGAAGAAGTCTGCATCCTTCAAGAAAAACATGATTTTCATGCAGGACAATGCTCCATCACACGCGTCCAAGTACTCCACAGCGTGGCTGGCAAGAAAGGGTATAAAAGAAGAAAATCTAATGACATGGCCTCCTTGTTCACCTGATCTGAACCCCATTGAGAACCTGTGGTCCATCATCAAATGTGAGATTTACAAGGAGGGAAAACAGTACACCTCTCTGAACAGTGTCTGGGAGGCTGTGGTTGCTGCTGCACGCAATGTTGATGGTGAACAGATCAAAACACTGAAAGAATCCATGGATGGCAGGCTTTTGAGTGTCCTTGCAAAGAAAGGTGGCTATATTGGTCAATGATTTGTTTATGTTTTGTTTTTTAATGTCAGAAATGTATATTTGTGAATGTTGAGATGTTATATTGGTTTCACTGGTAAAAAAAAATAATTGAAATGGGTATATATTTGTTTTTTGTTAAGTTGCCTAATAATTATGCACAGTAATAGTCACCTGCACACACAGATATCCCCCTAAAATAGCTAAAACTAAAAACAAACTAAAAACTACTTCCAAAAATATTCAGCTTTGGTATTAATGAGTTTTTTGGGTTCATTGAGAACATGGTTGTTGTTCAATAATAAAATTAATCCTCAAAAATACAACTTGCCTAATAATTCTGCACTCCCTGTATGGATAGCCCCTGGCCCTATCTTATATGAAGGATGGCCTTGTGCCTATCCCATGTATGCTTAAACTCCTTCACTGTATTTGCAGCTACCACTTCTGCAGGAAGGCTATTCCATGCATCCACTACTCTCTCAGTAAAGTAATACTTCCTGATATTACTTTTAAACCTTTGCCCCTCCAATTTAAAACGATGTCCTCTTGTAGCAGTTTTTCTTCTTTTAAATATTCTCTTCTCTTTTACCTTGTTGATTCCCTTTATGTATTTAAAAGTTTCTATCATATCCCCTCTGTCTCATCTTTCTTCCAAGCTATACATGTTAAGGTCCTTTAGGGTCCATTCACACGTCCGTTGTTTCTTTCCTGATCTGTTCCGTTTTTTGCGGAACAGATCTGGACCAGATCTGGACCCATTCATTTTCAATGGGTCCTGAAAAAAATCGGACAGCTCAATGTCTGATTTTTTTTCAGGACCCATTGAAAATGAATGGCTCCAGATCTGGTCCAGATCTGTTCCGCAAAAAACGGAACAGATCAGGAAAGAAACAACGGACGTGTGAATGGACCCTTAATCTTTCCTGATAAGTTTTATCCTGCAATCCATGTACCAGTCTAGTAGCTCTTCTCTGAACTCTCTCCAAAGTATCAATATCCTTCTGGAGATATGGTCTCCAGTACTGAGCACAATACTCCAAATGAGGTCTCACTACTGCTCTGTAGAGCGGCATGAGCACCTCCCTCTTTCTACTAGTAATGCCTTTCCCTATACACCCAAGCATTCTGCTAGCATTTCCTGCTGCTCTATGACATTGTCTGCCTACCTTTAAGTCTTCTGAAATAATGACCCCTAAATCCCTTTCCACAGATACTGAGGTTAGGACTGTATCACTGATTTTATATTCTGCTCTTGGGTTTTTACGCCTCAGGTGCATTATTTTGCACTTATCCACATTAAATTTTAGTTGCCAGATTTTTGACCATTCCTCTAGTTTTCCTAAATCCTTTTCCATTTGGTGTATCCCTCCAGGAACATTAACCCTGTTACAAATCTTTGTGTCATCACAAAAAGACACACCTTACCATCGAGGCCTTCTGCAATTTCGCTGATAAAGATATTAAACAATATGGGTCCCAGAACAGATCCCTGAGGTACCCCACTGGTAAAAAGACCTTGGTCAGAATATACTCCATTGACTACAACCCTCTGTTGCCTGTCCCTCAGCCACTGCCTAATCCATTCAACAATATGGGAGTCCAAGCCCAAAGACTGCAATTTATTGATAAGCCTTCTGTGTGGGACAGTATCGAAAGCCTTACTGAAGTCTAGATAAGCGATGTCTACTGCACCTTCGCCATCTATTGTCCATCGACATGTCATCATCGTAACCTTCACCACCACTGACATTAGAGATCTCGGAGTAGGCAGCAACAGCGGGGACCACCCTCCTTGGGCTGATCTGGGTAATGTCAGACCGCTGGTTGGTGGCCGTTGCTACCTCATCTTCCTCATCCGATGCCAAAAAAGGCTGCGCATCGGTAAGGTCTGGAAATGAATGGGAAAATAATTTCTCTGACTCGAGTGGAGGGGCTATGGTAATAGTGGTGGTGTTGGTGTCTTTGGGGGTGCATACAGCAGAGAGTGAGGAGGGTGCAGATGCAGAGGATGAGTAGGGGGCAGAAGCAGAAGGCTAAGTGAGCCACTCAACCAACTCTGGTGCACCCTTTGAAGTTATCGCACGTGCCTTCTCCAACTTCCCACTTAGGCTCTGGCCTGGTGCACCTGCCCGACCCCTACCATCCCTGCGGAAGTGTCTGCCTCTTCCTCTGCCTGTCATTTTCTAAATGACCCTCTGCCTAAGTCCGTAGAGAAAAGCAGTATTTGTGGAAGAAGGTATATTACAGCCCTCAATCAGTATTTGGTGGAGAAAGGTATATAGCAATTGAACCCCTCAATCAGTATTTTGTGAAAGAATGTATATGGCACCACTCAATGAGTATTTTGTGGAAACAGTTGTATTGCAGCGCTCAATCAGTATTTGGTGGAAGAAGGTTAATAGCAATAGTACCTTTCAATCAGTATTTAGTGGAAGAAGGTATATGGCACCCCTCAATCAGTATTTGGCGGAAACAGGTATATAGCACCCCTCAATCAGTATTTGGCGGAAACAGGTATTTGGCACCCCACAATCAGTATTTTGTGGAAGTAGGTGTATCGCAGACCTCAATCAGTATTTGGTGGAAGAAGGTATATAGAAATAGCACCCCTCAATAGAGATGTCCCGAACTATTTGCCGGCGAACAGTTCCCGGTGAACATCGCTTGTTCACGTTCGCCGCGGCGGGTGAACATATGCGATGTTCGGTCCGCCCCCTATACGTCATCATTGAGCAAACTTTGACCCTGTTCCTCACAGTTAGCAGACACATAACAGCCAATCAGCAGCATACCCTCCCTCCCAGACCCTCCCACCTCCTGGACAGCATCCATTTTAGATTCATTCAGAAGCTGCATTCTTAGGGTCCATTCACACGTCCGTTGTTTCTTTCCTGATCTGTTCCGTTTTTTGCGGAACAGATCTGGACCCATTCATTTTCAATGGGTCCTGAAAAAAAATCAGACATTGAGCTGTCCGATTTTTTTCAGGACCCATTGAAAATGAATGGGTCCAGATCTGTTCCGCAAAAAACGGAACAGATCAGGAAAGAAACAACGGACGTGTGAATGGACCCTTAGTGAGAGGAGGGACAGTGGAGCTGCTGCTGATTTAATAGGGAAATCGATAGTTAGGCCAGTGTATTCAGTGTCCACTACAGTCCTGAAAGACTCATCTGATCTGCTGTAAGGACAGCGTCCTGACAGCACCCCAAAAAGCCCTTTTTAGGGCTAGTACATCAGTCTACTATTTTTTTTCTTCTGTAATCTAACTGCAGTTGCCTGCCAGCGTGTGTGTCAGGCACACAGCGTATACTGTGCCCACTTGCCCAGTGCCACCACTCGTCTGGTGTCTCAGTAGCTTGCATTTAAAAAAAATAAAACTTTTTTGACTGCAATATAATTTCAGTTACTTGCCTGCAAGCGTGTGTGTTAGGCGTACAGTGTGTACTGTGCCAACTACTGCCAGTGCACAGTGCCACTCATATCTGGTGTCACAGTAGATTACATTTAAAAAAACAAAAACTTTTTTGACTGTAATATAATTTCAGTTACTTGCCTGCAAGCGTGTGTGTTAGGCGTACAATGTGTACTGTACCAACTACTGCCAGTGCACAGTGCCACTCATATCTGGTGTCACAGTAGATTACATTAAAAAAAAAAAAAACTTTTTTGAATGTAATATAATTTCAGTTAGTTGCCTGCAAGCGTGTGTGTTAGGCCTACAGTGTGTACTGTGCCAACTACTGCCAGTGCACAGTGCCACCAGTGCCACTCATATCTGGTGTCACAGTAGATTACATAAAAAAAAAAAACTTTTTTGACTGTAATATAATTTCAGTTAGTTGCCTGCAAGCGTGTGTGTTAGGACTACATTGTGTACTGTGCCAACTACTGCCAGTGCACAGTGCCACTCATATCTGGTGTCACAGTAGATTACATAAAAAAAAACTAAAAACTTTTTTGACTGTAATATAATTTAAGTAAGTTGCCTGCAAGCGTGTGTTAGGCCTACAATGTGTACTGTGCCAACTACTGCCAGTGCACAGTGCCACTCATATCTGGTGTCACAGTAGATTACATAAAAAAAAAAAAAAAAAACTTTTTTGAATGTAATATAATTTCAGTTAGTTGCCTGCAAGCGTGTGTGTTAGGCCTACAGTGTGTACTGTGCCAACTACTGCCAGTGCACAGTGCCACTCATATCTGGTGTCACAGTAGATTACATAAAAAAAAAAAAAACTATGTTGACTGTAATATAATTTCAGTTAGTTGCCTGCAAGCGTGTGCGTTAGGCCTACAGTGGGTACTGTGCCAACTACTGCCAGTGCACAGTGTCACAGTAGCTTTCACGCATAGCACAACTAATCTAAAAAATATTACAGGCAGAGGCAGGCCACCCCGCAGGGGCCGTCATGGTCGTGGTGCTGTGATTCCCTTTGCCCCTAGAATAATGCCCAGTGTTCAGAGGCAGAGTTCCCTGAACTCGAAAAGTTCTGAGGACATAGTTGACTGGATAACAGAGGACACCCAATCTTCTACTGCTTCCGCTCGGAACCTTGACGCATCCTCCTCCAGCTCAGCTTCGGGCACCTCTCAAGTTACCACTCGCCCGCCTGCCGCCACCACCAACACTAGCACCACAGCTGCTTCACTTGATCTGTCAGAGGAGTTATTTACACATCAGTTAGAAGAAATGAGTGATGCGCAACCATTATTGCCAGAGGATGTAGATAACAGGGATTTGTGGTCGGGGCTATATGTGGAAAGAACCTATCCCTCTAAGGTACATCCCAACAGAAACAGCGGCTTGAGTTGTGCCATAACCGCTTTCGTCGAGAGTACACCTGAAAGAGGGCATACCCTATGGGAGAGTAAAAGGAAAAGGGCGGGCTGGGAGGGGAACACTGCTGCCGTCCGTCCCCTGGAGAGAGGTGCGTGCAAGATATAGGGCAGAGCGCCCCTCCCACAAATGCAGGCCAATGAATCGGCCTTAATACTTGTGGTCGGGGCTATATGTGGAAAGAACCTATCCCTCTAAGGTACATCCCAACAGAAACAGCGGCTTGAGTTGTGCCATAACCGCTTTCGTCGAGAGTACACCTGAAAGAGGCCAAAAACCCAGCATGAGAATACAAGTGTGTTTATTAAACAAATCACAACACCAAATTCTGAAAGGCACAATAAATCTCGCTAACGGGGTTTGGAACATATCGGCTGTAACAAGAGGAGCGCCATCGACCCAACTTACGTATGATGTGCGTAGGCACCTGATTCCTGGAAGCGGCCGAGGCCGCCCCTATCCTGAACGAATGTCCTGACACCGTGAGGGGGTCCAGCCCTAGGTTGGCCGCGAGTATACGCGTGTGCGCTATGAATTGGGAGGTGGACAAAGCTGCTGACCCGAAGGGTAACAAGGGGGTATCAGCGCCGCGATCGGCCAGTGCCCCTGATAATTCCTGCAGGACGTGGACCGGACACCATTTGTGAGAAGTGGGGAAGAATTTGATTTGGACGGGGGGGGACCTGACTGGGAGGCCTTGGTCACAGGCAGGGACAAGATGAAGCCCTCCGGGCTAGGGGTCAGCTGACGGCGGGCTAGGAAGGGGCCACTAAGTGACAGTGACGTGAATTCCCCCGGCCTCATGAATCCGTAAAAGGCAAGGTAGATGGCAGTTTTGAGCACTAAGCTTTGTAGACCTCCGAAGGGGCTTAGATCTAACAGATCGGACATGCTTCGGAACACTGGGCCGGAAATGGGCTGTCTACGGGGGCTTACCCCTGGGGTACATTTCTGTAGACCTCTCAGCGTGGCCTTGACCATGTGACTGGAAAATAACGATGTTCTTCCTGGATGGGAGAGGGACAAATGGTGTTGGACCCCCGACAGGTAGGTTTTGACGGTACTGTGAGACAGGTGCATGTGCTCATGACAGTAGCCGATAAATGCTAATATGAAATCAATATGGTCAAGGCCGCCTTGAGGGTGTTCCCGCTGGAATTTGCAGTACAACCGCCAGCCAGTGTTATATGCCCTGGCGGTATTAGCCGAGAGTGACCTGGCAAACAGCCCATGAGCCGTGGCCAAGAATTTGTTCAGCTGAGGATGAGCGCGGACGGATGAGGAGACGGGGTCCTCGACGTATCGGCTTCGGGGCAAACCTGAGAAAACAAAGAGTAATTCTGCTTAGCTAGCGCGTCGACTGCTACTACCTGCGCATCATGTACGAGGGAGCCACAGAACAAGAAATTGTGTAGGAGTGACAGCTGAACCAGACGTCTCATCAAGGACATGGCCAGTTGAGACCTGGATTTGCCGCTGTCAAGGATAGCCACGGTGGAGGGGCCATCCGAGACAAAGACCACGGTACGGCCTGACCAAAGGTTACCCCACACCTGCCCTGCTGCCACCACGGGATACAAGTCCCTGGCCTCTGTTGCCTGGGAAGTTCCAGCGGCTTCACACAACTCCTCCGGCCACGCCCCATTCAGCCAGTGGGAGCCAAAAATAACAGCGAAACCAGTGCTGACCCCGCTGCTGGAGAATATGACGGGGGAGCTATGCGAGACCGCCGGGACAAACATGGACACGCCGTTCCAATGGCTCAAGAAATGGTCCCACATGCTCAAGTCTGCTTGCGCTTGACTGTCCAGGAATACTGGACTATCCTGACAGGGGGCTGCTGAGAGAAGTGGTAACAATCTGGCTACAAAAGACCTACCCTGAGGGATGACGCGCATCGCAAAATTCAACATGCCTAACAAGGACTGCAGTTCTACCTTGGTGGTGACCCTACCAGTGACGAAACCGTGAATGACTGCCCGGACCCTAACCAACTTATCTTCTGGCAACCTAGCTGACATGCTCTCTGTGTCTAAAACTATGCCCAGGAAGGTGATGGTGGTCGCAGGACCATCCACTTTTTTGGGGGAAACGAGGATCCCTAATTGAGCGAAGCATGCTAACAGGCTCTGGAGATCGCGCCGCGAGCCCTGTGGAGATTCGATCAGCAAAAAATCGTCCAAGTAATGGATGACATGTTCACAACCAAACCTGTTCTCAAGGATCCAATGCAAAGCTTTCGCCAGCTGATCGAAAATCCAAGGGCTGCTACGGGACCCGAAAGTCAGCTTAGTAGCGAAATAATAAAGGGAATTCCACTTGATCCCGTGCCACTGCCATAGCTCTGGCCTGATCGGCATCAACTTGAAAGCGTCGGATATGCCCGCTTTGGATAGGATCGCCCCAGGGCCTGTGGCAAGGATGAGTGCAATAGCCTGATCGATGGAGGCGTACACCATACTGACTTCCTCGGCTGGAATGAGCGAATTCAGACTTGGTGTAACTAACCCATGAGGCGCTGATAGGTCGAAAATCAACCTTTCTTTGTGGCTGAATTTTCCCGTGACTACCCCTATGGGGCTGACCCTCCAGCGTTCGAACGGGGAAGACGAAAAGGGGCCGATGACGTACCCTTTGTCTAACTCCAACTGGAGGAGTCTATCTATGGACCCTGGGTTATGTGATGCAGATTGCAGGTTTCTACACTCATAGGTGTCGTCCGGTAACGCTACAAGACCTGTATGAAAACCATTACTGAAGCCTGACACAAGAAAGTCGCGAAAGGAAGCATCCTCATGCTCCTGCAAGTAAAGTTCAAGGAGGTCTACATTTACCACACTCATGTAACGTTTATCGGTTTTTAATGAGCACGCAACCTTCGGGTGGGCTCGGAAGCAGTTAACGCAAATGTGTAACAGACGGCACTGACTATAATTGCAAGTTGCGAAATTAAAGTTATTACAAATTTGTGACCTGCCCAGGTACTTAATTGGGCGGCCGAGTTTGTCTACCGTAGGATTCTGCTGGACGCCAGCCGATGGACCAGGGATAGGGGGAGAAGAGTTGGACCTCGGGGCACTCGCGGCATTATGACACCATTCTCCTGTGTGATAAATAGATTGGCACGAAGAACACGCTGGGGCTTTAAGGCCAGCGAAATGCCTGCAGAAAATTTCGGTGTCAATGTTCGCCCAGTTGGTAGTAAACTGGAACTGACAAAGTGCTGCTGCCGCCTTTGCGGAGAACGAGCAATGGTAGTCATAAAACCCGAAGCCTGCGTACTTGTAGCCCAACTCAGTGACCCTGAACAGATACAGGTCCAACTCCTCTCTCCTATCCGGCCGTACGGAACAGACGATATCTCGGTAGAGACTAAAGGCGAGTACAAACTCTGGAATTGTTAATTTCCTGCTGAGCCTGAGATCGCGTCCCTTCAGGACAACAGAAACATCGCCGCATGCGATGACCCTGTTGTCCGACAGGTCACGAGTGGCAATTAGGAGGGAGGCTAGGTTCACGTCTCTGCCATCGAGGATGTCTTTTTTGATGTTTGCCGGGATGAAATGGGCTGGAGTGACATTGGGCACTGTAACAAAGTTACCTGAGGTACTGGCAACAGGTGCCGTTGCTACCGGTAACAAAGTAGTGGGTGAAGATAAGGCAGTGACCCTAGTCTCAACTGACTCCAACCTGGATTGCACACCAGACATAGAGGAGGTGAGGCTGTTCAGCATGACGTGGAGCTGCGTTAGGGAGGTCTGAACCGTGGCCATAGAGACCACCTGATGACTTGGCTCTGCAGGGGTGGACCCCAGGAGTCGGTACAACTCCGCCTTCCGGGCAGCGGCCGGAAAAGGAATGCCTCTTTTGTTTAGTTCAGACATGAGCTTGGGCACAGTCCAATTACGCAGAGATGGCATACTGCCGGATTCCGATGCCCTGGAATCCAAGTCTTCGCCAGAAGCATCCACGATATCTGAGACGTGGGACATGACCAGACTGAAAAAACAAGCAAAATGACGGACCGTCACTAACACTGTCTGGCACCAATTAACTAACCCCGTGACTAGACACCACCACCGGTACCGCAGAAACCGTCATGCAAAGGCAACCAACCCTGGTGACCACCTGACAGCGGAGGTAAGGAGAAAGAGGAGACGTGAGAGTAAAATAATAGGAGCCAAAGAAGGAGGACCTTACCGAACCGGACACGATGCTGATATGAGAATAGCAACAAGGAATCAACCGTAGGAAAAGACCTGTTCGCATGAATTAAGCAGAATAAGTATAAAAATATACATATATTTTTTTTTTTTTTTTTTTTTCCTTTTAAAAAACAGTGCTGGCGCTTGCGTTCAAACGGTCTGAAACTGGACGACGAGACCTGAGAGTCAGATCACCGCGGTGCCGTGGCGTCGGCTGAAGGCTGACGGGCCAACATTCAAATAAAACTCAACTACCTAATTAGCAAGCAAATTGCGACAGGTGTATAGGTAACAAGAAAAACTGCACACCTGAGACAAAAGCAACTGACGAAATGCCATGCAACGTGAGGGGTCTGGCGCGCCCCTACTAGCCAGACTTAGGGGCGCCTGTTACTGAGGGGCTACCACCACCAATTCCTCACCAACACATTGCATAGCATTACCCCCTACCTATGCGATAGCACGGCGGCCCGTGCCAGACTTTGCCTCATAACACTTATATGTGTATCCCCTAACGACCAGTTTCCCAGGCATCATTATTTCCAGTGAAGTACAATTATAAAAAGAAAGGTAACAAACCAAAGAACACACCTCCGGCAGCCACGTGGCCTGCCGTCAAAGTACTATTTGGAGGCTGCGCCTGGTTAAGGCTTGGACACGGGAAAATACCCCCAGCACCTCTGAGCTCACCGTGCCACCGATGACGTCACTGTCATCGGTGTACCACCTGGAGCATAGAAACTGGTGCGCTACTACTCCGCTGTAACAAAATAGCCCCCCACTCCCCCTTTTCTCATATAACTGCATTCATGAACTTAAACTCTTATTAACCCCCCTTTTGGTCCGATACACAACAATACTCCCCTATGTGACTAACATCATATGTGAATGAAAACGAGAACGGAGTGCCGCTGACTCCTGCTGCCTGCGTGCCAGTCACGTGGGAGCGGGCGTGCTGCCAGACGGTCGAGCCGGTGTGGGGATGTCCCTCTCTCACCTAAGAGAGACCGACCCCACCGACCGGACTAGCGAGGCGACGTATGGAGAGGCTGAAGTTACTTACCCACCGCACGAGGAGCGAAACCGGACGCCGGAGCACGGACGAAGCGCTTGACCGGAAGTGACACACTGTTGTCTGGGAAACGCTGACGCCGACAGCCGGAAACAGGAACACTGCTGCCGTCCGTCCCCTGGAGAGAGGTGCGTGCAAGATATAGGGCAGAGCGCCCCTCCCACAAATGCAGGCCAATGAATCGGCCTTAATACATGTCTCAGTCAGGCAGCATTACACACATGGATGTACGGTGTGATGATGATGAAGTTGTACCCGCTGATGCTTCCTTTGCTGAGTTGTCAGATACAAGTGAAGCGGTTGATGATGACGATGTGTCCGTGGATGTCACGTGGGTGCCCGCTCAAAGAAAAGAACAGGGGGATAGTTCAGATGGGGAGACAGAGAGGAGGAGGAGACGAGTTGGAAGCAGAGGGAGGTCGTCGCACGGAGCTAGTGGGTCAGCCAGACAGCACGCCAATCAACGCATGCTGTTGCCACCACCAGAATGCCGTCATTGCAAAGCTCAGCAGTGTGGCATTTTTTTTGTGTGTCTGCCTCTGACAACAGCGATGCCATTTGCAACCTGTGCCAAAAGAAACTGAGTCGTGGGAAGTCCAACACCCACCTAGGTACAACTGCTTTGCGAAGGCACATAATCTCAAATCACAAACGCCTATGGGATCAACACATGAGTACAAGCAGCACACAAACTCAAAGCCCCCATCCTCCTCCTGGTCCAGTATCTTCAGTCACATCAACCACTGCTGTCCTCCTTGCCCCCTCTCAACCATCCGCCACTCCGCCTCTCGCCTTCAGCAGTTCCTGCTCATCTGCCCGCAGTCAGGTGTCTGTCAAGGAAATGTTTGAGCGTAAGAAGCCAATGTCACAGAGTCACCCCCTTGCCCGGCGTCTGACAGCTAGCTTGTCGGAACTCTTAGCCAGCCAGCTTTTACCATACAAGCTGGTGGAGTCTGAGGCCTTCAAAAAATTTGTAGCTATTGGGACACCGCAGTGGAAGGTACTCGGCCGAAATTTCTTTTCCCAAAAGGCAATCCCCAACCTGTACTCTATTGTGGAAAAGGAAGTCATGGCATGTCTGGCACACACTGTTGGGGCAAGGGTCCATCTGACCACTGATGCCTGGTCTGCAAAGCACGGTCAGGGCAGGTATATCACGTACACTACGCATTAAGTAAACCTGCTGACGGCTGCCAAGCATGGAATGCATGGCTCTGCAGATGAGTTGGTGACACCGCCACGACTTGCAGGCAGGCCCGCTGCCACCTCCTCTACTCCTCCTGCTCCATCCTCTTCGCTAACCTCCTCGGCTGAGTCCTTTTCTGCTGCTGTGTCTTGCTCCACATCAACTGCACCCCCCCATCTCTCCAGGGGCTATTCCACATCCCGGATACGGCAGTGTCACGCCGTCTTGGGGTTGACTTGCCTGAAAGCAGAGAGTCACACCGGACCAGCACTCCTGTCCGCCCTGAACGCACAGGTGGATCAGTGGCTGACTCCGCACCAACTGGAGATAGGCAAAGTGGTGTGTGACAACAGAAGCAATTTGTTGGCGGCATTGAATTTGGGCAAGTTGACACATATGCCGTGAATGGCACATGTGTTGAATCTGATCGTACAACGCTGTGTGCATAAGTTCCCAGGCTTACAGGACGTCCTCAAGCAGGCCAGGAAGGTGTGTGGCCATTTCAGGCGTTCCTACACGGCCATGGCACACTTTTCAGATATTCAGCGGCGAAACAACATGCCAGTGAGGCGCTTGATTTACGACAGGCCAAAACGACACGTTGGAATTCAACACTCCTAATGTTCGACCGCCTGCTCCAACAAGAAAAAGCCGTCAATGAGTATTTGTATGACCGGGGTGCTAGGACAGCCTCTGCGGAGCTGGGTATTTTTTTGCCACGTTACTGGACGCTCATGCGCAATGCCTGTAGGCTCATGAGTCCTTTTGAGGAGGTGACAAACCTAGTCAGTCGCACCGAAGGCACCATCAGCGACATCATCCCATTTGTTTTCTTCCTGGAGCGTGCCCTGCGAAGAGTGCTGGATCAGGCCGTAGATGAGCGGGAAGAGGAAGAGTTGTGGTCACCACCAGAAACAGCCTTATCAGCATCGCTTGCTGGACCTGCGGCAACGCTGGAAGAGGAGTCAGAGGAGCAATGTGGCTTTGAGGAAGAGGAAGACCAACCACAGCAGGCATCCCAGGGTGATCGTTGTCACCTATCTGGTACCCGTGGTGCTGTACGTGGCTGGGGGGAAGAACAGACCTTCAGTGAGATCAGTGAGGACGAGGAACGGGACATGAGTAGCTCGGCATCCAACCCTGTGCAAATGGGGTCTTTCATGCTGTCGTGCCTGTTGAGGGACCCTCGTATATATAGGTGGAAGGAGAACGACCTGTACTGGGTGGCCACGCTACTAGACCCCCGGTATAAGCAGAAAGTGCCTGAAATGTTACCGAATTACCGGAAGTCGGAAAGGATGCAGCAGTTCCAAAACAAGTTAAAAACTATGCTTTACACAGCGTATAAGGGTGATGTCACAGCACAACGGGAATCTAACAGGGGAAGAGGTGAAAGTAATCCTCCTCCTACCACAACCACGTCGGCAAGGACAGGACGCTTTACAGACGTGTTGTTGATGGAGGACATGAAGAGCTTTTTAAGTCCTACGCATCGCCACAGCTCTTCGGGGTCCACCCTCAGAGAACGACTCGACCTACAGGTAGCAGACTACCTCGCTTTAACTGCAGATATCAACACTCTGAGGAGCGATGAACCCCTTGACTACTGGGTGTGCAGGCTTGACCTGTGGCCTGAGCTATCCCAATTTGCGATAGAACTTCTGGCCTGCCTCGCTTCAAGTGTCCTGTCAGAAAGGACCTTCAGTGCAGCAGGAGGTATTGTCACTGAGAAGAGAAGTCGCCTAGGTCAAAAAAGTCTAGATTACCTCACCTTTATTAAGATGAATGAGGCATGAATCCCGAAGGGACTGACAGTGGGCGATACATTTGACAAAAAAAGGCCTGGTGATGAGATGAGCTGCCTTGGGCTAAAAATGGTCCACACGCTGCTGTATTTTATCTCTGTATGCCGGATGACTTGCGTGACATCTCCGCCACCAACTAGGGTTCAAGCCAAAATGTTTTAGTGCACTTTCTGCCTGAAAAACATAAATTTTTCCAACCGCTGCTACAGCTACAATACCTAATTTTTCTGGCCTCTGGTGCTGCACTGTGGCTGCAAAAACAAAACAAAAAAAAGGCACATACATGTGTCAATTCCCCTTCGTGATCGTTACCTTGTTGTGGTGAAGTGGCTTCCGTATCATTATGAAGCAATCACTTCTATGAGTGTGTTGGCAATGGCAATGTTGGCACACCCCAGATGAGATAAGGTCGTTGCTTCATTGTGAACAGACCAAAAGCGATCGGCTGGATAATTTTGCATAGAAAAAACATAAATTTTCTTTGTGATCATCTAAGGTGATCATTAAAGCCTACTTGGCCAACAATGGGCCCACACTGCAGAATCATTGTTTTCTAGGTCACTTAACTGTCACTGAACTACCTCAGCACGACCATAGGCTTTGAAAAACCGCCATCGCCTGCAATCTGCCAAACGTGCGCACGAGCACAGTCATCTCTACACCAAGATTGACGCATAGAGGAATAAAATTTATGTCATGAGTGTGTCAACTATTGACAACTCTTTGCGGTTGTCTAAACCCTATTCCATACACGTCCCCTGATAGGGGACATAACAGGGATTAAACTGATAGGAATAGTACTACTTAACATACCACTCATATTGGGATTGCATAGTACACTGCACGGCGCACCCGCAGTGCCCCAAATTGGAAGTAAGAGGACCAACCAAGCATCTTTTTCCATCTCCCGGTTCCTAAAATCTATTCCATACACGTCCCCTGATAGGGGACGTAACAGGGATTAAACTGATAGGAATAGTACTACTTAACATACCACTCTTATCTGGTAGCACAGTAAATTTCACGGCGCACGCGCAGTGCCCCAAATTGGAAGTTAAAGGACCGACCAAGCATCTTTTTCCATCTCCCGGTTCCTAAAATGTATTCCATACACGTCCCCTTATAGGGGACGTAACAGGGATTAAAATAATAGGAATAGTACTACTTAACATACCACTCATATTGGGATTGCATAGTAAATTGCACGGCGCACGCGCAGTGCCCCAAATTGGAAGTAAAAGGACCAACCAAGCATCTTTTTCCATCTCCCGGTTCCTAAAATCTATTCCATACACCAGATTTTTTTTATAAAAAAAAAGAGGACAGCCTCTTCGGAGCTGGGTATTTTTTTGCCGCCTTACTGAACGCTCATGCATAATGGCTTTAGGCTCATGCGTCCTTTTGCGGAGGTGACAAACCTGGTCAGTCAAACCCAAGGCAACATCATCGACCTCATCCCATATGCGTTTTTTCTGGAGCGTGCCCTGCGAAGAGTGCTGGATCAGGCCGTAGATGAGCATGAAGAGGAAGAGTTGTGGTCACCATCACCACCAGAAGCAGCCTTGTCATCGTCGATTGCTGGACCTGTGGCAACGCAGAGAGAGGAGTCTGAAGAAGAGGAGTCAGAGGAGGAAGGTGGCTTTGAGGAGGTGGAAGACCAACCACAGCAGGCGTCCCAGGGGGCTTGTTGTCACCTTTCGGGGACCCTTGCTGTTGTACGTGACTGGGTGATAGGAAGAGACCTTCAATGACGTCAGTGAGGACAAGGAACGGGATATGGCTAGCTTGGTATCCAACCTTGTGCAAAAGCACGTTATTCCAAACAATTTAGGAATGTTAGGTGATTTATGCCCTTTATGGATTAAAACCCAACTCTGCGTCAACTTTGTAATTTTCCATGGGATCCCTTTCCGGCATGCCACAGTCCAGGTGTTAGTCCCCTTGAAACAACTTTTCCATCACTATTGTGGCCAGAAAGAGTCCCAGTGGGTTTTAAAATTCGCCTGCCTATTGAAGTCGATTGCGGTTCGCCCGGTTCGCCCATTCGCAAACATTTGTGAAAATTTGCGTTCGCCGAACGGAAAATTTTATGTTCGCGACATCTCTACCACTCAATCAATATTTGGTGGAAGAAGGTATATGGCACCCCTCAATCAGTATTTTGTGGAAGCAGGTGTATCACAGCCCTCAATCAGTATCTATTGGACGAAGGCATATAGCAATAGCACCCCTCAATCAGTATTTGGTGGAAGAAGGTATATGGCACCCCTCAATCAGTATTTGGTGGAAACAGGTATTTAGCACCCCTCAATCAGTATTTGGTAGAATCAGGTATATAGCACCACTCAATAAGGATTTTATGGAAGAAGGTATATAGCACCCCTCAATCAGTATTTGGCGGAAACAGGTATATGGCACCCCTCAATCAGTATTTTGTGGAAGCAGGTGTATCGCAGCCCTCAATCAGTATTTGGTGGAAGAATGTATATAGCAATTGTACCCCTTAATCAGTATATTGTTGAAGAAGGTATATGACACCCCTCAATTTGGCGGAAACAGTTATATAGCACCCATCAATCAATATTTAGCAGAAACAGGTATATGGCAACCCTCAATCAGGATTTTGCAGAAGAAGGTATATTGCACCCCTCAATCAGTATTTGGCGGAAACAGGTATATAGCACCTCTCAATCAGGATTTTGTGGAAGAAGGTATATTGCACCCCTAAAGCAGTTTTTTTGGGGGGCAACAGGTATATCACACCCGTTGCCATTAGTTACTCCAATAGCTTTTGTGTCACGGCGGACAGGATATAAGATACACAAATAACAAAACAAACAAGTTTTCTAGGCGAGAAGCTGGAGATAAGGTCACCTCCTAGCAAATCCCTAACTGCTCTCCCTATTCTGCTTTGCCCACATTCAGACCCTGAAGGTGGGAATAATGTGTCCTCGTGCCTGGGCTGAGAATACCCTAGAATCCCTGAGATGGTGGAAGGGGAAAAAGGGGCAACCTGCTCCCTCAGAACCAGGAGGGGACAGACGACACACAAAAAGCCTAGACAGCAAACCAAAGAAATCAGAAACCAACTTATCTTATCTGAGCAGGAAAAGCCAATCCTTCACTCCTTGCTTCCAAAGCCTGACAGAAGCAATAACCCGCACGGCACCCTGGGAGTGAGAGTAATTTAAACCAACGACCCCACCCAGAGCACCTGAAGGGAGGCGGATCAAGCACGACTCCAAAACAAAACAAATGACTAGACACATGCTGCTAATCTGGCAGACCTCCGCACATTGAGCAGGGCATGACAGTACACCCCCATCTACGGGTGACCTCCGGACACCCCGGACCAACCTTATACGGGTGGGATCTGTGAAAAGCCCTAACCAGTCGGCTGGCACTGACATCCTTTCCTCAGGGCCGTATCCCCTCCAGTGTACCAGGTACTGAAGGGAACCCCGAAGAACTCTAGAGTCAAGAACCCTGGAGATCTCGAACTTTAAATTTCCATCGACCAGAACAGGAGGAGGGGGCAATGGCGATGGTTCCACCGGTCTCACATATTTTTTCAATAAAGACCTGTGGAATTCATCATGGATCCTCCAAGTCTGCGGAAGATCCAGCCGAAAAGCTACTGGATTGACCACCGCAGATATTTTGTACGGACCAATAAATTTTGGACCCAGTTTCCAAGATGGCACTCTCAGTTTAATATTTTTAGTGGACAACCACCCCAGATCACCCACACACAGGTCCGGACCAGTCACACGTCTCTTGTCAGCCATTCGCTTATACCTCTCACCCATCTTCTCCAAATTGACTTGGATCCTTCGCCAGATAGAAGACAAGGCAGAAGAAAATCTCTACTCCTCTGGCATCCCAGAGGAACTAGTCCTAGAAAAGGTACCAAACTGAGGATGAAAACCATATGCGCCAAAAAATGGCGACTTACCCGTGGACTCCTGCCTACGGTTATTCAAAGCATACTCTGCTAGGGACAAGAATGAGGGCTAGTCCTCCTGATTCTCAGCCACAAAGCACCTCAAGTAGGTCTCCAGGTTTTGATTAGTACGCTCTGTCTGTCCATTCGACTGCGGATGAAAAGCCGAAGAGAACGAAAGTTGAATGCCAAGCCGAGAGCAGAACGCCCTCCAAAACCTGGAGACAAACTGTGTGCCCCTATCAGAAACCACATCCGAAGGAATACCATGCAATTTCACGATATTATCAACAAAAATCTGCGCAAGAGTCTTGGCATTAGGCAGACTAGTTAACGATATAAAGTGAGTAGAGTTGAGCAACACCTGGATGTTCGGGTTCGAGAAGTTCGGCCGAACTTCCCGGAAATGTTCGGGTTCGGGATCCGAACCCGACCCGAACTTCATCCCGAACCCGAACCCCATTGAAGTCATGGGGAACCCGAACTTTTCGGCGCTAAAAAGGCTGTAAAACAGCCCAGGAAAGGGCTAGAGGGCTGCAAAAGGCAGCAAAATGTAGTTAAATCCCCTGCAAACAAATGTGGATAGGGAAATGAATACAAATAAAAATAAAATAAATAAAAATTAACCAATATCAATTGGAGAGAGGTCCCATAGCAGAGAATCAGGCTTCATGTCAGCAGAGAATCAGTCTTCATGTCATAGCAGAGAATCAGGCTTCACGTCACCCAAAACTGGAACAGTCCATTGTCAGATACTTAGGCCCCGGCACCCAGGCAGAGGATAGAGGTCCCATAACATAGAATCAGTCTTTATGTCATAGCAGAGAATCAGTCTTTATGTCATAGCAGAGAATCAGGCTTCATGTCATAGCAGAGAATCAGGCTTCACGTCACCCACCACTGGAACAGTCCATTGTCAGATATTTAGGCCCAGGCACCCAGGCAGAGGAGAGAGGTCCCATAGCAGAGAATCTGGCTTCATGTCAGCAGAGAATCAGTCTTCATGTCATAGCAGAGAATCAGGCTTCACGTCACCCACCACTGGAACAGTCCATTGTCAGATATTTAGGCCCAGGCACGCAGGCAGAGGAGAGAGGTCCAATAGCAGAGAATCTGGCTTCATGTCAGCAGAGAATCAGTCTTCATGTCATAGCAGAGAATCATGCTTCACGTCACCCACCACTGGAACAGTCCATTGTCAGATATTTAGGCCCAGGCACCCAGGCAGAGGAGAGAGGTCCCATAGCAGAGAATCAGGCTTCACGTCACCCACCACTGGAACAGTCCAATGTCAGATATTTAGGCCCAGGCACCCAGGCAGAGGAGAGAGGTCCCATAGCAGAGAATCTGGCTTCATGTCAGCAGAGAATCTGGCTTCATGTCATAGCAGAGAATCAGGCTTCATGTCACCCACCTCTGGAACAGGCCACTGTCAGATATTTTTAAACCCCGGCACCCAGACAGAGGAGAGGTTCATTCAACTTTGGGTTGCCCCGCAATATAATGGTAAAATGAAAATAAAAATAGGATTGAATGAGGAAGTGCTCTGGAGTACAATAATATATAGTTAAGGGGAGGTAGTTAATATCTAATCTGCACAAGGGATGGACAGGTCCTGTAAGATCCATGCCTGGTTCATTTGACATCAAGGATTTCATCTCTTGCAGAACGGTAGGCGTAATATACAAAATCACGTGCATTTGTGATAAAGAGTATATTGGCAAAACCAAACGTGAGTTACGTAGGCGGATAGGAGAACATCTCCTCGACATAGACAAGAAACGAGATACGGCTGTGGCTCGTCACGTGTGTGATTTCCACCAAGGCGATCCGAGTGCCATTAAAGTTAACGGCATTGAAGCGGTTGCCCCCCCCTAAACGTGGAGGTGATTGGGATAAGATCCTTTTACAGCGTGAAGCCCGTTGGATCTTTCTTTTGCGAACGGTCACACCAATGGGCTTAAATGAACAGTTGAATTATAGCTGCTTTCTGTGATGGATTCAGCTATGCCGCCACCTACGTATAGGTATAGACCCTGTCTATGGTTCTTCCATTATACTGCGACTTTTCTTTCATTATTGGGAACATGACCTTTTCTATTTTATTGTGTCAAGAATATATTCATTAGCCATAACATCATTGTATCTGTTTTTGTCACAATCCAGAGATCTTATCTCAGTCTTTATCTGACTAGTAGCCCAAATACTGAACTTCGCTGACGGTCCGATTCTGGGCTAATGTGCTGTGATGGCGGGGTGAATTCCGATCGCCCTGCCACTTTGCAGCATCAGTGGACGGTTGTCATTGATCCTTGTCTACAGTGCCGCTGTTAATACAGCTGGCAGCTGCGGCGTCGCGAGAACAAGCGATGCCGCGCATGCGCAGGAAGGAGCCGGCATCCAGGGCACTTCCGTGCGCTCCAGACCTCGCTCCTGTCTCTGCAATAGGCGCATGCGTGGCGCACGAATGCGCTCATTGGCCTTGTCACATTGTGGGCGGCGGAGGCGGCAGCCAGGTATCTATTTAAATATGTTGGGAATGCCATACAGGTTGGCGTCCCATGTGCAGTTTTTTCTGTATCGTATTTCTGCATGTTACATAGGAGGTATCCATTATCTGGTTATACCCCCATTACTGGCTGACGTATCTAGTCAGGCCGGTCTCTAGGGATGAAGGGCCTATCTTATACTTATCCCCAGTATATTTTCCCTCATCTCCCCTGATGAATTGCCTTTAATTTCGGTTTTTAGGCAGTGAAACATGCGTGTAGGGAGTTCTTTCTAGATCCTTTAGGGACATATAGTTTAATTTTTGTAAGGGACAGGTTCCGGACAGGGTCGTCCTTGTAAGGACGAGTGCCCTGTGGTGAGGCTGCTACCTATTTCTAGTAATAGGGATACTTACATCAGTCAGCCGTAGGGCCTTAACAGGGACCCTGCACACATGTGCATCACTGCCTGACAATATTTTTTCATCTTCTACCCAATTTGGAGAAACCTCAATCGAAGGCTTGTCGGTTGCGAACGATCCGTATCCTGTTCCGCGGTACTGGTAGGACAATCGGTTACTGGTGCCGCCGTGCACTAATTTAGTGTATTTTTGTATTCTTGTAATTTTCATTTGGGATAGATACCCAGGTGATTTCTAGGGTTTATATCGATTTTCTATCCCAAGGTCTGTCTTATGCACACTTTATTTGGGAAATATTTTTATCCGCATTATTAATAAATTTTATATTTTATATTACCCACCTTCTTAATAATATCTTGACTTCTCCAAAGCATTTGATACTGTGCCATATACACTGAAGAGCAAAAGGGTAACAATGTTTTGAACGGCTCCATATCTCACCACCCACTACAGCTTTAAACGTGAGACTACCATCATTCTATAGAAAATTATCTTGGCTATCTCATACATAAATTAGACTTGCAACTATCTAACATATGATTAGTTATGCAGATTCTTGTAATGCAACTGCATTGTTACTGTTTTGCTTCTGTTGGTGGAACAATCTTTTTCTTCTTGTATACTAGAAAT
This sequence comes from Bufo bufo, assembly GCF_905171765.1. Classification (NCBI taxonomy): domain Eukaryota; kingdom Metazoa; phylum Chordata; class Amphibia; order Anura; family Bufonidae; genus Bufo; species Bufo bufo. The sequence goes on along the minus strand of NC_053395.1, from coordinate 122,025,743 downwards.
TAAAACCTGTTGTCACATTCCCTAATAGCGCAGTGTGTTATTAGGTTGATTCCAAAGTGAAAGTTCAATGGTTCAAATCGAGGAGCAGCCATGAAGAAGACTTCCAAAGAAAAGAGAAACAGCATCATCCATCTAATCAATAGTGTTATCTCGGTCAAGAAAATTGCCAAACTGCATCATGTGAGTGCCATGACAGTTAAAAGAATACAAAATTAAATCTGTTCATCCATTTCAAAGCCAAGATGTGGACGTCCAGGCAAAATATCAGATTTAGTATGTCGCTCCTCACAAGGTCTATCTGTTTTGGCGGGACAAAGATGGCAGTGGAAGTGGCTCACATGCTTCATAATAGTGAGATCACAGATGTCCATGCAAGCACCATGAAACGCATATTACAGAAGTCTGTAATGGTGGCCTGAAAAAAGGTAAAGAACCCTTAACTTCAATATCGTCATAAGAAGCGTTGGCTCAAGTTTGCAAAAAATTTCTAACAGTGGACAGTAAAGGATTGGAAACGAGTGATGAGATGAAAATCAATAGACTGGGCTCTGATGGGTGCAAATTGTTCTAGAAGAAACAAGAGAAAAGGGGGCTAACGAAACGAGAAATTAAACTGTCAAGTTCAGTGGAGGATGCCTGATAATATGGGGTTGTTTTAAAGCCAAAGGCTATAGATATTTGACAAGGATCGATGGTGGTCTCAATGTTGAACTGTACACTACTCACAAAAAGTGAGGGATATTTGGCTTGTGGTGAAATTTCAGGATGAACCTAAAATGCACTGTCACCTTTACAGGTGAACTTAACACGACCTTAACTGTTCAGTGTTTCAGTACTTTTTCAACAGCTTGTTGTTTTCTAACAAGGATCTTAACGGCAAAATTCACAACAGGTGTTTGATCCATGAATCGCCCAATAAATTTCCTGGTTTATTTACAATTGGTATTTAAACAATCCTTCTCATAAGGCTGCTCACATTTTGACATCATGAGACCAAGACAACACCTAACAATTGATCAACAGTTCTTCGCCATTGTGAGGCTTCAAGCTAGATGTTCTCTGACGGAAGTGGCCACTGAGCTTAGAGTGTCACAGAGTGTCATTATTAGGTTGCAACAAAGATACAGAGAGGTTGGAAGAGTCACAGAAAGGCATAGAAATGGGCATCCTTTGGACGCATCCCACACTGATGACCGCTTCATTGTGAACAGTGTCCTGCGGAACCAGATGATGAATGCCACACAACTCCAGACACATTTAAGTGAGGTGAGAGGCACCCAAGTGTCACATCAGAGGATTTTAAACTGTTTACATCAGTGTGGTCTGCGCGCTAAATGACCTGCAAGCGTACCTGACCACACCACCAGGCACACGTGTAATTGTTTTGTCATCTATACTGAATGAGGGACCAGTACGCCACAGTGCTGTTCACTGATGAAAGTTGATTCACTATGCATCAGCCACTGTTGTCACCAGAGGAGCCTTTGGTGGTGAGGGTGGTACAGTGTGGGCAGGTGTTTCTAGTCAATACAGAACTGCCCTACACTTTTTGAATGGTACAGTGAAAAGCCCATACTATTTGAATAACATCATTATTCCAGTCATTGTGCTTCTGCATGAACAACATAGGCCTAATTTCACCTTCATGGACGTCAATGCGCCAGCTCATCAAGGTTGCATCATTAGGGAACATTTATTCTATATTCAGGTACTGCGCGATGCACTTCCTATCCACCTTCACTGTCTGTCAGTTCCCAAGAACACACAATATACAGAAGCTATACAACTTCAGATTGGTAATTACCTGTTTCTGAGTTATTGTCTATTCAGCTGTATATCCTGTGCCTTTTCCGCTCGCTCTCACATCCAAAATGAAGGGGGTTTGGGAGGCTGAACTTTATTACTTATACTTATAGTAAGCTTGCCCCGGTCGGTGGCACAGCTCCGTTTGAAAAGTTTGAACGAAGCGCTGTGTGACGTCACATTAAGAGCTACTGATAGCTAGGAGGACCAAAGTTAACCCAACGCGTTTCGAATAAAACTTCATTTTTCATCAGGGATACTAGTTTGGTCTCCTAGTGTTGTTTATATAGGTCCATGTCTCCTCCTTTATTTAACCCCCTCATATCTTCTGCACTTTGATTATCATTCATTCGAAGGCGAACAGCTCGATTTCTGAATTTAATCCCGATCGTACTAGTGTGTTTAGATTAAAGATCCAGCGGCTCTCTGCTCTGGACATTTTTTTTTATAAAATCCCCCCTCTTTTATCTTTATTAACCATCTCTATTTCACTGAATATAGTACCATTGCTGTTTCCCCCATGTTTCTATTTCTAGTGTCTTGAAAGAGGATGACCTTTGTTAGGGCAAAGCCCCTACTTCTATGATCTGCTGGGGTCCAAATCAGATAAAAGTACGAGTATACTCGGGAGAGATAAATGACAGGCTCAAGGTTGTATCAGAATGATCTCTCTCTCTCATCTTTATTGGGCGGATACAAAATATTTATACCCTTTTTCTAGAACTCAAGCTAAACACAGATATCGTCATTTTATGTAAGCATCACATGATTAATAATAATAATAACTTCTTTTTGATGCTTGCAAGTCAAGCATATTTGATTACAAAAAAACTTATTTTAGCCCTTAGTTATTTGTCCTTGAAAAGTACCTAGTACCACTTGTACTTCCAGAACATCAGGCATACATACTTCTGAGAACTAATAAGCAATTAACTTTGTTTGTCTCAAATACACACGGCTCAGCAATTCTCAATTCTGACCTAAAATAAACCAGCAAAGTAAAATGGAACCCAGGATACAAAATGAAGGTGCAATCCCTCACAATTCCCCCATTTTGACATATTCACTTATTGCAGGCAACAGGTACACATAATTCAAAAATTAGATCAATAAAAGTAGGATTGGATTGGCTCACCCTCCAATTTGTACGGAATGGGTGCTCCCCCTAAAAGAAAGATATCCCCAATCTTCTAGGTAGGTAAATAAACTATATAGAGGAGAGGGGCACACCTCATATGATGATCAAATGGAACTGCAGCCAATGCGTTTAAACTATTTATTAGTTACAATAAAATAATATAAGGTACCTTAATAGCATAAAATACATTCACTAAAATACAATTAATACATAAATAACTATCTGTGTAATTTGAGAAAGCCAGTATAAATGTCACTGATATCCAATATGATTGGTAAATTTAATGGTATTCAAGTTCAAATGCGCAATGGTATATGCGCTATGTCTCTCCTATTGTCGGATAATAACTAGCAGCTATGGCTAGTATGTTGCAATGTGATACAAAGTCTCGTATATTGCTTGCTGTTTGTTACAGCATATCAATTGATGCGATATAATGGCTTGGTGTGTATGAACACACTACTCACTGTTTGAAGCGGTATAATGACCGGTCACTCGTGCTTGGCGTGGCGTCCCACGTGTTGCAGCACAAGAAGCCTCAGTTCCGGTCCGCTCTCGATATATGTGAGTAAGGTACTGTGGCAGGCAAAGAAACTGTCCGTTTTAGACGCCGGGGTATAGATGTTTTGACCCACTTGATTATCGGCGTTACCTTGGTGTCTGTTAGTTTAGACACAGATGGACTTGCATTTCTTCCTGATTGATATGTAGAAAGCGCTCCAGAAAAAACTTCAAATGTTGCGCAGATAATACGCTGCGGTTTCTTACTTGCTTTACTTGATGGTGCACAAGTCTCAAGTAAAGCAAGTAAGAAACCGCAGCGTATTATCTGCGCAACATTTGAAGTTTTTTCTGGAGCGCTTTCTACATATCAATCAGGAAGAAATGCAAGTCCATCTGTGTCTAAACTAACAGACACCAAGGTAACGCCGATAATCAAGTGGGTCAAAACATCTATACCCCGGCGTCTAAAACGGACAGTTTCTTTGCCTGCCACAGTACCTTACTCACATATATCGAGAGCGGACCGGAACTGAGGCTTCTTGTGCTGCAACACGTGGGACGCGACGCCAAGCACGAGTGACCGGTCATTATACCGCTTCAAACAGTGAGTAGTGTGTTCATACACACCAAGCCATTATATCGCATCAATTGATATGCTGTAACAAACAGCAAGCAATATACGAGACTTTGTATCACATTGCAACATACTAGCCATAGCTGCTAGTTATTATCCGACAATAGGAGAGACATAGCGCATATACCATTGCGCATTTTAACTTGAATACCATTAAATTTACCAATCATATTGGATATCAGTGACATTTATACTGGCTTTCTCAAATTACACAGATAGTTATTTATGTATTAATTGTATTTTAGTGAATGTATTTTATGCTATTAAGGTACCTTATATTATTTTATTGTAACTAATAAATAGTTTAAACGCATTGGCTGCAGTTCCATTTGATCATCATATGAGGTGTGCCCCTCTCCTCTATATAGTATAATTCAAAAATTGTCAACTGAGTGTTAAAAGCTAACCGCACACCATCTTTTAAGACCCAACATCTGCTGTACATGTACGATGGATGTCAGGAAGGGGTTAGAGAGGATGTTAGGGACATTTAAAACACTGTCTGAAAGAAGATAAAATAGTAAAATAAGTAGTACTCCCATGGAACCCTGCCACTCTAGCTCTAACTCTCAGGAGCTCTTCCTTTGTGACACTCTGACAACGCACAAGTGAACACTGCAAGCAATCATGCACCAATTGTACTACTACCACTTCTCAGAACTTCATCACTATGGGACAGCTAACAAAGACCAACAGGAATTTTTTTAATCTTTAATTTTAAGTTTTAATCAGGCTTCTGTAAAGTGAGATAGTAGAAGACTCAAAGAAAATTGACAGTATGCATGAGCCGGTATTGTCACAGAAGCTCCAATCTAAATAACAGAAAATAAGTACAAAACTTTGGGATGGGATAGATCTCTGTACTGTCCCTTGATATATTTATACATAGTAATTAGATCTCCCCTCAGTCGTCTTTTTTCTAAAGTGAATAACCCTAATTTTGATAATCTTTCAGGGTACTGTAGTTGCCCCATTCCAGTTATTACTTTAGTTGCCCTCCTCTGGACCCTCTCCAGCTCTGCTATGTCTGCCTTGTTCACAGGAGCCCAGAACTGTACACGGTACTCTATGTGTGGTCTGACTAATGATTTGTAAAGTGGTAGGACTATGTTCTTATCACGGGCATCTATGCCCCTTTTGATGCAACCCATTATCTTATTAGCTTTGGCAGCAGCTGCCTGACATTGGTTTTTGCAACTTAGTTTGCTGTTTAGTAAAATTCCTAGATCCTTTTCCATGTCAGTGTTACCAAGTGTTTTACCATTTAGTATGTACGGATGACTTGCATTATTCCTTCCCATGTGCATAACTTTACATTTGTCAGTGTTAAACCTCATCTGCCACTTACGGTATCTGCCCAAGCCTCCAATCTATCCAGATCCCTCTGTAGTAGTACACTATCCTCTTCAGTGTTAATTACTTTATACAGTTTAGTGTCATCTTCAAAAAAATATATATTTTTACTATTCAAGCCTTCTACAAGATCATTAATAAAGTGGTGAAAGGTTCTCTTTAAAGTTGTACTAGGAACATTTCCCAAAGTCCTGAATAACCTCTAAGGAGTGTTTTAGAAAACTGAGGGGGCTTGACAATGAAAGGATAATGTCATCTGCGAAAAGGGAAATCTTATGGGTGAGGTTCCCTACATTGATACTTGATGTAGCAGAGTGTTGTCAAATAGCTTGAGTCAATGGTTCAATAGTTAGTATAATTATTAAAGGGGACAATGGACACCCTTGGCGAATGCTGTTGGTAATATCAAATGCATCTGAGGAGGCAACAATAGCGAGAACTCTAGGTGAAGGATGGGTATTTTATGCCTTAATGGAATCCGCAGTTAAGCCTGTAAACCCCATTACCTCTAAGACTGAAAAAGCAAAGGACCAGTTAATGTGGTCAAACACTTTTTCTGCGTCTATGGCCACTAATATTTTAGGTGCTTTTGAGCATTCTACTCTATCTATAAGATTGAAGAGGCATCCGGTGTTATCAGAGGTTTGCCAGCCTTTTATAAACACTACCTGGTCAGTGTTTATTAGAAAAGGTTAGATGTGTGATAGACTGTGTGTGATAGTTTGGGCATAAAACTGTATTGAAAAGAGAAATTGTTCCGAACTTTTGGGGAACATCAGGATCTTTTCCCAGTTTAGGCAGCGTGTTTATTATTGCAGTAAGCATTTCTTTCTTAAATTAGCCCTGTGATACTACTTCAGAGAAAGTATTGTGAAGATGAAGGTCCAAAATGTCACTGAATACCCTATAATTAGTGATGAGCGGCAGGGGCAATATTCGAATTTGATATTTTGTGAATATTTGGATGAATATACGTCATATATCTGCGAATTCGAGAATTGCGATTATTTTGTTGATTGCAAAAATCGGCAGTGTAATATTTGCATATTGCAGCCGAAATACAGGCATGGGTCACTTTTGCTAAATTTTTCAAGCTCCTAGAAGTTTCCTGAGACTGGAGAAAATGGTTGGCACGGCAGAACATTACAATAGCTTTATATGCAGATAGAGTGCTCCAATATATGCAATTAATGATGCGCATATTTTGGCGCAATACGGGCAACTTTATATTTTAGCAGGTCTGACTACATATTACTGATTGGTGTACTAAGTATTGTTGGGAACTTGTGACATCACAGCACTATGTCTGTAGCATGTATGGATGGACAGCAGAACCTATCACACTACCTAACACACTGCACTGGAACCTATCAGCTACATTATATCACAATCTAACCTACACTGACTATCTCCCACTAACTATCTGTATTATATGTATTAAGGCATTTGCCTGGATTTGTGGGAGGGGCTGAGGTCCGCCTCCAGCCTATTTAGGGCACCCCCCTTACCTGGCTCCTGCACCGTCTGAGGTCTGAGCTTTGAGAGAGGAGGTCGCTTGTGGAGTTTCTGAAGAGTTACCTGCGAGCCGCTGAATTTCTGAGAGTTTTTCGTTGCCGTCTGTTTCTGGATTTGGAGCATTTCTGTTCTATTTTCCGGCTTTCACTCGGTTCACTGTGGGTCGCGTTTGCCCGTTAAACTGTGAGTCATTCATACGGTGCAGCCGGGGCCTCACGGTTGCCCCTGCAACGGTTCATTTCATTTCACCAAAATCGCCGCACCAATGTCACGGTTTTCTCGTACAAGTCACCAGTATTTCATTTCTGTCACGCCTTGTTCATGCACAAATTTGTCCACACCGTACCACTATTCCGGTCAACACCCCTGCAGCATGCGGGCAGTAGTTTCTGGGCTAATCCCCCATTTCTGTTTATTTCATTTAATAAACGCTGCACTAATGTCACGGCTTTCTCGCATAAGTCACCAGCATCTCATTTCTGTCATGTCTTGTTCAGGCATAAATCTACCTACATCGTACCACCACTCCGGTCAAACACCCCGGCGCTGCAAGCAATGGTTTCCAGGCTCATCCCCCATGTTTTTCATTCCATCACCCCACAATCATTTCACATTCATGTTCCCCCCCCTCATGCTTCATGTTGCAGCTGCCAATAGCGCAGATGCGGTGCGCACGGCACACACCCTCCCTCCATGTCCGTTTCGCTGGGCACACCACTGCTCCAGGCATCCCCTCCCCACCGCCTCCGGTCTGTTCCGCCGCTCCTCCTGCCACACGGCCGATGGTGGCCGGCCGCGTCCCGGTGCCTGGTCTGCGCACGCGCGGCCGGGGTACTGCGCATGTGCGGCGATACGTCGGTGCATGCGCGGTGTCCCGACGGCCGTCTGCGGTGCATCTGATGCGGGGGGGCGCCGTCGGGTAGTCCGGTGGGGCTGGCCGGCGGGACTCCGGGACGGGCGGTTTCCTCAGCATGCCCCCTCCTGCGCAGGCTGCACAGTCAAGGGAGACATCCAGCACGCCCCAAACAATGCACCCTCCATATCAAAATCACCCCAGCAGCCCCCCACATTAAACTGGAACCCAAAAAAAAAAAAAGGTAAAGGATATTAATTGGTATCCTGCCGCATGACAAAAAAAAAAAAAAAAACACAGAGGAAAGGAGGTTTATTGGGATTCCGCCGCATGTCAAAAAAAATAAAAATAAAATAAAAACTTTGATGTCAAGCCGCACGTTCCCACGTTCTGCATGGGCATACGGCCACGCCGCAGGTCTCTCTTTTTCACACCATGCGCAAGCTGTCATTTCGCAGGCAACCGTCATGATCCTCCTGGGTCATGCTATATGTGCAAAATACACTGCTCAAAAAAATAAAGGGAACACAAAAATAACACATCCTAGATCTGAATTAATGAAATTTTCTTCTGAAATACTTTGTTCTTTACATAGTTGAATGTGCTGACAACAAAATCACACACAAAAAAAAAAAATGGAAATCAAATTTTTCAACCCATGGAGGTCTGGATTTGGAGTCACACTCAAAATTAAAGTGGAAAAACACACTACAGGCTGATCCAACTTTGATGTAATGTCCTTAAAACAAGTCAAAATGAAGCTCAGTAGTGTGTGTGGCCTCCACGCGCCTGTATGACCTCCCTACAATGCCTGTGCATGCTCCTGATGAGGTGGCGGATGGTCTCCTGAGGGATCTCCTCCCAGACCTGGACTAAAGCATCTGCCAACTCCTGGACAGTCTGTGGTGCAACGTGACGTTGGTGGATAGAGCGAGACATGATGTCCCAGATGTGCTCAATTGGATTCAGGTCTGGGGAACGGGCGGGCCAGTCCATAGCATCAATGCCTTCGTCTTGCAGGAACTGCTGACACACTCTAGCCACATGAGGTCTAGCATTGTCTTGCATTAGGAGGAACCCAGGGCCAACCGCATCAGCATATGGTCTCACAAGGGGTCTGAGGATCTCATCTCGGTACCTAATGGCAGTCAGGCTACCTCTGGCGAGCACATGGAGGGCTGTGCGGCCCTCCAAAGAAATGCCACCCCACACCATGACTGACCCAATGCCAAACCGGTCATGCTGGAGGATGTTGCAGTCAGCAGAACGTTCTCCACGGCGTCTCCAGACTCTGTCACGTCTGTCACATGTGCTCAGTGTAAACCTGCTTTCATCTGTGAAGAGCACAGGGCGCCAGTGGCGAATTTGCCAATCTTGGTGTTCTCTGGCAAATGCCAAACGTCCTGAACGGTGTTGGGCTGTAAGCACAACCCCCACCTGTGGATGTCGGGCCCTCATATCACCCTCATGGAGTCTGTTTCTGACCATTTGAGCAGACACATGCACATTTGTGGCCTGCTGGAGGTCATTTTGCAGGGCTTTGGCAGTGCTCCTCCTGTTCCTCCTTGCACAAAGGCAGAGGTAGCGGTCCTGCTGCTAGGTTGTTGCCCTCTTACGGCCTCCTCCACATCTCCTGATGTACTGGCCTGTCTCCTGGTAGCGCCTCCATGCTCTGGACACTACGCTGACAGACACAGCAAACCTTCTTGCCACAGCTCGCATTGATGTGCCATCCTGGATAAGCTGCACTACCTGAGCCACTTGTGTGGGTTGTAGACCCTGTCTCATGCTACCACTAGAGTGAAAGCACTGCCAGCATTCAAAAGTGACCAAAACATCAGCCAGGAAGCATAGGAACTGAGAAGTGGTCTGTGGTGACCACCTGAAGAACCACTCCTTTATTGGGGGTGTCTTGCTAATTGCCTATAATTTCCACCTGTTGTCTATCCCATTTGCACAACAGCAGGTGAAATTGATTGTCACTCAGTGTTGCTTCCTAAGTGGACAGTTTGATTTCACAGAAGTGTAATTGACTTGGAGTTACATTGTGTTGTTTAAGTGTTCCCTTTATTTTTTTGAGCAGTGTACATTTCACATTTCATCATACTATTTTATGTCTACCCTCCCCTTTTTAGGCGGTCAACCTATAATATATTTTGCACAGCCGTGTATCCGGAGAATTTTTCTTGCTACCAGGTACGTTCACCTGCTCATTAACAAAGGTTCTCCTTACATTTCGGATGGTCCCATTAGGGTCAGCGTGCTGGCTTTAGGGGCACCATCATCCCACTAGGTTACCCCCTTCTTGGCTTCGCCATCAGTTAGTGGTCCCGCGAGGCCGACACCCCGCCTCAAACGTTCAGAGGCAGCCGCCCATCGCGCCACTCGTTAGTAAGCCGCCTCGCTTGTTGCATAGAGAGGGCCTCACCTGTCACTCCCTTCCCCTAGTCCTGTCTTACAGTCACCGAGAGGCCAACGCTCCTGCCACTACAACAAGTGGCCTCATTATCCCCTTGCGCCAACTCATAGGTAGAGCCTCTCAAGCCGCTTGGCAAATTAGCAGGGCCTCATCTGTCACCATGCAAGTATAATTTTTCGCCGTACGGCCTAGCTAGCTTGCCAGCACGATCCTGTGTTTCCCTAAGCTAATCAACTGTTTTATTTTAGTATGTCTCTGGATGGGTTAGAAAACTTCTCCCTGCCTGGCACCCCTGCTAGATCCGTCACTGCTACCCCGGGAGACGATCTAGCCAGTCCGGCATCCATCAGATCCTGGACAATTCCGCGCATTACGGCGGAGTTGAGGAAACGGCATGTTCCCTTCCCCGCTACGGCAAGGAAAGCGGAGCTGTTCCGGCTGCTGCGCGCATCAACCGATAACAGAGATGCAGGGGAAGGACCTAGCCAGTCCAGCGCCGGGGACATCCATGCCATGCTGGCCTCTCTGATGACATCCATGTCTACAGTCAACGCCAGGTTGGAGAGGCTAGAATCGGTCACCACGACCCTTTCCTTGGCAGGTCCGCCACCAACGGCGGCACCGGCCGGATTACCGGTGATCACACCGTCCGTTAGCCTGGAGGACCGGGAAGTCAACCCGGCGCATATGATACCAGAGCACTTGAAAAGGGATATCCTGGAAGGTAAGGATGTAAACCTGGCCTCCCTTCTGATTGCCTCCCAGGATGTGGTCGAGAACACAACTTATGCCTATGACGAGGTTTCAGTTGTGGTCAAGTCCAGGGATGCCCGTCTCAATAGGAAGTTGACCATTCCTGAATTCGTTTTGGCTTTCGGTATCTATAGAGAGGTCATCTGTGCGGTCTACCCCAACAGAAGGGAGGAATTCGACCTCTACATGCACAAACTGGTGGACTTGGGCAACAAATACGGAGGGTCAGCGTTCTATGACTATCACAGGTCTTTTTCGGCGAAAGTGGCGGGGGCTTTCTCCCAGTACGGAGTCCGCTCCAACTGGGCGAGGATCGACACGGTCATATTCTGTCGCCACTTCGCAGGCCTTAGGACCCCAGCCTGTGCACACTGCTCCTCCACGGCCCACACCACCAATTTCTGCCCAAACACGTTGGACAGACAGGCCCTCTCACAGGCAGCCAGTCCCTCCGGGGTCCCGGAAAGGTCAGCCCGGGACAAGCTGGGTCGGCCGATCAAGTTTCTGGGCAAATCCCAGATTTGCAATAATTTCAATGAGGGGTCCTGCAATTATAGCGGGTGTAAGTTGTTACATATATGTACCAAATGTTTCCGGGCGCATGCCAAGTCCATGTGCCCAAATAAAATGTTTGCAAAACCGTATCTAACAACCATCAACATGCCAGTTTTTACCGCGTTCATGTCCCAACACACATCCAGGCATCTCTCAGATTTCCTCGTTTCAGGGTTGACAGAAGGCTTCCACACGGGCATCCTGTATATGCCAACTGGCACCCTCGAATGTCCCAATCTTTTATCCGCTCTACACAACCCCACCGCCATTGACGCCCTCATAGAACAAGAAGTAACGGAGGGCTTTGTGTTAGGTCCTTTCAAAACCCCCCCATTCGCCACATGGCGCACCAACCCCATTGGCATCGTCACTGGGAAATCTTCCCAGAAACAGAGGCTCATCATCGACCTATCGGCGCCTCACGGTTCAGGCAACCCCAGTCTCAACTCCCTCATTCCCTCGGAGGAATTCTCTCTGCAATACACCACCATAGATCATGCCAATCACAGCCATCATACAAGCAGGGGTGGGGGCATGGCTCAGCAAAACCGACATCGCCAACGCCTTCAAATTGCTACCGATTCACCCTACACTGTGGCACCTGCACGGCATCAAGTGGTCCGGGGACTATTATTTTTTCTCCCGGTTGACTTTCGGTTCCAAAAGTAGCCCGGCCATCTTCGACATATTTGCAGAAGCATTATGCTGGTTGCTTTTGAATGTAGCAAGGTGCCCGTTGGTATTACATTACCTTGATGATTTCCTATTGGTGGAGGAAAACACTTCCCCCCCCTCCAGCATCAGAGCCACCATCGAGCTGTTCAAGGAACTGGGGGTACCCCTCTCCACCAAGAAGACAGAGGGGTCATCACCTTCCTGGGTATCCAGTTGGATTCAGCCTCAATGCAAGCCAGTTTGCCATCCGGGAAGATCCAGGATATTCTCGCCCACATAGACGGCTATCTTCAACTCGGCACCTGCAACCGCAAAGAACTACAGTCCCTGCTGGGCTCCCTGAACTTTGCCATGCGCATAATACCCCAGGGTCGCTCATTTATATCACGGCTTCTGCACCTCTTCCCCTTGTTCCTACACGACTCGCACAGATTGTCCCTGGATGCCCACGCTGCGGCGGATCTGGGCATGTGGAGAAGATTTCTGTCCACCTGGAATGGCAGGAGCTTGTTTCTCCCTCAGCTGTCGGACTCTTCCCCCTCTATCTGGTCACATGCAGCATCTACCACAGGCTTTGCGGCCATATTTGGGAACGATTGGCTGTGGGGCAGCTGGCCTCCTGCGGTCCAGGGTCTGGAAGGATTCTCCACTACCTCAGCGCTTTTTGAGATCTATCCCATCGTAGCGCCGGCCGTGGCGTGGGGTCATTTATGGGCGAACATGTCGATCCGGTGCTACTCAGACAACCAAGCAACCTGCCAGATCATCAACAAAGGTCGTTCTAAATCCCTCACAATCATGAGGTTCATGCGAAGACTTACTTGGCTGGCCGCCTGCAATAATTTCTTCTTGCATTGTTTCCATGTCCCGGGGGTGTGCAATTCGGCAGCTGACAATTTGTCTCGCTTCAAATTTCAGGCATTTCATCAGGCTCTCCCATCAGCATCACCCACGGCCTCCAGCACTCCATCATTTCAACAACTCATTCTGGACTAGAGGTCATCATGCGGCATAGCCAGTCTTTGTCCCACTTAGCGCTGTTAGACAATACACATAGAACATACAACAGAGCATTCACACTATTCAACAGGTTCCTGTTGGAACACAACATCACGCACCCTTTCGTTGTGACGTCTCTTTTGGGTTTTGCTTCTTTCTGCCACCTCAAACTCAAAATGTCATACAACACCATCAAACTATATCTTACTGGCATTCAACATCATATGCTAATCACGCATCCCAACAACATCAGCTTCATGGCCTCACACCAGATCAAAACAATACTCAGAGGCATTCAGAAGACCGAACCCGCACGTCCAGCCCAGAGGCTGCCCATCAACAGTCATGTCTTCAAAGCATTATCCGACTTGCTGGACGCCACGCCTTTTGATACAGATACCAACTCCGTCATCAAAACTGCAATTTACTTAGCCTTCTACGGGTTCCTGAGACCCGGTGAATTCACTACAACCTCCACGACCCAAACCTCACCTTGTCTTCTTGCCTCCCACTTGACGAAACACCTGGATCATTACATCCTGACCATACCTCACTCCAAGAGTAGTCAGCATTCACCCGTCAACATTTTATATTACCCCACGCACAACAAATGGTGTCCAGTAAGGGTTCTGGACACCTACAGTCAGCTTCACAAGTTTCTACCCTCTCAACCGCTACTTCAACTTCATGGGTCGGTACTCACCACCACCACCTTCATTACCCATGTCTGGTCATTTCTCACCCAACTGGGCCTCAACGCAGCCAACTACTCAGGGCACTCCTTTCGCATCGGAGCTGCATCCACGGCCTCCAGTGCCAACATCCCTACTCATGTCATCAAGAAATTGGGGCGCTGGAAGTCATCCGCTTACGCACGATACATTCCCAATCCAGCGCAAGAGTTGAGAGTGGCTTTCCAAAGCATGTCGGGTTGAGCTATTCATGTATTAATTGGCTAGAATAAACTGGTTTATTTCCATTTTTGCCCTCTTCTTTCTTAGGCCTACCTCATCCTCGGTTTCGGCACACCACAACCGACTGCATTTCTTTCCCTGCATCCCAGGGCTCTTCACTGTACTACCGTAAGCACCTAACACAAGTATTAAGGCATTTGCCTGGATTTGTGGGAGGGGCTGAGGTCCGCCTCCAGCCTATTTAGGGCACCCCCCTTACCTGGCTCCTGCACCGTCTGAGGTCTGAGCTTTGTCCCTCCCACCACTCCACTCATTTACAACTCATTTCTTTTATGTCTTTTCCTTGGGTGGGCCCTCTTCTTTCTTAGGCCTACCTCATCCTCTGTTTCGGCACACCACAACCGACTGCATTTCTTTCCCTGCATCCCAGGGCTCTTCACTGTACTACCGTAAGCACCTAACACAAGTATTAAGGCATTTGCCTGGATTTGTGGGAGGGGCTGAGGTCCGCCTCCAGCCTATTTAGGGCACCCCCCTTACCTGGCTCCTGCACCGTCTGAGGTCTGAGCTTTGTCCCTCCCACCACTCCACTCATTTACAACTCATTTCTTTTATGTCTTTTCCTTGGGTGGGCCCTCTTCTTTCTTAGGCCTAACTTATCCTCGGTTTCGGCACACCACAACCGACTGCATTTCTTTCCCTGCATCCCAGGGCTCTTCACTGTACTACCGTAAGCACCTAACACAAATATAAGTTAGCTAACTAAATATCTAATGTAATGACACAGCCAAGCACAGAGTAAAGCAATGGCACTGCTGTCTCTCTCAGAACTTTAAAAAAACCTGTAGAAAATGGCTGCTGGGGAGGTTCTTATATAGTAAGGGGTAGGCAACTTGCTAAGCTCAGACAAAGACATTGCAGACTTCTTATTGGCCCACAAGCAAGAAGTAGGGAGGGATCATGAGCTCAGATGCAAAAAAAAATCTAGAATATTCGTGAATACGAATATATAGCACTATACTCTAAATATTCGCAAATTCTCGAAGTGCTGAAATTTGGGATTTTAATATTCGCGCCCAACACTACTTATAATAAGTGTTTGATATAGGCTATCAGAGCCAGGGGCTTTAAACAGTAGGAGACCCTTTACAGTATGTTGGAATTCCACCTCAGAGAGAGAGCATTTTAAAAGTCAACTTAATTTTCAGATTTTCATTAAGCTTCTGAAGAAACAGTTTATCAAGAAAGAAGAAATGTCAGTTGTGGATAGGGGGATGGTGCCATTTTATTCTAGATTATAGAGGGAGGAGCAGTATTCTTCAAAATGGTTGGCAATAGATTTGGGGTCAGAGTTTGTTACTTGTAGAATGCAACAGATATGGTATTTTTGATTTCTGGGATTGTTGTTTTAGCCATTGTAGAGGACGCCAAGGTTGGGTCCTCAGTGAGAAATATGTATCACCATTATTTGGGTTGTGGTGCCATTAAGAAAGCACTACCTGGGATCCGGTACCCAAAGGGTTAACTCACTCTCCTGATAAGAGGAAAAGGAAGTGAGTGGTGTGTGGAGTATTTGGTGTGCGGTGTGGTGGACACACTGCTGTGGCTGGCTGTGAACAGAGCTGGAAACTGAGGACATGTGGAAAGTTTGGCAGGAAAGCCGACTGAAATCTACCATGGACTAAAAAGAACCCAGGGTAAAAATACCTTTATTTTTGAACGGACTGTTCTACTGATTATGTTGTGCTGAACTAAGCAGACTTTAAGTTTGGTTTGTTTTCCCCTTGTCTGCTGGATGCTGTACCTATTTTTCTTTTGGAAATCTGTTTTCTTTAACCCTGGGCTGGCTCATGCATCTGGTTTATTGGAGCGATCTTCCCCTGTATTACACCATCTATCTAGAAGTTAGTTGCTACTTTTGTTGTTTTGAGAGTAGCATTGAGCATTGACTGCCTCAGCTGTTCTTCATAAGAATTCAAAAGGCATTCATTGAGCCGTGTGCGTAATAGTTGCAATTGGGCTTGGTAATGTGAAGAGGCGGTTGCGTTATTCAGTCTACAGTATTTTGCATAATTCCTGTAAAGTGTCATTAAGGGCTCTTTCACACTTGCGTTGTTGTGTTCCGGCATAGAGTTCCGTCGTCGGGGCTCTATGCCGGAAGAATCCTGATCAGGATTATCCCCATGAATTCTGAATGGAGAGAAATCCGTTCAGGATGCATCAGGATGTCTTCAGTTCTGAAACGGAACGTTTTTTGGCCGGAGAAAATACCGCAGCATGCTCCGGTCAAAAATCCTGAACACTTGCCGCAAGGCCGGATCCGGAAAGGCATTAATCCGGATCCGGCCTTAAGCTAAACGTCGTTTCGGCGCATTACCGGATCTGACGTTTAGTTTTTTCTGAATGGTTACCATGGCTGCCAAGACGCTAAAGTCCTGTTTGCCATGGTAAAGTGTAAAGTGTAGTGGGGAGCGGGGGAGCAGTATACTTACCATCTGTGCGGCTCTTGGGGCGCTTCAGAGTGACGTCAGGGCGCCCCACAGGCATGGATGACGTGATCGCATGGATCACGTCATCCATGCGCATTGGGCGCTCTGACGTCATTCTGGAGCGCCCCGGGAGCCGCACGGACTGTAAGTATACTGCTCCCCCGCTCCCCACTACTACTATGGCAGCCAGGACTTTAATAGCGTCCTGGGTGCCATAGTAACACTGAACGCATTTTGAAGGCACCTCCGGCAAATGGAGTGCACGACAGATCCGGACAACGCAAGTGTGAAAGAGGCCTAAAACACTTCTCCCTCTCTTTTTTTGCTTGGTGGCCTAGTTTTATGTAAGTGCCTCTAATAAAAGCCTTATGGGCATTCCACAATGTAGTCGTTTTTAAAACAGAGCCAGTATTAATATGGAAATATTCAGTAAGGGCAGAGCATAAGTCTTCTTTTTATTTGGAGTGGACCCTGAGATAAGTATTATCTCTCCACAGAAAACAGGATTAGGTTAGGGTGGGTTTCTTCACTGGTTAGTGCGATAGCTGCGTGGTATGGCTATGTAATAGGGATCTGCCAATCAGAAATAGGTCTGTCTGGGCAGGGCTGGGACAAGGCCATTTGGTGCCCAGGGCGAAGATGGCAAACTGCGCCCCCCCCCCCCCCCCGTTTTTAAGAAAGAATCAATGTTGTTTCAAAACAAGAATATACTTAAAGCAATAGAACAAAGGACTGTGGGACTTTGAAAGTCACAGACACTATAAAGTTCCCCCCCATCATCATGTGCCAGTTTTGTAATAAGCCCCCCCAATGTGCCAGTAACACTATTGTAAAAAAAAACAAAAAAAAAACACTTATACTTACCTAAGTGTCAGCGATGCGATGCAGCCTCTTCCTGTGTCCCACGCTGTAATGTAAGGCTCAGGCGGCACGATGACGTCATTGCGCCGGCCTCTGATAGGCTGCCGGCCTAGTGCCTGCAGCCAGGGGCGTACATAAAAATCACTGGGCCCCATAGCAGGAATCTAAATAGGGCCCCCATTCCCCTTTTATAGCCCCTCCCTTTGTTCCATGAACTATTCTTGCTGCTGCGTTTTATAATTTATGCCATCAGGGCCGGAATGGGATTACAAAACAGCCCTGGCACACAAAAGAGGTATAATAGATGCAGATGTATATTATATACAGCAGTGTACAGTTATGTGAGGTACGCGGTATAATAGATGCAGTGTGTACAGGTATATAGTATATTCCCTAGTGTTCTGATATGTGAGGTACAGGGTATAATAGATGCAGTGTGTACAGGTATATAGTATATACAGCAGTGTACTGATATGTGAGGTACGGGGTATAATATATGCAGTGTATACAGTATATACAGTAGTGTAATATGTGAGGTACGAGGTATAATAGATGCAGTGTGTACAGGTATATAGTAAATACAGCAGTGTATTGACACCTCGTACCTCACATATCAGTACACTGCTGTATATACTATATATCTGTACACACTGCATCTATTATACCTCGTACCTCACATATCAGTGCACTGCGGTATATACTATATATCTGTACATATTGCATGTATAATACTGTGTAATATATGCAGTGTGTGTGCATGTATGTGTGTGTGTGTATATATATATATATATATATATATATATATATATATATATATACAGAGCAGTGTATTGATGTGACACATAGAAGGTATAATACTGTAGATGCAGTGTTTATAGAAATATGTGGTCAGTTATGCATTATAGTCACTGTGAGGTACATGAGGTAGTGGTAACTGTCTGAAGTAGTATACATGAGTGAGCAATGAGTAAAAACAGGGCATGGAGGGGGGGGGGGGGGTAAATGATGAAAAGTGGAGGACCTCCTCTTACCTCTCCATTCCAGTCTGTATGGATCAATACAGAGCTGCTTGTGAACTTTTAATACTTGCTGTTAGGGGTTGAAGGACCTGTGATGATGTCATCACAGGTCCTGGCAGATGTACCTTTGAAACCTAGGAACTACACCATTTTTGGTGCAGTTCCTTTGCTAGATTCTGCAGGACCTGTGATGTTGAAGATGATGTCATCACAGGTCCTGGCAGATGCACTGTTCTAACCTGGGAACTACACTTTACACTGTGCAGTTCCCTTACAGGACCTGTGATGACATCATCAAAGGTCCTTTAGCTTTAGAAAGGTAAACAGGAGTAATTAGGGGGCGGGGCCTCTCCTCCACTTCGGTGCCTGCCTGCAGCCTATCAGAGGAAAGGGAAGGGACACGCCTCTCCCTCCCCTGCACCTCCGCTGGCACAGACAGTTTACAATGGAGATGAGCGCAATGGAAGCGCTCATCTCCCTGTGCCCGGCGGCGGCTGCTCACTTGGGGGGGGGGGGGTCATTTTAGTTGGGGGGGCACATGGGGGGGCACAGCATGATGTAGGGGGGGCCGTGGCTGGCACTTCACCTGCGCCCCCCTCCTGTCCGCAAATGGTAGCGCCCAGGGCACCCGCTCCTTCGGCCCCTGCCTTGTACCGGCCCTGTGTCTGGGAATAGGAGTTAAAAGAATGGTAGTAGTAAGTAGAGTCTGTCTCAGACTCATGCTGTATGCTCCAGTGATTAAAGGTGCTAGGGTGTCTGAGCGCCAAGCCTAAGGAGACTTTGTGGTGCGTTTCGGTTTAGTGCATAAAACTCCACTAATATGTACATGATATTACTTAATAAAACCTATTACTATAACATATCTACCCGTGAGGTCAGTCATGACTGAGTATAATGAAAAGGCTACTGTATTTTAAATAATCCCCTTTGATTTTTACTAATGTGTGCTCGGTATATATATGCGAAAATAGGGGATGTTTAAACCTACAGATGTAGCAGGGTTAACACACAAACTCTAACTCAAATTTCTTAACTCATCGCATTATCTTGAAACAAAAGCCATTGAAAAGCAATTGAAGGTGTTTGCTTAACGCATTTAGTTTAGATAATATGTCTCATAAAGCATGTGTGTTAACTATACTACATCTGTAAATGCATCTTATTGGATAATGTGTATCTCTTGGGTACACAGTATATCCGTTTTGAGTGCTCAAGCTTCTTTCCACATGAGGGATCGCTTATAGGGGTTGTTAAGGCCCTTAACATTTAAAGAATTCAGATTAAATACCATAGGGCAGTGATGGTGAACCTTTTAGAGACCGGGTGCCCAAACTGCAACCCTACCACCCACTTATTTATCGCAAAGTGCCAACACTGCAATGGCAATGAATACCAATATAGTATGTCTTCCATGTAATTTATCTATAATAACCTGCCTACATTCAATGCGCTGCCTGTGCTGATGAATGGCAGGAAAAGTCTAAGGCATATTGGTACACCATAGACTTTTCCCAGGGCACGGCTGCCCACAGAGAGGGCTCTGAGTGCCGCCTCTGGCACCCGTGCCATAGGTTCGCCACCACCGCCATAGGGTATATACCAAAGGCTGTACCATTGTAATGCTGCGTCTTGGAGTATTTGCTGTGGTAGGCCTATAATTCTAGAAGAGGCATGGATAGCTGGAAAGGCTGAGAGGACCCTATAAGCACACCAACACTCACACCTTGTCACGAGACGCCGGGGCGCCCGCTCTCCTCAGCGCCACCGGTGTCCCGTTTCTGTGCAGGAGTGAGGACGCGCACAGCGTCCTCGTCTCCTTGGTGATAGGGGGCGGGACGGACCAACCGCGCATGTCTCCTCCGCGCGGCCGCCGTCCCCAGTTCCCCCAGCAACCAGGCGAGGTCCACGTCACATGACCCCAGCTAACTAGTATTTAACAGGCAGCCTGCTCGCCACAGGTTGCCTGTTAATTTAGGTTCCTGGCGATTTGTTGGATACCTGTATACTTACCTGATCCTGTTCCCTGACGATCCTTTGCCTGCTCCTCCTGTACTGCACATCCCTTCTGGTATTTTGACCTCGGCCTCCACCTGACTATTCTTTGCGGACTCCTGTTGTACTTCTCTACTCTCCTGCTATTTGACCCCGGCTTCTCCTGACCATTCTTTGCTTATCCCTCTGTACTGCGTTGCCCTCTTAGTTTTGACCCGGTCCGTTCACTATACGTTATTTGTCCTGTCTGTCCTTCCCGCACGTATCCTAAGTTAGGGACTGCCATCCAGTTGTCCCCTGTCATCAGGACTCGTGTGGCAAGTAGGCAGGGCCAGGGGTGAGAGCGCAGTGGTCACTATCCTCCCCCCTGTGTGTGTGGACATGACTGTTACAGATTAACAGGCCCAATGATCACTGTACAATGAATCCTCTGGTTACCCTGACTGACCATGTCTCTAACCTGACAAAGATGGTGCAGGAGCTGGGGGAGAAACTCAGTTCTTTTGAGCTAGAACAAGGTTCTACCACTCCTCAGGCCTCCAGTCCGCATTTTGAGTCCCAGATTAAGTCCCAGAAGTTTTTCTCCTTTAAGGAAAATTGCAAACTTTACATCCGTTTGCGCCCAGTGTAATCTGGCCCCGAGAGTCAGCGCGTGGGCATCATCATTTCCCGACTACAGGGTGATCATCATTTCCCGACTACAGGGTGATCCCCAGGACTGGGCATTCTCTTTACCTGCTGGCGCCAGTTGTTTAACTTCTGTGGAGGTTTTTTTTCAGGCCCTGGGTACCCTCTATGATGAACCAGACAGGGCTCTGGTAGCCAAGACGGCTCTAAAGGCACCGGTTAAGGGCAATCTACCTGCGGAGCAGTATTGCACCCAATTCAGAAGGTGGTGTGTCCCCTCAGGATTGAACGAACCAGCCCTGAAGAGTCAGTTTAGGTCTGGTCTGTCTGATAACTTAAAGGATCTTCTGGTCAGTTATCAACTTCCAGAGACCTTAGAGGAGATGATGACCCTTGTTGTCCGACTTGACCGACGGGTTAGAGAGAGACGACAGGAACAACAGTTCTCTTCCCAGATGGTGGTCCAGCCAGAGGCCTATCCCAGAGACAACGCTGAGGTTTCCACCGAGGAACCCATGCAGGTTGGCATGACCCGTGGGAATCTTCGCCGCAGACGTGGAGAGTGCTTTTACTGTGGAGATCCTGACCATTAGATCAAACAGTGTCCTAAGAAGGTCCTCTCTGTCAAGTCTCCTAAGGCAAGACAACCTAAAGACCAGGTACACGCTGATTTTTCTAAATGTAAGCTTTTGGTACCCATAACGATTTATCTGGGGGTAAATAAATGGTCGGGTGAGGCCTTTATTGATTCTGGCTGAGCGGCCAGCTTTATTGACTCTGAGTACGCTGTTAAATTGGGTATTCCAATGTTTGCTTTATAACTCATATCCATGTCATGGCTATTGATGATACTCCCCTGATTGGTGGTACGGTGAGGTCATGTACCTCAGAGATTTCTCTAACCGTGGGTGTGTGCCACTCAGAGAGATGTTCCCTTTTAGTCCTGGAGAACTTACCGGTTGAGGTGGTATTAGGGTTGCCTTGGCTCCGATTACATAACCCCACTATAGATTGGTCCAAGGGGGAGTTGGTGAGATGGGGGCCTAAGTGTGACTCGTGGTTGTCTGTGGTACAGGCTGGGGTCTCAGTAAAGTCTGATACATTACCCACAGTTTTTAGGGAATATTCTGATGTATTCTCATCACCAACTCCGGAGGTTCTACCCCCCCATAGACCTTATGATTGCACCATAGAGCTAGTAGAAGGGGCCAAGTTTCCTAAGGGGCGAATTTATAATCTTCCTAAGGGGCGAATTTATAATCTTTCAAGGCCATGGAAGATTATATTAAGGAGAGCCTTGGTAAATGGCATATTAAACCTTCTGTCTCTCCTATGGGAGCAGGGTTTTTCTTAGTTATGAAAAAGGATGGTGGTCTTAGGCCATGTATCGATTACTGGAGATTAAATAAAATCACTGTCCAGAATAGATACTCCCTCCCATTGATTCCAGATTTATTTAACCAGGTTCTGGGGGCAACCTGGTTTTCCAAGATTGACCTGAAAGGGGCATACAATCTAATCCGAATCAAGGAGGGAGACGAATGGAAGACGGCGTTCAATACTCAGGCAGGACACTTTGAATATCAGGTGATGCCTTTTGGACTCAGCAATGCCACAGCTGTGTTCCAAAACTTTATGAACAACATTCTTAGGGAGTTCTTAGGTAAATTTGTTATTGTCTATCTTGACGACATTTTGATATTCTCTCCTGATTTCGAATCCCATGTGTCTCATGTTAAAC
The DNA here is from genome assembly GCF_905171765.1 of Bufo bufo. Lineage (NCBI taxonomy): Eukaryota > Metazoa > Chordata > Amphibia > Anura > Bufonidae > Bufo > Bufo bufo. The sequence goes on along the minus strand of NC_053395.1, from coordinate 122,002,899 downwards.
AAGTGTTAGAGGTGTTGAGGGAGAATTAGCTATCCGCTAAACAAGAGAAATGTGTCTTTGGTGTACAGGAGATACTGTTTCTAGGGCATGTTCTGACTCCTCACGCCTTCAAGATGGATCCTGGTAAGGTACTAGCAATTAAAGAATGGGTAAGGCGTTCATCCTTAAAGGCCTTACAACGGTTCTTAGGTTTCGCCAATTACTATCGTAAATTTATTATGAATTTTTCTGTAATTGCTAAACCGTTGACCGACCTTACTAAGAAAGGGGTGGATTTGGAGAATTGGTCTACTGAGGCCATTTCTTCATTTGAAGAAAAAAAAATGGCATTCAGTAGCGCTCCCATTCTGATCCAGCCTGATCAGGAGAGACCTTTTATTGTGGAGGTGGATGCGTCCGAGGACGGCGCAGGAGCAGTCCTTTCACAAGGTCCTGCTAGCCTCACTAACCTGAGACCGTGTGCCTTCTTCTCCAGGAAATTCTCTCCCACGGAGAGAAACTACAACATAGGGAATAGGGAGCTGCTGGCCATTAAATGGGCATTTGAGGAGTGGAGGCATTTTCTGGAGGGGGCAAGGCATTGTGTAACTGTTGTCACTGACCATAAAAACCTTATGTTTCTCGAGTCTGCTAAGAGGTTGAATCCCCGTCAAGCCAGATGTGCTCTGTTTTTTACTCGTTTAGATTTTTCCATTACGTTCAGGCCGGGAAGTAAAATGTGAAGGCGGACGCATTATCTCGGAGCTTCCATGCTTTTCAACCTACTGAGGTACCACCTGAATCCATCCTACCAGCAAATATCTTCATAGCAGCATATACCAGAAGAAAAGAAAAATCCAGCACTTTCAATGTTGATTTCAAGCCGTAACTTCTTTATTCCGGTGGATGCAAATATTACAACTGTTCACATCACATGCGGTAAAAACACACGGTCTTGTGTCAGTCGACGCGTTTCAAACTCAGCAGTCTTTATTCATGACTTCATATTGAAGTCATGAATAAAAACTGCTAAGTTTGAAACGCGTCAACTGACACAAGACCGCGTGTTTTTACCGCATGTGATGTGAACAGCTGTAATATTTGCATCCACCGGAATAAAGAAGTTACGGCTTGAAATCAACATTGAAAGTGCTGGAGTTTTCTTTTCTTCTGGTATATGCTACATACAAGGTCTCACCTTACAATCTGTGCAAAGGAGGAGCCCGACGGCTGACCATTTGCAAAGCAGGTGAGCTGGATCCTCTCTCCGTCTTATCTTCATAGCAGCTCTAACCCAGGATATCTCGGCTCGCATTAAGGCTGAACAACATCTGACACCGGTATCCACCCCAACAGATAAGTTGTTTGTTCCCGTACAATTTCGTCTCCAGCTGTTGGGTGAGTGTCACGATTCTGCCTTTTGTGGACATCCGGGTTTTGAGGGCACTAAGGATCTGGTTTCTAGATCTTATTGGTGGCCCACTCTAACTAGGGATGTCAAGTCCTACGTGTCAGCCTGTGAGGTTTGTTACAGGTCCAAAACACCTAGGACTCGCCCTGCTGGTAACCTACGACCCCTACCCATTCCCAGTAGTCCCACCGCCGGCGGAGGGTAAGACTGTGGTTTGGGTAGTGGTCGATGGGTTTAGCAAGATGGTCCATTTCATTCCCCTGTCTAAACTCCCGAATGCCAAAACCCTGGCGTCTATTTTTGTGAAAGAAATTGTCCCGGAAAATATTGTTTCTGACAGGGATGTGCAGTTTGTGTCCAAATTCTGGAGGGCCTTCTGTCAAAAATGTCAAATTTCATTGTCTTTTTCCTCCGCCTACCACCCTGAGAGTAATGGGCAGACTGAACGCCTAAATCAGTCTGTGGAACAATTCTTGAGGTTGTATGTTGCTGATGACCAGCAATTATGGGTTAAATTTCTTCCATTGGCTGAATATGCTTTGAATAACCGTGTTAATTCTTCTGCTAGGGTTTCACCTTTCTTTTGTAACCATGGTTTCCATCCCCGTTTTCATTCGGGTTCACCCGTCTCCACCTCTAACCCTGAGGCGGATAGGCTCTCCTCTGAACTGTGCACAGTTTGGGCCCGGGTTCAATCGAACCTAGAAAAGGCTCAAAGTTCTCAGAAACTCAAGGCCGATAGGAGACGTTCAAGGGGGTGAATTTTCAGGTTGGGGATAAGGTATAGTTGTCCTCCAAGAATCTCTCTCTCAAGGTAGAGTCTAAAAAATTTGCTCCTCGTTTCATTGGACCATATAAGATCACGGAGGTGATTAACCCGGTAGCGTTTAGGTTGGAGCTGCCCGAGTCATTCCACATTCATAAAGTGTTCCATAAATCTCTACGTAAAAAATATTTTGAACCGGTAGTACCATCGAAAGCCTTGCCTCCACTGGTTCTTGTTAATGATGCTGTCGAGTATGTGGTGTCTAAAATAGTGGATGTCAGGAAGGTGCGTAATTCCTTGCAGAACCTGATTCACTGGAAGGGGTATGGACCTGAAGAGAGATCTTGGATACCTGATAGGGACGTTCATGCTCCTAGACTTGTTTGAAAATTTCATTTAGAACACCCTGAAAGGCCATCGCCTGAAGTCTTGGGTCCGGTGGCCCCGCATAAAAGGAGGGGTACTGTCACGAGACGCTGGGGCGCTTGCTCTGCTCAGCGACGCCGGTGTCCCGTTTCTGTGCAGGAGCGAGGATGCGCACAGCGTCCTCGTCTCCTTGGTGATAGGGGGCGGGACTGACCGGCTGCTCATGTCTCCTCCGCGCGGCCGGCGTCCCCAGTTCCCCCAGCAACCAGGCAAGGTCTGAGCACCGAGCTCCCCCCCCCCCCCCCCGCTGTGAGTTAGGTTCACTTATCTGTCTCAGGACAGATTCTGGGAATCTCCCAGAACTAAAACAAATGTTCTGTCTTATTCAGGGTCATTCGGCACAACTGCGTACATTCTTATATGTGACGTATTGCATATCCATAAAAGGATGTTCCGGTAGTATCTGTATGAGCACCAATGTTTATCTTTTATGATTGGTTTAACGCTGTTGTTTTGCTAACTTTTCTACTGCCTATATAAGGCCAAGCTATAGCATAATAAAATTAGAGTGTTTCTCAGTGATTGCCTGTGTGTGTGTCTGTTATTAGCAACTGAGAAACATCTCTCCTGACGTCAGTGTCTCAAACCAAGGTTGTCGTAGAGGTCCAGAAAGGTCCAAATCCTTTCAGTTTGGGGGCTCCGTCCGGGATAGAGAAGGCCATCCTCGTGTCCGGTAAGAGAGACATCCCTTTTGTCCACTGCCCGGTCCGAGGGCACTGGCCACATCTCTACCCGTGAGTTTTTATTATGTATCCGGGATACATTGTTAAGCCTTAAAAATAGACTCCAGGAGTTTATAATAAGTACTTGGAGTACTTTCATGAATAAGGCCGGCACTTGGAGTGCTATGCACGGCATAGAGTCTCAGGGAGATCTATCCGTAAGTTGGTTTGTGTCAAGGACACACCATGGGATCTCCGGGAGATCTATATACTTTATCTAACTGTCGACAGAGAGATTTTTTAGTACCAGGGGTACATGTAAGAGAACAGTCTCAGGGAGACTGACCTACCTTGGTTTGACGCATATCTATATTTAGAGGTTAAGATACATAGAGTGTTAAGATTCATCTGTTTGTGTGAGAGCTATTGTTCTGGTGGTAAGTGTAAGAACATATCTCACTGTAATATTATCACTCTGTCATTTGATGAATTTTCTTACTGTGTGTGGAGGAAAGTATAAGTGCGAGTTTCCCCCTCCCAACCAGGGACTGAAGGCTGCAAATAGTGACAGCCTAGTTCTCCTTCCCAATCTCATGTTGATTGTAAAGCAGCGCGTTTTCTCATGGACCTCAGACAAAATACAAGACTTTGAGAAACATTCATATGAGAAGGAGGCAGCGGGATGCTTTGAGGTCAGGAAGATACAGACCCCCACACATAGTTACAAAAGTTCAGGAGCCAAAACCGTGAGTAAACAGAGACAGCCGAGACATTTCTCAGTTGCTCTCAGCCATTTACTGCAGAAGCTGTCTGTTTCAGCGTGATAGACTTGAAAATAGCTTTCATCTCTATCCCGGGTGACAAGCAGACCAGACTTTTTTTGCTTTTTCCTGTGAGGGTTGTCAACTCACCTGGTGCAGGATGCCCCAGGGATATGCTGATTCACCTGTAGTGTACAGCATTGTCCTCCAAGCCAGTTTAAAACCATGGCACCCCCCCAGGTTCTGTGCTCTTGCAATACGTGGATTATTTGTTATTGTGAAGTGTGTCAGTGGAGGCCAATGTAGCAGATGGTTTATCTTTGTTGAAATGGTTGTCTGAATGTGGACACAAGGTGTCACGCAAGAAGATGCAATGGTGTAAAAAGCATGTTGAATACTTGGGCTTTGTTCTCACAAAGGGAGAAAGGAGAATCAGCACAGAAAGAGTCCAGTCTGTTGCGGGCCTGGTCACCCCGCACACCAAGAAAGAAATGTTATCTTTCCTTGGTATGATAAACTACTGCAAACAATGGATTTCTGATTGCTCCTACTATGACAATGTAATGAGACAAGCCACTCTGGCAGACATGCCAGATCTCATCAGGTGGTCTGAGGAAATGTTTAATGCATTTGATTATTTGAAATGTTCTTTAATGACAAGTTCAGGTTTGGGCCTCCCTGACTACAAACTCACATTCCACGTATATGCTCGACAAAATTGTAAAACCATGGCGGGTGTGCTGACACAATATCACGGAGGCAAGTTACGTCCTTGTGCCTTTTTCTCAAAGGTGATTCTGGCATCCGTCCAAGAAATGCCGGCCTGTCTGAGATCTCTTGCAGCCTGTGCTATGATAGTTGAGCTTGCAACGCCACTCACAATGAGACATGAGACTATCCTGTACACCACACATGATGTACTAAGCCTTCTCAAAGGCATACACACACAGCACATGTCTGCACAAAGACTATCTGGATGTGAGATTCTACTCCTCAGCAATCCCTCCCTCCAAATCAAATACGCAACACACACCTCAGGTCCAGCACCTATCTTGAATGCCCTATTAGGACTTAAAGAACCTGAGGATCACTTGACAGAGGCAAATGATTGTATACACGCCATACAACATGACACACATATTGTCCTGGAAGCCAGACCCATCACATACCAATCTGCACAAGCAGCAGAATTAATTGCACTCATGAGAGTATGCATACTACATGAAGGCAAGCCAGTCACCATTTACACTGAGAGCAGGTATGCACATGGAGTGGTCTGGGACCATGGGGTCATTTGGCAAAGGAGACGATTCATTGCAGCTGATGGTAAGCACATATCACATTCACAACTTGTCATACAACTTTTAGAAGCCATAAGATTGCCCTCACAGACTGCAATTGTCCATTGCAGGGCGCATACTGGTGGTAAAGATCATGTGTCCCAAGGCAATGCCCTGGCGGAGGCCAAGAAGGCTGCACTGATGGCCCCGGCCACATTGCAAATGGTGAATTTAGTACCTCCTTCACTTGAGTTAACTCAGATGCTTGTGGATCTCCAGTCCTCAGCTACTGACGATGAAATGGCCGATTGGTGTTATCCAATCGTGCAGAAGAATCCTAGGACAGGATTAATCTGCAAAGAGGGGGAACCATACATACCACAGCACAGCTCCCCTCTGTTCATTGCACATTTTCATGGAGTAGGACACAACAGCATTCAAACAACACACATGCTGCTAGCACAGAATTTTTATATTACAGGCATTAAACAGTTAGTGTCAGATTATGTGGGAAGGTGTATCACATGTTTGAGGAACAACCCAAACACCAATGAAACCAGATTGATTAAAGCCCTAAGTGAAATTGAGGAAAAAAGTTGCTTGTAAGTCTCCTTGTCTTCCACAGGAACCAACTCACCCATTCCAAGTGGGAGATATAGTGCTGATAAAGAAATTAAAGAAAGGAAAATTCGCAGGAGACTTCACCTACGGACCACCGACTGCAGTGGTAGCCGCGACCCGCACAGCAGTACTCACGGAAGAAGCACCTACTTGGATCCACGCCACCAGAGTGAAACTGCTAAAGGAGGCACCCCAAAAGGAGGTAATAACGGGGACAGACACTCCTGACCTCAAAAAAGGACAAAGTGAGGTACTAACGGGAGCAGAAAGCTCTGACCTCCCCCAGGATGCACTCCCTCAATTCTGGAAGATGGCACAGACGGTCCACTTGGACTGTGGGATTACTGACGATCCTAATGACTCTGCCGGAGGATAACAAAGCTGAAGTTGCTATAACTCAGAAAGGTGGAATCACTACCTTCTGGTACAATTCCTCCAGTACTCACGTTGCAACTTACTCCTTCTGTTTATGCAGCATAATGAAGTGCAGTCCTTCCACGAGATGCGGCAACCACTATAAGAATGGACATACCCTCAGAAACAAACAAACCCCCTCAAACCCTGTATCTTAACTTTTAACAATATGAGAGCAATATCTGACCCAACATATGAGGAGGCTCTTGCAGCAGAAACTGGGTTCTCTGATGCCAACCTATGGTTAGAATGGATGAAGTACAGCGCTGCTTCAGTAAATAAAAGTAATTGCTATATATGTGGGACCGCTAATCCTCACCTAGGTACTGTGCCCTTAATATTGCCCTCTAGTGTTGAGGAATGTTTTTTGCAATTATTCTCAAATTCATCTAGTAACCAGTCTGATGTGAAGAATGGAAGGAAAAATACCCACTCCTCATAAAAACTCCCCGCCCTGGTGCAGGTATACATATCAATCCTGGTAACTATACCTGCCACAGAGGGAGAGATCAAGGAAGATCCCTGGGTAATTTCACTGAAGGATACTGTGAAACAGATACCTCCCTCACACAGAATCAAGTATACTCGATTGGAGATGTATATTGGATCTGTGGGGATGGAAAGATAAGATCTAGACTAGAGGGTTCCTGGAAAGGTGAATGTGCTCTTGCTAAAGCCATCATGAACATACACATCTTCACTGAAAATGAAAAAGACACCAACACACATATACGCAACCGTCGTGCCCTCCCAAAAGGTAGCTTCAACCCACACGTGTATATTGATGCAATCGGGGTCCCAAGAGGGGTCCCTGATGAATTCAAGGCCAGAGGTCAGATGGCAGCAGGATTTGAATCCATAATTCCCCACATAACAATCAACAAAAATGTAGACTGGATCAACTATATTTACTATAATCTACAAAGGTTTGTAAACTACACCAGGGATGCGTTACAGGGTGTAGCAGAACAGTTACAGGCAGATTCCATTATGACATTTCAAAACCGCATGGTACTCTATATGATACTTGCAGAAAGAGGTGGTGTCTGTAAGGTATTGACAGACCCCTCATCCTGCTGCACGTTCATACCCAACAACACCGGCCCTAATGGTAAGGTCACACTGGCAATAAAGAAACTCAAGGATTTATCAATCAAGCTCAAAAGAAACTCAGGTATCGATAACCCTTGGGATCAGTATTTTGGCTGGTTCACTAACTGGAAACAGGCACTTGTACAGTTGGGAATTATTATCCTGATAATTATTATAGTAATAGCATTAGTTGCAACATGTATCATACCATGTGTACGGAAACTGATAATGAAAGGAGTATCACTTTCTGAAGGTAACATAGTAACATAGTACATAAGGCCAAAAAGAGACATTTGTCCATCCAGTTCGGCCTGTCATCCTGCAAGTTGATCCAGAGGAAGACAAAAAATCCCTGTGAAATAGAAGCCAATTTTCCTCACTTTAGGGGAATAAAAAATTCCTTCCCGACTCCAATCAGGCAATCAGAATATCTCCCTGGATCAACGACCCCTCTCTAGTAGCTATAGCCTGTAATATTATTACACTCCAGAAATACATCCAGGCCCCTTTTGAATTCCTTTATTGTACTCACCATCTCCTCAGGCAGAGAGTTCCATAGTCTCACTGCTCTTACCGTAAAGAATCCTTTTCTATGTTTGTGTACAAACCTTCTTTCCTCCAAACGCAGAGGATGTCCCCTCGTCACAGTCACAGTCCTGGGGATAAATAGATGATGGGATAGATCTCTGTACTGACCCCTGATATATTTATACATAGTAATTAGATCTCCCCTCAGTCGTCTTTTTTCTAACGTGAATATCCCTAATTTTGATAATCTTTCAGGGTACTGTAGTTGCCCCATTCCAGTTATTACTTTAGTTGCCCTCCTCTGGACCCTCTCCAGCTCTGCTATGTCTGCCTTGTTCACTGGAGCCCAGAACTGTACACAGTACTCCATGTGTGGTCTGACTAATGATTTGTAAAGTAGTAGGAATATGTTCTCATCACGGGCATCTATGCCCCTTTTGATGCAACCCATTATCTTATTGGCCTTGGCAGCAGCTGCCTGACACTGTTTTTTGCAGCTTAGTTTGCTGTTTATTAAAATTCCTAGATCCTTTTCCATGTCAGTGTTACCGAGCATTTTACCATTTAGTATGTACGGGTGACTTGCATTATTCCTTCCCATGTGCATAACTTTACATTTGTCAGTGTTAAACCTCATCTGCCACTTATCTGCCCAAGCCTGCAATCTATCCAGATCCCTCTGTAGTAGTATACTGTCCTCTTCAGTGGTAATTACTTTACACAGTTTAGTGTCATCTGCGAAAATTGATATTTTACTATGCAAGCCTTCTACAAGATCATTAATAAATATATTGAAGAGAATAGGGCCCAATACTGACCCCTGAGGTACTCCACTAGTGACAGTGACCCAATCTGAGTGTGTACCGTTAATAACCACCCTCTGTTTTCTATCTTTGAGCCAGTTACTTACCCACTTACAGATGTTTTCTCCCAGTCTGAGCATTCTCATTTTATATACTAACCTTTTATGTGGTACAGTGTCAAATGCTTTGGAGAAGTCCAGATACACGACATCCATTGATTCGCCGCTGTCAAGTCTAGAACTTACCTCCTCATAGAAACTGATTAAATTAGTTTGACATGACCGATCCCTCACGAAGCCATGCTGATATGGCGTTATTTGCTTATTTCCGTTAAGATGCTCTAACATAGCATCTCTCAGAAAACCTTCAAACAGTTTACCCACAACAGATGTTAAACTTACCGGCCTATAGTTTCCAGGCTCTGTTTTTGGACCCTTTTTGAATATTGGCACCACATTGGCCATGCGCTAATCCTGCGGGACATTCCCTGTCAGTATAGAATCTGCAAATATCAGAAATAAGGGTCTGGCTATGACATTACTTAATTCCCTTAGGATACAGGGGTGTATGCCATCCGGTCCTGGCGATTTGTCTATTTTAATCTTTTTAAGTCGCTGTTGTACTTCTTCCTGGGTCAGACAGGACACTTTTAATGGGGAATTTATTTCAACATTCAGCATTTCATCTGACAGTTTATTTTCCTCAGTGAATACATTGGAGAAAAAAATATTTAACAGCTTTGCTTTCTCCTCGTCGCTCTCTGCGACTTCCCCCTCATTACTCTTTAAAGGGCCGACACCTTCAGATTTATACTTTTTAACATTTATATAATTGAAGACCATTTTAGGGTTAGTTTTACTCTCTTTGCCAATTAATCTCTCGGTCTCTAGTTTGGCCGCTTTTATTTGTTTTTTACATGTTCTATTTTTTTCCTTATAGTTTTTCAGTGCTTCCTCGCTACCCTCCTGTTTTAGTGTTTTATATGCTTTCTTTTTGTCATTTATTGCTTTCTTTACAGTTCTGTTTATCCACATTGGTTTCTTTTTGTTCCTTAACCTTTTATTCCCATACGGTATGTACCTCTCACAATGAGCTTTTAGGATGCTTTTAAAGATATCCCATTTTGTGGCTATATTTTTATTTGTGAGGACTTTATCCCATTTAGTTAGGCCTATGGCCTCTCTTAGTTGGCTAAATTTAGCTTTTTTAAAGTTTGGTATTTTTGTTCCTCCCTGTAGAAACGCTCTTTTAAATGATAATTGGAAGGTTATTACTTTATGGTCACTATTTCCCAGGTGTCCCCCAACCTGCACGTCTGTTGTTCTGTCAGGTCTATTGGTTAATACTAAGTCCAGTATGGCCGTCCCTCTAGTCGGGTCCTGAACCAGTTGGGAGAGGTAATTGTCTTTGGTTATTGCCAAGAACCTGTTTCCTTTATGAGATATACAAGCTTCAGTTTCCCAGTCTATAACTGGGTAGTTGAAGTCCCCCATAATAACCACCTCATTATGATTTGCCGCCTTGTCTATCTCGTTTAGTAGTAGATTTTCTGTGGACTCTGGCATATTAGGTGGTTTATAGTAAACTCCTATTAGTAATTTATTGTTCTTTTTAGCTCCATATATCTCTACCCACAGGGACTCCACATGTTCATGTCCCTCACTTATATCTTCACGGAGTGTGGGCTTTAGACAGGACTTTACATAAAGGCAGACCCCTCCCACTCTCCGGTTTTGATGATCCTATCTAAACAGACTGTAACCTTGTACATTAACTGCCCAGTTATAGCTATCATCCAGCCATGTCTCAGTTATTCCTACTATGTCATAGTCCTTCTCACACATCACTAATTCCAGTTCACCAGTTTTATTAGTCAGGCTTCTGGCAATAGTATACATACAGTACAGACCAAAAGTTTGGACACACCTTCTCATTCAAAGAGTTTTCTTTATTTTCATGACTATGAAAAAATGTTATTACTTACCGGTAATTTTATTTTACGGAGCCCATGACAGCACCACCAGAGAGAGGAGGATCCGCCCCCACGAGACAGGAAACCTGCAGAACAAAAAGGGCGGACACTCTCCTCCCCTTCAGTGAGTTTTCCAAGTATCGGAGGAAGGCCGCCCACATATATTAGACATGTAAATAATTTTTTTTTTTTTTTTTACACCCGTGCAGAAGGAAGGACACATAGGGAGGGAAAGCTGTGGTGCTGTCATGGGCTCCGTAAAGTAAAATTACCGGTAAGTAATAAAAAAATTTCCTGTCGCCCATGACAGCACCACCAGAGACTTACTAGAGGAAACTCTAAGGGTTGGAAGTAGAAAGAAGGACCCCTTCACCAAAGGAAGAATCCCCCAAAAAGTTTAGGTCCAACCTATACAGGGAGTGCAGAATTATTAGGCAAGTTGTATTTTTGAGGATTAATTTTATTATTGAACAACAACCATGTTCTCAATGAACCCAAAAAACTCATTAATATCAAAGCTGAATATTTTTGGAAGTAGTTTTTAGTTTGTTTTTAGTTTTAGCTATTTTAGGGGGATATCTACGTGTGCAGGTGACTATTACTGTGCATAATTATTAGGCAACTTAACAAAAAACAAATATATACCCATTTCAATTATTTATTTTTACCAGTGAAACCAATATAACATCTCAACATTCACAAATATACATTTCTGACATTCAAAAACAAAACAAAAACAAATCAGTGACCAATATAGCCACCTTTCTTTGCAAGGACACTCAAAAGCCTGCCATCCATGGATTCTGTCAGTGTTTTGATCTGTTCACCATCAACATTGCGTGCAGCAGCAACCACAGCCTCCCAGACACTGTTCAGAGAGGTGTACTGTTTTCCCTCCTTGTAAATCTCACATTTGATGATGGACCACAGGTTCTCAATGGGGTTCAGATCAGGTGAACAAGGAGGCCATGTCATTAGATTTTCTTCTTTTATACCCTTTCTTGCCAGCCACGCTGTGGAGTACTTGGACGCGTGTGATGGAGCATTGTCCTGCATGAAAATCATGTTTTTCTTGAAGGATGCAGACTTCTTCCTGTACCACTGCTTGAAGAAGGTGTCTTCCAGAAACTGGCAGTAGGACTGGGAGTTGAGCTTGACTCCATCCTCAACCCGAAAAGGCCCCACAAGCTCATCTTTGATGATACCAGCCCAAACCAGTACTCCACCTCCACCTTGCTGGCGTCTGAGTCGGACTGGAGCTCTCTGCCCTTTACCAATCCAGCCACGGGCCCATCCATCTGGCCCATCAAGACTCACTCTCATTTCATCAGTCCATAAAACCTTAGAAAAATCAGTCTTGAGATATTTCTTGGCCCAGTCTTGACGTTTCAGCTTGTGTGTCTTGTTCAGTGGTGGTCGTCTTTCAGCCTTTCTTACCTTGGCCATGTCTCTGAGTATTGCACACCTTGTGCTTTTGGGCACTCCAGTGATGTTGCAGCTCTGAAATATGGCCAAACTGGTGGCAAGTGGCATCTTGGCAGCTGCACGCTTGACTTTTCTCAGTTCATGGGGAGTTATTTTGCGCCTTGGTTTTTCCACACGCTTCTTGCGACCCTGTTAACTATTTTGAATGAAACGCTTGATTGTTCGATGATCACGCTTCAGAAGCTTTGCAATTTTAAGAGTGCTGCATCCCTCTGCAAGATATCTCACTATTTTTGACTTTTCTGAGCCTGTCAAGTCCTTCTTTTGACCCATTTTGCCAAAGGAAAGGAAGTTGCCTAATAATTATGCACACCTGATATAGGGTGTTGATGTCATTAGACCACACCCCTTCTCATTACAGAGATGCACATCACCTAATATGCTTAATTGGTAGTAGGCTTTTGAGCCTATACAGCTTGGAGTAAGACAACATGCATAAAGAGGATGATGTGGTCAAAATACTCATTTGCCTAATAATTCTGCACGCAGTGTAATGTTTAAAAAAGGTAGAGGGTGAAGACCAAGTGGCCGCCTTGCAAATTTTTTCGATTGGAACCGAGGACCTCTCTGCCCAAGATGCTGCAACCGCTCTGGTCGAGTGAGCCCTTAACCCATCAGGAGGGGACAGACCAGAGGACAGATAGGATAAGGAAATAGCAGCAACGATCCATCGGGCGATGGAACACTTAGAGGCAGCCGAACCCTTATTCACTCCCTGAAACTGAAGGAACAGTGAAGAAGACTTTCGCCAGGCAGATGTAGAGGATAGATAAGCTAAAAGAGCTCTTCTGATATCTAGACAATGGAGAGACTTTTCCTCCTTAGTGGAAGGATTCTGGAAAAGGGTAGGAAGAATAATCTCCTGAGAACAATGAAATTTGGTGATGACTTTTGTGAGAAAAGCCGGGTCAGGACGAATGATGACCTTGTCCTCTAATATTAAGGTGTACGGAGGGTTTATGGAGATGGCCTGAATCTCGCTAATCCTGCGGGCAGAGGTCAAGGCTATTAATATGGCCAGTTTAAAGGTCAGGTGTTTAATAGTGGAGGAATCAATAGGCTCAAAGGGAGACTCCGATAAGGCTTTTAGCACCACCTCTAAACTCCCAAAAGGTAGCTTCAACCCACACGTGTATATTGATGCAATCGGGGTCCCAAGAGGGGTCCCTGATGAATTCAAGGCCAGAGGTCAGATGGCAGCAGGATTTGAATCCATAATTCCCCACATAACAATCAACAAAAATGTAGACTGGATCAACTATATTTACTATAATCTACAAAGGTTTGTAAACTACACCAGGGATGCGTTACAGGGTGTAGCAGAACAGTTACAGGCAGATTCCATTATGACATTTCAAAACCGCATGGTACTCTATATGATACTTGCAGAAAGAGGTGGTGTCTGTAAGGTATTGACGACCCCTCATCCTGCTGCACGTTCATACCCAACAACACCGGCCCTAATGGTAAGGTCACACTGGCAATAAAGAAACTCAAGGATTTATCAATCAAGCTCAAAAGAAACTCAGGTATCGATAACCCTTGGGATCAGTATTTTGGCTGGTTCACTAACTGGAAACAGGCACTTGTACAGTTGGGAATTATTATCCTGATAATTATTATAGTAATAGCATTAGTTGCAACATGTATCATACCATGTGTACGGAAACTGATAATGAAAGGAGTATCACTTTCTGAAGGTAACATAGTAACATAGTACATAAGGCCAAAAAGAGACATTTGTCCATCCAGTTCGGCCTGTCATCCTGCAAGTTGATCCAGAGGAAGACAAAAAATCCCTGTGAAATAGAAGCCAATTTTCCTCACTTTAGGGGAATAAAAAATTCCTTCCCGACTCCAATCAGGCAATCAGAATATCTCCCTGGATCAACGACCCCTCTCTAGTAGCTATAGCCTGTAATATTATTACACTCCAGAAATACATCCAGGCCCCTTTTGAATTCCTTTATTGTACTCACCATCTCCTCAGGCAGAGAGTTCCATAGTCTCACTGCTCTTACCGTAAAGAATCCTTTTCTATGTTTGTGTACAAACCTTCTTTCCTCCAAACGCAGAGGATGTCCCCTCGTCACAGTCACAGTCCTGGGGATAAATAGATGATGGGATAGATCTCTGTACTGACCCCTGATATATTTATACATAGTAATTAGATCTCCCCTCAGTCGTCTTTTTTCTAACGTGAATATCCCTAATTTTGATAATCTTTCAGGGTACTGTAGTTGCCCCATTCCAGTTATTACTTTAGTTGCCCTCCTCTGGACCCTCTCCAGCTCTGCTATGTCTGCCTTGTTCACTGGAGCCCAGAACTGTACACAGTACTCCATGTGTGGTCTGACTAATGATTTGTAAAGTAGTAGGAATATGTTCTCATCACGGGCATCTATGCCCCTTTTGATGCAACCCATTATCTTATTGGCCTTGGCAGCAGCTGCCTGACACTGTTTTTTGCAGCTTAGTTTGCTGTTTATTAAAATTCCTAGATCCTTTTCCATGTCAGTGTTACCGAGCATTTTACCATTTAGTATGTACGGGTGACTTGCATTATTCCTTCCCATGTGCATAACTTTACATTTGTCAGTGTTAAACCTCATCTGCCACTTATCTGCCCAAGCCTGCAATCTATCCAGATCCCTCTGTAGTAGTATACTGTCCTCTTCAGTGGTAATTATTTTACACAGTTTAGTGTCATCTGCGAAAATTGATATTTTACTATGCAAGCCTTCTACAAGATCATTAATAAATATATTGAAGAGAATAGGGCCCAATACTGACCCCTGAGGTACTCCACTAGTGACAGTGACCCAATCTGAGTGTGTACCGTTAATAACCACCCTCTGTTTTCTATCTTTGAGCCAGTTACTTACCCACTTACAGATGTTTTCTCCCAGTCTGAGCATTCTCATTTTATATACTAACCTTTTATGTGGTACAGTGTCAAATGCTTTGGAGAAGTCCAGATACACGACATCCATTGATTCGCCGCTGTCAAGTCTAGAACTTACCTCCTCATAGAAACTGATTAAATTAGTTTGACATGACCGATCCCTCACGAAGCCATGCTGATATGGCGTTATTTGCTTATTTCCGTTAAGATGCTCTAACATAGCATCTCTCAGAAAACCTTCAAACAGTTTACCCACAACAGATGTTAAACTTACCGGCCTATAGTTTCCAGGCTCTGTTTTTGGACCCTTTTTGAATATTGGCACCACATTGGCCATGCGCTAATCCTGCGGGACATTCCCTGTCAGTATAGAATCTGCAAATATCAGAAATAAGGGTCTGGCTATGACATTACTTAATTCCCTTAGGATACAGGGGTGTATGCCATCCGGTCCTGGCGATTTGTCTATTTTAATCTTTTTAAGTCGCTGTTGTACTTCTTCCTGGGTCAGACAGGACACTTTTAATGGGGAATTTATTTCAACATTCAGCATTTCATCTGACAGTTTATTTTCCTCAGTGAATACATTGGAGAAAAAAATATTTAACAGCTTTGCTTTCTCCTCGTCGCTCTCTGCGACTTCCCCCTCATTACTCTTTAAAGGGCCGACACCTTCAGATTTATACTTTTTAACATTTATATAATTGAAGACCATTTTAGGGTTAGTTTTACTCTCTTTGCCAATTAATCTCTCGGTCTCTAGTTTGGCCGCTTTTATTTGTTTTTTACATGTTCTATTTTTTTCCTTATAGTTTTTCAGTGCTTCCTCGCTACCCTCCTGTTTTAGTGTTTTATATGCTTTCTTTTTGTCATTTATTGCTTTCTTTACAGTTCTGTTTATCCACATTGGTTTCTTTTTGTTCCTTAACCTTTTATTCCCATACGGTATGTACCTCTCACAATGAGCTTTTAGGATGCTTTTAAAGATATCCCATTTTGTGGCTATATTTTTATTTGTGAGGACTTTATCCCATTTAGTTAGGCCTATGGCCTCTCTTAGTTGGCTAAATTTAGCTTTTTTAAAGTTTGGTATTTTTGTTCCTCCCTGTAGAAACGCTCTTTTAAATGATAATTGGAAGGTTATTACTTTATGGTCACTATTTCCCAGGTGTCCCCCAACCTGCACGTCTGTTGTTCTGTCAGGTCTATTGGTTAATACTAAGTCCAGTATGGCCGTCCCTCTAGTCGGGTCCTGAACCAGTTGGGAGAGGTAATTGTCTTTGGTTATTGCCAAGAACCTGTTTCCTTTATGAGATATACAAGCTTCAGTTTCCCAGTCTATAACTGGGTAGTTGAAGTCCCCCATAATAACCACCTCATTATGATTTGCCGCCTTGTCTATCTCGTTTAGTAGTAGATTTTCTGTGGACTCTGGCATATTAGGTGGTTTATAGTAAACTCCTATTAGTAATTTATTGTTCTTTTTAGCTCCATATATCTCTACCCACAGGGACTCCACATGTTCATGTCCCTCACTTATATCTTCACGGAGTGTGGGCTTTAGACAGGACTTTACATAAAGGCAGACCCCTCCCACTCTCCGGTTTTGATGATCCTATCTAAACAGACTGTAACCTTGTACATTAACTGCCCAGTTATAGCTATCATCCAGCCATGTCTCAGTTATTCCTACTATGTCATAGTCCTTCTCACACATCACTAATTCCAGTTCACCAGTTTTATTAGTCAGGCTTCTGGCAATAGTATACATACAGTACAGACCAAAAGTTTGGACACACCTTCTCATTCAAAGAGTTTTCTTTATTTTCATGACTATGAAAAAATGTTATTACTTACCGGTAATTTTATTTTACGGAGCCCATGACAGCACCACCAGAGAGAGGAGGATCCGCCCCCACGAGACAGGAAACCTGCAGAACAAAAAGGGCGGACACTCTCCTCCCCTTCAGTGAGTTTTCCAAGTATCGGAGGAAGGCCGCCCACATATATTAGACATGTAAATAATTTTTTTTTTTTTTTTTACACCCGTGCAGAAGGAAGGACACATAGGGAGGGAAAGCTGTGGTGCTGTCATGGGCTCCGTAAAGTAAAATTACCGGTAAGTAATAAAAAAATTTCCTGTCGCCCATGACAGCACCACCAGAGACTTACTAGAGGAAACTCTAAGGGTTGGAAGTAGAAAGAAGGACCCCTTCACCAAAGGAAGAATCCCCCAAAAAGTTTAGGTCCAACCTATACAGGGAGTGCAGAATTATTAGGCAAGTTGTATTTTTGAGGATTAATTTTATTATTGAACAACAACCATGTTCTCAATGAACCCAAAAAACTCATTAATATCAAAGCTGAATATTTTTGGAAGTAGTTTTTAGTTTGTTTTTAGTTTTAGCTATTTTAGGGGGATATCTGCGTGTGCAGGTGACTATTACTGTGCATAATTATTAGGCAACTTAACAAAAAACAAATATATACCCATTTCAATTATTTATTTTTACCAGTGAAACCAATATAACATCTCAACATTCACAAATATACATTTCTGACATTCAAAAACAAAACAAAAACAAATCAGTGACCAATATAGCCACCTTTCTTTGCAAGGACACTCAAAAGCCTGCCATCCATGGATTCTGTCAGTGTTTTGATCTGTTCACCATCAACATTGCGTGCAGCAGCAACCACAGCCTCCCAGACACTGTTCAGAGAGGTGTACTGTTTTCCCTCCTTGTAAATCTCACATTTGATGATGGACCACAGGTTCTCAATGGGGTTCAGATCAGGTGAACAAGGAGGCCATGTCATTAGATTTTCTTCTTTTATACCCTTTCTTGCCAGCCACGCTGTGGAGTACTTGGACGCGTGTGATGGAGCATTGTCCTGCATGAAAATCATGTTTTTCTTGAAGGATGCAGACTTCTTCCTGTACCACTGCTTGAAGAAGGTGTCTTCCAGAAACTGGCAGTAGGACTGGGAGTTGAGCTTGACTCCATCCTCAACCCGAAAAGGCCCCACAAGCTCATCTTTGATGATACCAGCCCAAACCAGTACTCCACCTCCACCTTGCTGGCGTCTGAGTCGGACTGGAGCTCTCTGCCCTTTACCAATCCAGCCACGGGCCCATCCATCTGGCCCATCAAGACTCACTCTCATTTCATCAGTCCATAAAACCTTAGAAAAATCAGTCTTGAGATATTTCTTGGCCCAGTCTTGACGTTTCAGCTTGTGTGTCTTGTTCAGTGGTGGTCGTCTTTCAGCCTTTCTTACCTTGGCCATGTCTCTGAGTATTGCACACCTTGTGCTTTTGGGCACTCCAGTGATGTTGCAGCTCTGAAATATGGCCAAACTGGTGGCAAGTGGCATCTTGGCAGCTGCACGCTTGACTTTTCTCAGTTCATGGGGAGTTATTTTGCGCCTTGGTTTTTCCACACGCTTCTTGCGACCCTGTTAACTATTTTGAATGAAACGCTTGATTGTTCGATGATCACGCTTCAGAAGCTTTGCAATTTTAAGAGTGCTGCATCCCTCTGCAAGATATCTCACTATTTTTGACTTTTCTGAGCCTGTCAAGTCCTTCTTTTGACCCATTTTGCCAAAGGAAAGGAAGTTGCCTAATAATTATGCACACCTGATATAGGGTGTTGATGTCATTAGACCACACCCCTTCTCATTACAGAGATGCACATCACCTAATATGCTTAATTGGTAGTAGGCTTTTGAGCCTATACAGCTTGGAGTAAGACAACATGCATAAAGAGGATGATGTGGTCAAAATACTCATTTGCCTAATAATTCTGCACGCAGTGTAATGTTTAAAAAAGGTAGAGGGTGAAGACCAAGTGGCCGCCTTGCAAATTTTTTCGATTGGAACCGAGGACCTCTCTGCCCAAGATGCTGCAACCGCTCTGGTCGAGTGAGCCCTTAACCCATCAGGAGGGGACAGACCAGAGGACAGATAGGATAAGGAAATAGCAGCAACGATCCATCGGGCGATGGAACACTTAGAGGCAGCCGAACCCTTATTCACTCCCTGAAACTGAAGGAACAGTGAAGAAGACTTTCGCCAGGCAGATGTAGAGGATAGATAAGCTAAAAGAGCTCTTCTGATATCTAGACAATGGAGAGACTTTTCCTCCTTAGTGGAAGGATTCTGGAAAAGGGTAGGAAGAATAATCTCCTGAGAACAATGAAATTTGGTGATGACTTTTGTGAGAAAAGCCGGGTCAGGACGAATGATGACCTTGTCCTCTAATATTAAGGTGTACGGAGGGTTTATGGAGATGGCCTGAATCTCGCTAATCCTGCGGGCAGAGGTCAAGGCTATTAATATGGCCAGTTTAAAGGTCAGGTGTTTAATAGTGGAGGAATCAATAGGCTCAAAGGGAGACTCCGATAAGGCTTTTAGCACCACCTCTAAACTCCAGGGAGGAGGCCTAGGAACTGAAACTAGGGAGGTTCTATCAACAGCCCTAAAAAATCTGGATACCCACGGATTCCCAGCTAAGTTCTGGTTAAACAAGGCTGATAGAGCTGAGACCTGAACTTTTAGAGTGCTGACTGCTAGGCCTAGCTCTAGCTCCTTCTGGAGAAATTCCAGGATAGTATGTAAGGGGGCTACTGCAGGGATGTCCCCTAAATGGATCTGGGCGAAGTCTTGAAATTTATGCCAGATTCTGCTATAAATTCCTACAGTGACCTCTTTCTTGCTCTTTAGCAGGGTAGAGACTAGGGCATCAGAAAACCCTTCCTTTTTTAGTAACCACCTCTCAAATTCCAGGCCGTTAAGTGTAGATTTTCCACGGCTGGATGTATCACTGGTCCCTTTCTTAGAAAATAAATATAGGAATATAAAAAAAGAGGATTAAGGTACAATTGAAGTTCTCTGGTCTTGAAGGCGGACCAGGCAATACAAAAAGAGTACCTGACGTAGAGGCTCGCAGAGGCGCCAAGGGGTGGAGGTGAAATTTCAACTATAGAATAGGGTAGGCCGCACAAGTGCTTCGGTGGGTCAAGGGTGTCCTTGCCCACTGTGGAAAGATAGAGGTGGTGTAGAAAGGAAAAAAAGAGAGGGAAGAACCCTTCACACCCGTTAAAAAGAAAAGGAAACACGTAATAGGCGCCAAATTCCCTCAGTCACTAGACGTGATGATACTTGGAATCTGTTGTTAGTTATATAAATAAGGTAGGTATGAATAAAAAGACCTTCACCTAGGTCTGAAAAAAGAGCCAAAGATTTAAGAATATCAACACATCCATGTAATGGTGATGTTGACAGATGATAATTTGATAATTATGAAATAAGAAAAATAAAATCAAATGCACTCACTTCACAGGGGGGGGGGGGGGGGGGGGCAGTCACCTGGATCAATTCAGAGACCCCTGGGACTACTTTTCCCCCCAGCCAGGATCACATGCAGAAATGTAAATAATTGAACAACGCCTACACAAGTGGCTTCTGGTCAATCATTTTAATGGTACATGGCTCAACGCGTTTCGAGGGTCTAAAGCCCTCTTCTTCAGGAGAAAATAAAATTAAGGAATTTAATTATAGCAAATAAATAAATAAAATAAATGGAAAATATTGATAAAAAAAAAAAACCAAACATAAACATATGTCTATATATAGACACATACACTCATATGTGCATGAGCATGTATACATACAGACATACAAACATCCATATGTCTATATCAATGTGAGAAATTTCTTTCTTAGAAGCCCCCGGACCGAAGGAAGAACCCAAGGATCGGAGACCGACATGGTCCTGAGCCCCGTGAACCAAGCCCTCCTGGGCCAAAGGGGTTCTATTAGTATTACCCTGGCCTTCTCTTCCCAAATTTTTCTCAAAACCCTGGGAGTCAGGGGAAAAGGGGGGAAGGCGTAAGCCAGGCGAAACTTCCACTTCTGGGACAGAACATCCATCCCACAAGGGGATCCCAACTGATTTAGAGAAAAAAACTTCGGTACTTTCTTGTTTTAATGGGTAGCAAACAAGTCGATTTCCGGAAGGCCCCAAAGATCTACAATTTTCTGGAAAATTAACGGATTTAGAGACCACTCCCCCTGAGACAGGGTATGGCGGCTCAGGAAATCGGCTTGTTTGTTCTCCACACCCCTTATGTGAACAGCTGAAATTGAGGCACACGTTCTCTCTGCTAGCTCCAAAATAGAGAAAGCTTCCTCCATAAGGGCTCTGCATCTTGTTCCTCCTTGTTTGTTTAAATAAGATACTACAGTCCTGTTGTCTGAAAGAATTCCTAAATTTCTTCCTTTTATTTTTGAAAGTAAATTCCTCATAGCTAGGCCTAAGCTAGGCCTACCGCCATTAGTTCCTTTAGATTTGAGGACCGACTTCTCTGAAGGGGGTTCCAACGGCCCTGACAGGAAGAACCTTGAATGTGGGCCCCCCACCCCCAAGGACTTACGTCCGTATTTAGGCAAACCAAGCTGTCTATCTTCCACGGGGCCCCCTGTGTGAGATTTTCCTTTACTAGCTAGCAGGCTAATTCCTAGATAGTCTGGGATGAGACTTCCAAACTGGCGTCCAGTGACTTGCTCTTCTCCCAACTGGCCAGAATTTCCCACTGTAAGGCCCTGGAATGTAACTGTGCCCACCTTACTGCCGGGATACATGACGTGAGGGAGCCCAGGACTGACATCGCCTTTCTTATAGATGTCACTGGTCTTTGGGTTAGGCTTGTGATCTTGCTTTGGACGATCTGTACCTTCTCTATAGGCAAAAAACACTTTTGGAGAGAAGAGTCCAAAATCAAGCCCAGGAACATCTGTTTCTTTACATTTATGATAGTTCTCCAGGAACCGTCTGGTTTTTTGACAAGAAATAGTGGTGAATAGAATCCTTTCCCTCTTTCTTCTTTTAATACCGGGATTAAAACGGATTTTCCTATTCATTTTAACACCTCTTTTCCCATTATGGATCTTCCCCGCACGGAACCGCCTATGGTGGGTAAGAATCTGGCAGGAGGAGACTGAAAGAATTCCAGTTTTAGGCCTCTGGATATGGTATCGAGCACCCAAGGGCTTAATGAAATTTTTCTCCATTCTAATGCGAAATCCTTCAGTCTGCCTCCTACTAGAGTGCTGGCGTCATTGTTGGTCTGACTTCCTTTTATCTGAGGAGGGCTGACTAAAGAAAAAATTCCTGTTCTTTCTTTGACCCTTAAAACGGTCTTCTCTAGGTTTTCTATCTTGTTCCTGGTTTCCTTTAAAGGGACGAAAGGGGCGACTAAATCTGCGTTTACTGGGGAAAGAGCTCTGAAAACCGGGAAACTTTCTCTTTTTGTCAGCCGCCTTATCCGGGAGGTCATCTAAACTAGGACCAAAGAGGTACTCCCCCTCACACGACACTCCGCAGAGCTTTGTCTTGGAGGCAGTATCACCGCTCCAATTTTTTATCCAAAGCGCTCTGTGAGCTGAATTGGATAAGGCTGCTGATTTAGCGGCCAGTCTGACCGAGTCAGCAGAAGCATCTGCCAAAAAGTTGGCTGCTTTTTTAATCGTAGGGAGGGAGGCCAGTATCTCCTCACGGGGACTCCTGTTTTTTAGCTGAGATTCTAGCTCAGACAGCCAAACAATTAAGGATCGGCAGTACAGGTGGAGGCTATACTGGGCCTAAAGGATGAAGTTGATGCTTCCCAAGCTCCTTTAAGAAAAGCGTCTGCCTTTTTATCCAGAGGATCTTTCAATATGCCGGTATCCTCAAATGGCAGGGCCGTCTTCCTTGAGACTTTGTAAATGGCTACATCAATACGGGGAGCCTTATCCCAGGTGGCAGAGTCCTCGTCTTTAAAGGGATATTTGCGTTTGAGATTTTTGGATATAAATACTTTTTTATTTGGTTTCTTCCACTCTCCTTTAATCAAAGCTGCCACATTCCTGTGTACTGGAAAAGTACCATGTTGTCTGGCCTCTAACCCCCCGAACATGATGTCCTGAAAGGAACGGGGCTCCCGGGTCTCTTCTATGCCCATAGTTGAGCGAACGGCCTTTAAAAGCTTCTCAGTATCTTCCACAGGGAAACACGGTCTCCCCCCCCCCCCCACATTCTTCCTCATCAGAAGGGGATTGGGACGAGACGTCAGAAAGCTCAACTACTGAAGAGGGAAAATCTTCCTCTCCTTCTGAAGAAATGGGAATTCGCAAGGATTCTTTACGAATAGGCTTCTGCTCCCTCTTGGCAGTCATGGAGGAGTTAACCTCTGACCGAACCAACATCTGTTGACACTTGTAAAAAGAAGGAGACTCTTCTGCTACCGTTCTGTCTATACAGGGCTGGCACATCTTTTTATCCCAGTCAGAAGGTAAACCCACTCTACACAATACACATTCTTTATTCTTCTTTTTGGCCACAACTTTTTTAGGCTTAACCTGCAATTAAACAGTAATGCCTGTCAGTAAAAAGGTATCCAGGTCATAAGAGACCCACACTCACCCCTTCAGAGGTACCGAAGCAGGAGGGACAGCAGGCTCCTCAGAAAGCTTGTCTTCCTCCATGATGTGCAGACAGGATCAGCCAGGTCGCAAACAGACGCCGGCTAACGAAATTCGCGCTCCTCTCAATGGGCGCTTGAAGATGACGTCATTGCCGACGTTCACGCCGGTCACATGACCGCAGGAGCGCTACCCGTCTTCTCACTGCCAAAGCCCCTCCTCTTTCTTCCCCCTGGTGGCCGGCGTTCAATCTTCGCGTTACCTCCATTAAGGTGCCGGCTTTCCACTGCTCCAGCACACTGAATACCCCCTCCGGAGCTCAGCAGTGCCTCTGCTAAGCCCTTAGCGCACCTCGATGCCGCCACCTTACCAGGGACCGCAGGTCAGTAGAGGAGCGCCACCAGAGAGAGGGATCTGTTGCTTCCATGCTGCAGGCTTCCCGCCAGAGACAGGAAACTACACTGAAGGGGAGGAGAGTGTCCGCCCTTTTTGTTCTGCAGGTTTCCTGTCTTGTGGGGGCGGATCCTCCTCTCTCTGGTGGTGCTGTCATGGGCGACAGGAAAATTGTAGATTCACAGTGAAGGCATCAAAACTATGAATTGACACATTTGGAATTATATACATAACAAACAAGTGTGAAACAACTGAAAATATGTCATAATCTAGGTTCTTCAAAGTAGCCACCTTTTGCTTTGATTACTGCTTTGCACACTCTTGGCATTCTCTTGATGAGCTTCAAGAGGTAGTCCCCTGAAATGGTTTTCACTTCACAGGTGTGCCCTGTCAGGTTTAATAAGTGGGATTTCTTGCGTTATAAATGGGGTTGGGACCATCAGTGGCGTTGAGGAGAAGTGAGGTGGATACACAGCTGATAGTCCTACTGAATAGACTGTTAGAATTTGTATTATGGCAAGAAAAAAGCAGCTAAGTAAAGAAAAACGAGTGGCCATCATTACTTTAAGAAATGAAGGTCAGTCAATCAGCCGAAAAATTGGGAAAACTTTGAAAGTAAGGGCTATTTGACCATGAAGGAGAGTGATGGGGTGCTGCGCCAGATAACCTGGCCTCCACAGTCACCGGACCTGAACCTAATCGAGATGGTTTGGGGTGAGCTTGACCGCAGAGTGAAGGCAAAAGGGCCAACAAGTGCTAAGCATCTCTGGGAACTCCTTCAAGACTGTTGGAAGACCATTTCAGGGGACTACCTCTTGAAGCTCATCAAGAGAATGCCAAGAGTGTGCAAAGCAGTAATCAAAGCAAAAGGTGTCTACTTTGAAGAACCTAGAATATGACATATTTTCTGTTGTTTCGCACTTGTTTGTTATGTATATAATTCTACATGTGTTAATTTATAGTTTTGATGCCTTCATAGTCATGAAAATAAAGAAAACTCTTTGAATGAGAAGGTGTGTCCAAACTTTTGGTCTGTACTGTACATTTGAGAGGTTTATGTATATTTTTTACCTTACACCTTTCCTTCTAAACTGTTCTAGTCCCTCCTTCCATTCCTCCCCCAGTCCCACTACCTTGCCCCCGGTATCTATCTGCACTATCTTCCCATCCTGTAACATAATTACCCTCCCCCCCAGTCCCTAGTTTAAACACTCCTCCAACCTTCTAGCCATCTTCTTCCGCAACACAGCTGCCCCTTCCCCATTGAGGTGCAGCCCGTCCCTACGATAGAGCCTGTAGCCGATAGAGAAGTTAGCCCAGTTCTCCAGGAACCCAAACCCCTCCTTCCTACACCAGTTCTTGAGCCACTTGTTAATTTCCCTAATCTCCCGCTGCCTTTCTTGTGTGGCCCGTGGTACAGGTAGTATTTCGGAAAATACTACCTTTTGAGGTCCTTGCCCTAAGCTTTTGACCTAAATCCCTGAAATCATTTTTAAGGACTCTCCACCTACCCCTAACTTTGTCATTGGTTCCGATATGGACCATGACCGCTGGATCTTCTCCAGCCCCTCCCAGTAATCTGTCAACCTGATCCGCAATGTGTCGAACTCTAGCGCCAGTAAGACAGCACACTGTTCGGCGATCACGGTCTTTGTGACAGATTTCCCTATCTGTTCCCCTAATAATTGAGTCTCCCACTACCAGCACCTGTCTGGCCTGCCCTGCTCTCCTGGTCCCCTGCTTACTGGAGCTGACATTCCCCTGACTGGCAGAGGAAGTGTCCGGCTGCGGCAGTGCCGTCCCTGGACTGATATCCCCCTCATCTGCCAAACGTGCAAACTTGTTGGGGTGTGTCAGATCAGGGCTAGCCTCCCTGGCACTCTTCCCTCTACACCGCTTTCTAACTGTTACCCAGCTAGCTACCTCACTTTCCTCAGCCTCCTCTCTGTCACCCTCGCCCTCATCTACCCCAAAGAGTGCTTGCTTGGTGAGAAGCACACTCTTTTGCAAATTGTCAATGCCTCTCAGTGTTGCAACTTGCCCATTTAAAGACTCGATTTGCGATTCCAAACGGGTAATTTGCTCACATCTCGAACAAAGATATACACCCTTGAACGGCTGTTCCAGGATTGCATACATCATGCAAGATGTGCACTGGACTGCGTTGTCAATTGTGCAACACATACTAAATAGAGATTACACCACAAAAGCGAAAAATACAATATAATGTAGTACTAAGAAACTGGCTAATTGCAGTCCCCCACTGAAGTCCCTGAATCTAAAGTCACTTAATCTTAAGTCACACACTTACGCAACCACACTTAATCAACCACGCGTCACGGTCAAACTCACGTTATATATCTCCTTATATAAATATAAATGCAGCTCACTACACCAGCCTGGTTTGTTTTCCCTCTGGATTCAAAAAGGTATGGCATGAATTTTTGATGATTCCATTTTGGTTTCAAGATGGGTCACTCCTTAACTGTAGTTTCATTAGGAGAAATGAACTGTGTAATGTTCTGCTAGAGTGATTGACTAAAGGCCACTAAAAGCTCCTTCATTAGTGAGCCTGGGGCAGGTTTATCGGAAGTTGGAATAGTGACAAAGTAGTTGGTCAGTGACCTTGAGAATAGGGAGTTACAGAGGGAATAGATGGGCTTACCCCTTTCTCTAAGGCTGAGTCCTGAAGCCGTAGTCTCTGCTAAGCTGGGCTTGGGGAGGGTGAAACCAAAGATGGTGCAGACGTTACCTGCAGGTTCCCACCACTGGAAGCAACAGAGCATATCTGGAGCCAGGGAGGAGGCTGGAGATTGTCATTACCATGGTGGTGACCCAGGATTCTTCCTAGTATCTGTCGGCAACTCAGGCAACCCTCGTGAAGCTGAAGACTTCGAGGATGACGGTGAGTGGTCCATCCTCAGTGCTGTGACCTCTGTCTTCTCCTCAAAATAGAAGTCCAGTTCCCCTTTAACTGGTGGACTCTCATGTCCCTAGTCATTATGAGGTCCAGTATACCAGTTTGGACAGTGATAGGAGCTTGAGAGGGAAGGCTCTGCTAATGAAAGCTGCATTGGTGCCAGAGCTCAGTAATCAAGTGGCCATCTGCACTTGCAGCTCACCCAAGCCCCCTTATTTTGTTATTTTATCACATTCTCATCTTTCAGTGCGTTCAATTGCACCTGTCACCATGAAATGGAGTGTAATCTGCAGACAGCATGTTAAAGAGCAGGAGGAGCTGAGCAGATTCATATATACACTGAACTGAAACATTTTCTACAAACACAAAAGACCCATTACGCTCAAATATTGTTCACAAATCTGTCTAAATCTGTATTAGTGAACACTTCTCCTTTGCCGAGATAATCCATCCCACCTCACAGGTGTGGCATATCAAGGTGCTGATTAGACAGCATGAATATTGCACGGGGCGGAGGGTACCAGTCAGTATCTGGTGTGGCCACCATTTGCCTCACGCAGTGCAACACATCTCCGTCGCATAGAGTTGATCAGGTTGTTGATTGTGGCCTGTGGAATGTTGGTCCACTCCTCTTCAATAGCTGTGCGAAGTTGCAGAATATTGGCCGGAACTGGAATACACTGTCATATATGCCGATCCAGAGCAACCCAAACATGCTCAATAGGTGACATGTCCGGTTAGTATGCTGGCTATGCAAGAACTGGGATGTTTTCAGCTTCCAAAAATCGTGCACAGATCCTTGCAATATGGCAACGTGCATTATCATGCTGCAACATGAGGTGATGGTCGTGGATGAATGGCACAACAATGGGCCTCAGGATCTCATCACGGCATCTCTGTGTATTCAAAATTCCATCAATAAAATTCACCTGTGTTCGTTGTCCATAACATACGCCTGCCCATACCATAACCCCACCGCCACCATGGGCCACTCGATCCACAACATTGACGTCAGCAAACCGCTCACCCACACGACACCACACATGCTGTCTGCCATCTGCCCTGAACAGTGAAAACCAGGACTCATCCACGAACAGAACACCTCTCCAAAGTGCCAGACCCCATTGAATGTGAGAATTTGCCACCACCCTTCCCCTCCTTTGATAACACAGAAATAAAGCAGAAACAAGCTACAGGTCATACTTCAGTAATTAGGAAGGTGGTTTCTCTCTTTCACTTTATTGAATAGATGGAAGGAGGGGTGCACATTCATAACACAGCACATGGTTTGGGCTGCTTTTTCACTTATTTTCACATGTGCCCCAGCACATTAAATAAAGTAGAGTACACAATGTCTGTCTTGCTCTTTCCCACTCTTCAGTATAAATTGGCAGCCTAGACCTTTCTCTCTCCACAGCAATTTGCCTTACAGGATTGACTTCCATTATGGCGCCATCCACTGTCACCACATTAGTTATCCCACAGCTGCAGGAAGAACTGCTGATTGGATGAATGTCTGACATCTAAGGAGACAGTCGGGCCATCTTCCAATCACAATTGGCTACAGAAGGACTGACTGAGCAGAACTGACCCTGCCCTATTTGTTATTGAGTGCGTCTAGACCAGGGGTGGGCAACCTGCATCACTCCATCTGTTGTAAAACTACAAAAGCATGTTCAAAGCATGCTCCATATACAGTTGCAAGAAAAAGTATGTGAACCCTTTGGAATGATATGGATTTCTGCACAAATTGGTCATAAAATGTGACTCGATCTTCATCTAAGTCACAACAATAGACAATCACAGTCTGCTTAAACTAATAACACACAAATAATTAAATGTTACCATGTTTTTATTGAACACACCATGTAAACATTCACAGTGCAGGTGGAAAAAGTATGTGAACCCCTAGACTAATGAGTAGGGATGAGCGAACCCGAACTGTATAGTTCGGGTTCGTACCGAATTTTGGGGTGTTCGTGACACGGACCCGAACATTTATGTAAAAGTTCGGGTTCGGTGTTCGGCGCTTTCTTGGCAGTCATCATACTACTTTTCCCAAGAGGCCATCACAGCCATGCCTACTATTGGCATGGCTGTGATTGGCCAGTGCAGCATGTGACCCAGCCTCTATTTAAGCTGGAGTCACGTAGCGCCGCACGTCACTCTGCTCTGATCAGTGTAGGGAGAGGATGCAGCTGCTGTTAGGGCGAGATTAGGCAGGGATTAACTCCGCAAAAACACTTAATGAAGTGATCGATCTACAGCTGTGAATCATTCAACTTCTGCTAGTTAATTGCTCACTGTTTTTAGGCTGCCCAGAGCGTTTTTCTGTCACTTTTTTCTGGGGTGATCGGCGGCCATTTTGTGTCTTGTGGTGCGCCAGCACAAGCTGCCACCAAGTCCATTTAACCATCAATAGTAGGTTGTTGTTTTTTTGCCATATCCTACATCAGGGGCTTGGCTGTGCTTATTGTCAACCCTAGAAACTCAGGATAGAATTTTCTATATTTTATTGCTGGGTGAAATTCACTTGCAAAAATAGAAATCCCCTAAATCTGGTGTTCCAGCTGTGGCTAGCCAAGTGTAATACTGTCTGCTGTCTGGCAAAGGATATATTTTTTTTCTGGGGTGAAATTCAATTGCCAAAATAGCAATACCCTAAATCAGTGGTTTCTGCTGTTACAGGCCAAGTTTAAATCTGTCCGTAAAAGGGTATATTACACAAACTGTTAAATTACAATTGCTGAAAGCATAAGCCTTTAAATTTATGTCCGTAAAAGGGTATATTACATTCAAGGTGCAAATTCAAGTGCTGATAGGGTCATCCTCAATAACTTCACACGCTACCGTGCATCTCCAAGTGTAATTCTGTCCGTAAAAGGATACCTTTCATCCAGGGCCTAAATACTAGGCCTACAATTTATATTCCCCTAAATCTGTGGTTACTGCTGTGCCTGTATTAGTGTAATACGGTACTTAAATAGATAGCCGGATAGTGTTAGGTGCCTGTAAAAAAAGGCCTGAATTTGAATTCAATACATTGGGCCAAATAATTTTTTTCTTATTGTTGTGAACGGTAACAATGAAGAAAACATCTAGTAAGGGACGCGGACATGGTCGTGGTGGTGTTAGTGGACCCTCTGGTGCTGGGAGAGGACGTGGCCGTTCTGCCGCAGCCACACGTCCTTGTGAACTAACTACCTCAGGTCCCAGTAGCCGCCAGAATTTACTGCGATATTTGGTGGGGCCCAATGCCGTTCTAAGGATGGTAAGGCCTGAGCAGGTACAGGCATTAGTCAATTGGGTGGCCGACAGTGGATCCAGCACGTTCACATTATCTCCCACCCAGTCTTCTGCAGAAAGCGCACAGATGGCGCCTGAAAACCAAGCCCATCAGTCTGTCACATCACCCCCATTCATATCAGGGAAACTGTCTGAGCCTCAAGTTATGCAGCAGTCTCTTATGCTGTTTGAAGACTCTGCTGCCTGAATTTCCCAAGGGCATCCACCTAGCCCTTCCCCAGTGGTGGAAAGGATATATTTCCACTGGACCGGGGGTCGAGTGGAGGGGTGGACCGTGGGCGCAAAAACGCAACCAGAGTATTTTTAGAAACCAATGTTTTTTTTATTATTGTTAAAGTGACAACGCGTTTCAGGGTTCTGCGGACCCCTTTTTCAATTCGGTGGGTGGAAACCGCTGGTGGAGAGAGCGCTGCTTCTAGCTCCTGGCACGTGTGGCGTCTGCAGCCTCCACCCCTCCACTCGACCCCCGGTCCAGTGGAAATATATCCTATTCTTAAACCCAGATGGCGGCTTGGCCCCCGCCAAAGGGGAACGCGGACGGAATCGGCAGCATCCACCAGTGAGACATAATCAGTCCTATCCACCTCTAGTCCAGTTGCACCAAACAATAGGTGCATCAACAACAGGTGAGCAGTACCAATCTTTCTGTTGCTCTGGAGGCTCGGCTCTTAACTTATTTACCCTATGAGCACCTTTTTCTCTCCTTGGCCATTATCTCCAGTGGTGGAAGACATAGAATGCACGCACAACCACTTATGTTTCCTGATAATGAGGACATGGGAATACCACCTCAGCACGTCTATGATGATGACGACGAAACACAGGTGCCAACTGCTGAGTCTTTCTGCAGTGTGCAGACTGAACAGGAGGTCAGGGAGGAAGACTGGGTGGAAGACGATGCAAGGGACGATGAGGTCCTAGACCCCACATGGAATGAAGGTCGTGCCACTGACTTTCAGAGTTCAGAGGAAGAGGCAGTGGTGAGACTGAGCCAACAGTGTAGCAAAAGAGGGAGCAGTGGGCAAAAGCAGAACACCCGCCGCCAAGAGAGTTCGCCTGCTACTGGCCACTGCCACCTGGGACCGAGCACCCCAAAGGCAGCTTCAAGGAGTTCCCTGGCGTGGCAGTTCTTCAAACAATGTGCTGATGACAAGACCCGAGTAGTTTGCACGCTGTGCCATCAGAGCCTGAAGCGAGGCATTAACGTTCTGAACCCTAGCACAACCTGCATGACCAGGCATCTGCATGCAAAGCATGAACTGCAGTGGAGTAAACACCTTAAAAACAAGGAACTCACTCAGGCTCCCCCTGCTACCTCTTCTGCTGCTGCCTCGGCCTCTTCCTCCGCCTCTGGAGGAATGTTGGCACCTGCCGCCCAGCAAACAGAGGATGTGCCACCAATACCACCACCTCCGTAACCAAGCATCTCCACCATGTCACACGGCAGCGTTCAGCTATCCATCTCACAAACATTTGAGAGGAAGCGTAAATTCCCACCTAGCCACCCTCGATCCCTGGCCCTGAATGCCAGCATTTCTAAACTACTGGCCTATGAAATGCTGTCATTCAGGCTGGTGGACACAGACAGCTTCAAACAGCTCATGTTGCTTACTGTCCCACAGTATGTTGTTCCCAGCCGCCACTACTTCTCCAAGAGAGCAGTGCCTTCCCTGCACAACCAAGTATCCGATAAAATCAAGTGTGCACTGCGCAACGCGTCCACCTAACCACAGATACGTGGACCAGTAAGCACGGCCAGGGACGGTATATCTCCCTAACTGCACACTGGTTAAATGTAGTGGCGGCTGGGCCACAGGCGGAGAGCTCTTTGGCGAACGTCCTTCCGCCGCCAAAGATCGCAGGGCAACATTCTTTGCCTCCTGTAGCCTCCATCTCCTACTCGGCTTCCTCCTCCTCTTCTTCCACCTGCTCATCCAGTCAGCCACACACCTTCACCACCAACTTCAGCACAGCCCGGGGTAAACGTCAGCAGGCCATTCTAAAACTCATATGTTTGGGGGACAGGCCCCACACCACGCAGGAGTTGTGGTGGGGTATTGAACAACAGACCGACGAGTGGTTGCTGCCGGTGAGCCTCAAGCCCGGCCTGGTGGTGTGCGATAATGGGCGAAATCTCAGCTCTGGGACTAGCCGGTTTGACGCACATCCGTTGCCTGGCGCATGTGCTGAATTTGGTGGTGCAGAAGTTCATTCACAACTACACCGACATGTAAGAGCTGCTGCATAAAGAGCGGGCCGTCTGTGCGCGCTTCCGGCGTTCACATCCTGCCGCTGCTCGCCTGTCTGCGCTACAGCGTAACTTCGGCCTTCCCGCTCACCGCCTCATATGCGACGTTCCTACCCGGTGGAACTCCACCTTGCACAAGTTGGACAGACTGTGCGAGCAGCAGCAGGCCACAGAGGACAGCTTGTCCTTACCTCTGGGCAGCCTGGCACACATGAGCGACCTGCGCAACGACAGCAGAGTTGCCCACATTTTAACGTGTGCGGACTTCTGGGTTGCCACCCTGCTGGATCCCCGATACAAAGACAATGTGCCCACCTTACTTCCTGCACTGGACCGTGATAGGAAGATGTGCGAGTACAAGCGCACGTTGGTAGACGCGCTACTGAGAGCATTCCCAAATGTCACAGGGGAACAAGTGGACGCCCAAGGCGAAGGCAGAGGAGGAGCAAGAGGTCGCCAATGCAGCTGTGTCACGGCCAGCTCCTCTGAGGGCAGGGTTAGCATGGTAGAGATGTAGAAAAGTTTTGTCACCACGCCACAGCTAACTGCACCACCACCTGATACGGAACGCCGCCTGTCCACAGCCAATGTGGACAAGCTGACGTTCATAAAAATGAACCAGGCATGGATCCCACAGGACCTGTCCATCCCTTGTGCAGATTAGACATTTATAACTACCTCCCCTTAACAATATATTCTTGTACTCCAGGGCACTTCTTCATTCAATCCTCTTTTTTTAATTTTACCATTATATTGCGGGGCAACCCAAAGTTGAATGAACCTCTCCTCCGTCTGGGTGCCAGGGGCCTAAATATCGTAAACTGGCCTGTTCCAATGGTGGGTGACATGAAGCCTGATTCTCTGCTATGGGAACTCTTTTTTATTAGAAAAATACAAAACTTTACAGACGAGAAAAAAAACAGAACAGCTTCTCAGCTGGCCCAGCCTCACTCATACTCACATTCATACCAATACCCTATAAAAACTGTATACAAACTATATACAAATGAAACTTACTTAGCCGGTTCAGCTGTAAAACCCAAAAAGAAAAACTTGACTACTCGTCAATAAAACGAAAAAGCAAATAAGACTAAAAACAATAATAATAATAATAATAATAATAATAATAATAATAATACAAAACAACCTTTTTTTTTCCCCATCACCAATTTATTTATTTTTTTATATTTTTTATTTTTATATTTTTTTATTTTTTATATATATTACCTTTTTACTAAAGGTAAAATAAACCTTTTTACCTCCCTAATCTAGCCCTAACCCCCACTACCTACTCCATCACTCTTCACCCATCACCCAAGGCTGACCTCCGCCTCACGTCTCTTTCGTGTCCGCATAGTCCGAGGCCAGCCCTACCTCCACCACCCACATCTAGCCCCTCGCCCCATGTCCTCCCATGTCCGCATAGTCCAGGGCTAGATGCAGGCCTCCCTACTTCAAAACACACATAAAACACATAAAAGCACAAATAAAAGACCCCTTCCCTCACCCACGCAACCTAACTAGCCCCAACTCATCCTATCCTAATAAACAACATAAACAACATAACTATTTAACTTACACTGCAAAATATTCTAATATACAGAACTACCCGAAGGCCCAAGCTCAGTCTCTGTAAGCCTTTCTTCAAAGCTCAACATCCCACAAAACAAAAATCTACGGTGAAAGCGTCAGCCCACCACCAGGAAACGTATGACTAGGCTAGAGTACGCTAAAAGCAAAGCCTCTCCAGAGAAGAGAGGCCCTACTGGTACCCAGTCTCTCATACTCCAAAGAACGCACCTTCACCAGGTCACCCAGAATGTTCCTACATACCTCGTCCACTGGGAGGACTTTCTGCTGCGTTGAAACTAAGCACCGTGCATTCCACGTGTAGAACCTAACCACTATACTAACTAAAAAACATGTGCACAGGTCCCTTCTACCAATGTCTCTGAGCACTCCATAGGCCCACTCCGCGTAGGAGAGGCTGGCTAGCCTAGGCCAGCCAATGGAAGCTCCCACCCGTTGGTATACCTCTGTATTAAAGGGACACTGAAGCAGGAAGTGATCCATACTTTCCAGTATGGAGCCACACTCCTCCCGGGGACAACCCCTTTCATCAGAGTTCCTGTACTTCAAGTTGTCCCTCACATACAGCCTCCCGTAAAAGCAGCGCCAAGCTAAGTCCCAAAACTTCAAGGGGATCCTTGCAGAATTTAGCAACTGTAACCCCTTCTCTAGATCTCGAATTGGGCAATCCCTGAGGGCCAGGGGCTTCTGGAAGTGGGACAACAAGACCCTCTCATCAAGGGACCTTCTTGACAGAGTCCTGATCTCCCTCACCTCCAAACCCCACCGGCGGATCACCTTCAGAATCGGGGTGACGTAAGTCGGAAGATATCCGTGAGGCGTACGCAAGTCCTTCACTTGCCCTCCTGTCTCCCATTCCTGGAAGAAAGGCCGAAACCACCCCCGGCAGGAGACTACCCACGGAGAAGCCCTCTCCGTCCAGAGGTTTGCCAGATTCGCTTTAACAAAGGTGTTTACAAGAAACACCACTGGGTTGACCATAGATAACCCCCCTAGTCTCCTCGTGCGGTAAGTCACTTCTCTCTTGATCAGGTTCAGTCTATTCCCCCATAAGAGCTGGAAGAACAGACTATAAACCCGAGTCCAGAGAGGCTCTGGCAAGATACACACGCTACCCAAATAGATAAGCAAAGGGAGTAAGTAGGCCTTGATCAGGTTTACCCTTTCCCTGAGGGTCAAAGACCAACCCTTCCACTGGTCGACCTTCTGAGCGGCGATCTTAAGCCTGTCATCCCAATTTTGAGTGGGATAGTCCCCATGGCCAAAATGGATGCCTAGGACTTTGGCTGACGACTGGGGCCCTGGGAGGGTGTCCGGGAGATCAAAAACTGGATCACCCCCTCCCAGCCAGAGACTCTCACACTTACCCCGATTGATCATGGACCCGGATGCCTCCGAGTAGCGATCCACTTCAGACATCACGTACTCCGCCTCCCCTCTTGAGGATACGAAAATGGTGACATCGTCAGCGTACGCTACTACCCTCAGAGTGGCTTCCGGCGCCGCCCGACCCATCCCGACTCCCGCCAACGGTCCACGATCGATCCGCTTAAGAAAGGGATCAATCGCGAACACGTATAAAAGCGGGCTCAAAGGACAACCCTGGAGGACGTCAGACCCAACCTCAAAAGAGCAGCCAGACCAACCGTTCACAAGCGGGAAACTCTCTGCCCCTGCATACAAGATCTTTAACCAATCGACAAATCCCCCCGGCAGGCCATACTTCAGAAGGACCGACCAGAGGTACTCATGGTTCACCCGATCAAACGCCTTTGCTTGATCTAAGGACAGCATGTACCCCCTCCAGTAGCCTGCTCTACTCTGTTCCACTGCCTCTCGGACACAGAGTACAGCACTAAAAGTGCTGCGGCCTGGAACCGAGCAATGCTTAGCCACCGAAAGGAGCTGGGGTGCAAATTTCACCAGCCTATTAAAAAGTATCTTGGCCAGAATCTTTCTGTCCGTATTAAGAAGTGCTATGGGACGCCAGTTCTCAATACGGCTCGGATCCTTACCCTTTGATAGAAGGATCAGAGCTGACCTCCTCATTGACCGAGGCAGAGTGCCCGAGGATAAACACTCATTGAATACCTCAGTCAAGAGGGGACATAAAGAGTCCGTAAAAGGCCTTATAAAACTCGGATGTTAAGCCATCCGGGCCTGGCGACTTCTTCAGAGCTAACCCTTCCACCGCCAGGATAACTTCCTCCTTCCTGATCTCTTCTACCAAACCGTCAAAAGAGAGGTGAGCTCCTGACTCAGGGGTGACTTCAGCCAGGAAAGCCGACATCCTGTCCCGATCCAGATCCCTCCTCCCCAAGAGGCACGAGTAAAAGGATCTAACGACTTCCAGGATCCCTGATCTGGACCTGTTCAGAGACCCCATACTATCGACCAGTCCTGTTATTAACTTACTCTTCACTGACATCTTACAATTTCTGTAGGGGTCGGGCGAGCGGTACCTCCCGAAGTCCCTCTCAAAAACTAAAGATGTGTGCCTATCATACTGGCACCTCTTGAGCAAAGATTTCACCCTGGAGATATCCTCGCGGCTACCACCAGTCGAGACCAGATGCTCGAGTTTCCTCCTCAGACCCTGATACAGGCGGTAGCTGTCCAGGGACCTGAGGCTCGAGAGCCGGCGGAAGAACTTTGCAGCCCGATCTTTGAATATCTCCCACCACTCTGACTTAGTATCACAGAGATCCAGTAAAGGTACCTGACTCTGAAGGAAGTCCTCAAAGGATTGTCTCACCTCTGCTTCCTCCAAGACACCCGAATTCAGCTTCCAATAACCTCTTCCCATTTGGGGGGATTCTGAAATATTCTGAGAAAACATAATCAAACAGTGATCGAAGAATTCCACCTCCACAACCCTTATGGGCGAAAAGGTAGCCTCCTCCTTCAAATAAAACCTATCTATTCTAGACCTGATCTGACTACCTCTATAGAAAGTGAAACCCCCGTGGCCTGGGGTATGCCTAATGTGGACATCCTCCAGACGAGCCTCACTAGCTACTCTATTCAGAAAAATACTATCATAAGTCAGCCGGTTTCTGGTGCCTCCCCTGTCTTGGGGCCTTGTGACAGTATTAAAGTCCCCACCAAAAACCACCTGCCGGCTTGTAAAAAGGAAAGGCTTAATCCTCATAAAGAGACATTTCCTGTCCCACCTGGACTGGGGCCCGTAGATATTAATCAGGCGCAGTTCCTGTGCCTTCATGAGGACATCCAAGATCAAACACCTCCCCATTTCTAATTCAATTACTCGTCGGCATTCTACTGGTGCGGAAAAAAGGACCGCCACTCCGCTATACGGCTCAGCCGCAAGAGACCAGTAGGAGGGCCCTGGTCTCCACTCCCTCTTGGCTTTATAAATCGCTGCCAAATCTGGCAGCCTGGTCTCTTGCAAAAACAAAATGTCAGCTTCAACACGGCTGAGAAAATCGAAGTCTGTGAAACGAGCCGCATCCGACTTAATGCTGGCGACATTACTGGTCGCCAGAGTCAGCAGAGCGGGTACTGCCATAAAGAGTAGTTAAATTAGACGGCCTTCTTCCCATCCTTCTCCCCCCTCCCGGGGCTGCCTTCTAGAGCAGCACGACCTCTCTTGAGGGAGATAGTGGTATCCATCTCTGCCACCACCACCTCCCTTTGCGCACCACTCCTGGCTTTCTCAGTCTCAGGGCCCAGTTTTGCCACCCCTCCTGAGGACCTTGCATCCCCACCAGAGGGGGGCGCGGGGCCCCCTGAAGGCCCTCCCTCCTTCGCCCCCGGCCCCTCACCTTCAACCTCCTCCTCAGCAGAGGAGGCAGAGGTCTCATCCAAGATGAGGTACCGGTTGGAGAGCTCCAGAGGGGAGCCGGTTACACCTTCCCTGGCAACTTTGGTCGGGCTAGATCTTTTTTTAGTACGCCGTTTCCGTTTACTTTGGGACTCTGCCCCACTACCCTCTGCAGAACTTTCGTAGTACGAGGACAGAGTCTCTTCGGCCCGATCCAGTCTCTCAATCTCCTCCTCCAGCTCGCTGCCCCCTAGGGTCTCGGATTCAGAAGGGGCAGTCATTTGGGAGGGAGCGGGCATCACCCCAGGACAGGGTTCCTCCCCCTCCCTCTTCGCCTGACGCCTCTCTCTCCGCCTCTGCCGGGACGGGTTGTTCCGGTTCCTCACTGACCCCTTAACTCCACTGCCTTTGCCAGTATCCGCCTCAGCCGAAGGGACCTCCCGGCCCGCTCCTGCATGAGCTCGGGCCGCATTGGCCTCAGAGAGAGGACAGCGACTGAAGGGGTGCCCGAGCTCCCCACACAGGTTGCATCTAATCTCCTCACAAGATGCAGCAAGATGACCTGTCCCCCCACACAACGCGCACTTCTGCACTTGGCAGCTGGCGCTAAAGTGTGTGGGGCTGCCGCACTTGTGACAGAGCTTAGGCTGCCCTCTGTAGAAAACCAAGATCCTGTCTCGGCCGATAAAGGCAGATGATGGAATGTGGGAAACTGTACTACCCAGACGCCTAATCATGATCAGATGGATATAATCATGAATCATGTCGTTTTATATTTGCATTGCACTATAATATGTTATTTTTGATATTAATTCTATATCCTATATATATGGAACTCATGATTGACACAATTTATGAATTCACGTGTTTGTATTATGTTTCTTTATTATTTTTTGCATCATTTTATTAATATATATCAATTGAGAAATGTTTATTGATTAATGACACTAAGCTGTATAAAAAGCATGCTATGCTAGTATATGTTCACTGCTTGAGAAAGATCCCAGAGAGAAGGATCGAAACATTGCTGTCTGGTAAATAAAGAACTATTTTTTTCATTTTACGCCTTGGAAGTGCTGCGGAATTTCTTTTTGTTATATGCTTTGGAGGGGGACCGCCTTCATAGCCGCTTGCACTCCGCTGACATCGTTTTTCGCAGTGCGGCTCCTGTTGCCTTTTTTCTAAGCTTGATATTAAACGTCCAGGCACCCGACCAAATGCCAAACTCGTCCAGGTTTTTAGCTGGTATTCCCTGGACCTCTCCGTACCTTCCCAGCCAGGTCATGATGTCAATACAAGAGAGCGACTCGTTACGGGTCAGCACGGTCACTCTCTTGACCTCACTCTGGCGGGTTATCGCTTTTGCAACGAAACCACGCCAGTCCGGCATGTTCTTCACCAGCTCATATCCGGACCAAAAGAGCTCAAGCCCCTCCGGCCGGACAAAGCTGATGTCAAACTCCTTGGAGCCAAAAGGATGGATCAAGGCAAAGATGTCAGTTGCCTTGAAACCCATCCCAAGCAGGAGCTCCACTACCCTCTTTCTAGTAGGGCAAGCTTCATCGCTACTCCACTTGAGACAGACCACATTCCGTCTGGCTCCAGGGCCGGTTGTGGGTGAAGACCAGGTGGTCTCGCCCCCGTTCTGTTCTCGGAAGGTCCGAACGCCATGTCTGTTGAACCAGAATGAACATTCCACCTTCTTCCCCTCTACCGAAATGGAGCTCTCCCCCTTTTTGAGGGCCTCCAGCAGTCGCCGCTGCAAGTCACCATTATCAGACCCTGAGAGCGAGGAAGCCAAGGAAGTCAGCCCCTCCCCCCCTACAGCCGCAGCCACACTGGCATAACTTCTGCCAGGCGCCACGGACGCAGGAGGGGCAGCTGAACCGGCTCCCCCTCCCCCACCAGTCACAAATGTCGCCCCGGATCCCCCCAAGGGGGCCACACAGGGGGGGCCCGCCACTTTTCCAGCAGCAGGACTAACCCCTGCATCCACCCCCCCCAACAGGACCCGGAACAATCCCTGAACTTTCACCTGCCCTCAAAAACACAGATGGGCCAGCTGGGGCAATGATACTAATATTTTTCTTTTTATGCAAATCCGCCTCCGTGGTCCCTACCACCACATCCTCGGCTTCCACATCCACATCCACATCCATATCCTTTGCAACCTTTTTTGCCTTAATGTCCTCACTTGGCTGGAGCAGGTGCCCTGTGGCACTACTGCTCCCAGCCATGCCAGCCCTGCACAAAGTAGCAGCCACGGCTGCAGGAGCCCCGCCCCTCCCATCCCCGCCCATGGACACGCCCCCAGGCTCTCCCAGGGGCATGCCTGCAGACTCCCCCACCGCCCAGGCCCCGCTCCCCCCCGCCGCCGGCAAAATGACAGCAGCAGGGGAAGGAGCAAAGAGCGCATGAGCAGCAGAAGAGACAGGGGCAGAGAAGGAAGCCGCAGGACCCCCGGCACCCGCCACCCCGCACATGGTGACGGACGTATGAACCCCACCCCCCCCGCCGCCAGACACGCCTCCAGGTACATCCAGAGGTGCGACCGCAGATGTCCCCCCCACCCTGGCCCCGCCCCCCTCCACCGCCGATGCACTAACACAGGCGGAGGGGGCGGCGGGAGACACAGGCGCACGAGGCCCAACGGGGGCAGAGGAAGCAAGGACCACACCACCATCCAAGGCAGGAGGGGCGGCGACAAAATCGTCACACCGCCGCACCCCCACCAGACATTTATCCAACATCCCAGTGGAGGCAGCGGCGGTGGGCGGGGCCACACCGAAAGAAGCCACGCCCCCCCTCCTTTTGCTATCGGCACCAGCTTGTGCGGCTTTTCAGCCACTCCCATCTTGCCGCCCCTGCTACTGCAAACAGGGTCGGCGTTCGGCGCCATCTTTTTCTCACAGACCAAATTACATTTCGCTACATTCTCTCTATTCTCCCCACTCCCACGCTCTGGTTCCACAGAAACCAGGCTAGGGGGGGGAAATGGGGTTAGCCCCCTGAGCCGACTTTGCAGCCGGCCCAGATGGCAGTGGATAGGACACATACACCCAGTTCACTTCTTCTTTTTTTTTCTCTGCCTCTTTTTGTTTCTTCTTTGCTTCTTTTTGTTTCTTTTTCTTTTTCTTTTTCGCAGGCTCATCTTCCAACAATTCATCCCCAAAAACAAGTCCGTCAACATGAGCCCGGGGGGACTCAAGATAACGTATCTGTTCCATCAACTGTCCCCCTACCCCACTGCTTTCTTCCTCATCTGAGCTAGTGGGGGGGAGACGGACCTGCTCGGGCCGGATCCCAGAATCCGCCGGCCCCGCAGACTGTCCCCCCAGGCTCACTAGGGTATCTTCCTCATCTGAGGAAACTTTTTTTTGGTACATCTCTGCGAACCTCTTTTCGTTTTTCAATTTTTCCTCAAATGGGCCACTATGTCTCAAGATGTCAGCCCTTTTATTCTCCATTTCACTTATCTCGACCTTCAGGGCCCTTATTCTTGCCGCTATTTCAGGCCTCTTCACTTTAGAGGCCCTGTCCGCTTTTTGTCTTTCCTCCTTTATATCATGCTGGAGTTTGTTTAAAGCCTTACCAGCCTCTTCGTACTCCCGGAGGTGGGCTGCAATACGGGAGCTATACTGGACCACCGACTCCCTGGGCCTCATAGTACCCCAGTCGGCTTCCACCAAACCCGACCCACCTCCAGGAGCACCCCGCATACCTTTAGGAGGGTTATCGTCCACCCTCCTGGACTTGCCGGCGATGTTCACGGCTTCGCCCCTGGGGGCCACAAAGGACACTTCCACATGACCCCTGCTTGATCTTCTGACCCCCGGAGCGGAAGATGGAGCAGAGGCCGGTAACTCACCTCCCGCCGGCCTACCTCAAGAAGCAGTATCCTGGGCCTTGCCTGAGCGCATAGCCCAGGCCCCTACCAGCTCCCTAGGGAGAGGCAGGGCCTGGGCTGGGGAGAAAGGTGGAAAATCTCCCCACAAGCCTGGTCCCTCCCAGGGGATTAAGGTGTTGAAAAATGTCCCTGGGGCCTTAACGAGGTGGAAGTCTCCTGGAGCTGCTGCACTCACACCTTCTACCTCACTGCAGGAAACAGACACGCCCATGCCTGAATCTCTGCTATGGGACCTCTCTCCTGTGTCTGGGTGCCGGGGCCTAAAAATATCTCACAGTGGCCTGTTCCAGTGGTGGGTGATATGAAGTCTGATTCTCTGCTATGACATGAAGCCTGAATCTCTGCTATGGGAACTCTTTTTTATTATAAAATTACAAAACGCTACATAAATAATTACAAGTATAGACATACAAAACTTAAACATAGACAGCATTCCAGCTGCCCCAGCCACATTCACACACACATTCATACCTACACATAAAACTACAAACCTACAATCTACAATAAATAACCTAAAATAAATAAAACTTACCCAGCCGGTTCGGCCGAAATAACCTAACCCAAAGAAATTGAAATAAAACACAGAATAAAATCAAACTCAAACGAAAATATGGCTACTTCGCCGTAACTCAACTCCAGGCAACTTGCCCCTAAGCAAAAAAAAAAATATATATTTTAATTTTAATTTTTTTTTTTTTATATATATATATAAACAACACTACAAACTACAAACTACAACGTAACCTACCTGTCCCTAGCCATTCCCTATCCTAAACTAAAACTAAAACCCCCAGGACTGACCTCCGCCTCATGTCCTCTGCATGTCCGCATAGTCCGAGGCCAGCCCTACCTCCACCACCCACATCCAGCCCTCGCCCCATGTCCTCCCATGTCCGCGTAGTCCAGGACTGATGTAGGCCTCCCCACACTTTGTAAGTGTCCCCCCCCTCACCCTAACCCACCCAACCTAACTAACTAACCCCCGCTTACCCTATCCTTCAACATAATATACACAATATATACAATATACCATACAATAAACATTACTATAACCACACATAACCACTCCCGAAGGACCAAGTTCAGCCTTTGCAAGCCTTTTAAAAACCATACACTTTATCCAAAACAAAAATCTAGGGTGAGAGTATCAGCCCACCACCAGGAAGAGTACTACTAGGCTATGGTACGCTAAAAGCAAAACCTCTCCAGAGGAGAGAGGCCCTCCTGGTACCCAGTCTTTCGTACTCGAGAGAACGTACCTTCACCAGGTCTCCCAGAATGTTCCTACACACCTCATCCACTGGGAGGACTTTCTGCCTTGTTGAAACTAAAC
Source organism: Bufo bufo (assembly GCF_905171765.1). Classification (NCBI taxonomy): domain Eukaryota; kingdom Metazoa; phylum Chordata; class Amphibia; order Anura; family Bufonidae; genus Bufo; species Bufo bufo. The sequence goes on along the minus strand of NC_053395.1, from coordinate 121,959,846 downwards.
ACCGTGCGTTCCACGTGTAGTACCTAACCACTATGCTAACTAAAAAACATGTGCACAGGTCCCTTCTGTCCAGGTCTCTGAGCACTCCATAGGCCCACTCCGCATAGGAGAGGCTGGCTAGCCTAGGCCAGCCAATGGAAGCTCCCACCCGTTTGTACACCTCTGTATTAAAGGGACACTGGAGCAGGAAGTGCTCCATACTTTCCAGTATGGAGCCGCACTCCTCCCGGGGACAACCCCTTTCATCAGAGTTCCTGTACTTCAGATTGTCCCTTACATACAGCCTCCCGTGAAAGCAGCGCCAAGCCAAGTCCCAAAACTTCAAGGGGATCCTTGCAGAATTTAGCAACTGTAACCCCTTGTCTAGATCCCGGCTTGGGCAATCCTTGAGGGCCAGGGGCTTCTGGAAGTGGGACAACAAGACCCTCTCGTCAAGGGACCTCCTTGACAGAGTCCTGATTTCCCCTACCTCCAAACCCCACCGGCGGATTACCTTCAGAATCGGGGTGACGTAAGCCGGAAGATATCCGTGAGGCGTACGCAAGTCCTTCACTTGCCCTCCTGTCTCCCATTCCTGGAAGAAAGGCCGAAACCACCCCCGGCAGGAGACTACCCACGGAGAAGCCCTCTCCATCCAGAGGTTCGCCAGATTTACTTTAACAAATGTGTTTACAAGAAACACCACGGGGTTGACCATAGATAACCCCCCTAATCTCCTCGTGCGGTAAGTCACCTCCCTCTTGATCAGGTTCAGTCTATTCCCCCATAAGAGCTGGAAGAACAGACTGTAAACCCGAGTCCAGAGAGGCTCTGGCAAGATACACACACTGCCCAAATAGATAAGCAGAGGGAGCAGGAAAGCCTTGATCAGGTGCACCCTTTCCCTGAGGGTCAAAGACCAGCCCTTCCACTGGTCGACCTTCTGAGCGGCGATCTTAAGCCTGTCGTCCCAATTTTGAGTGGGATAATCCCCATGACCGAAATGGATGCCTAGGACTTTGGCTGACGACTGGGGCCCTGGGAGGGTGTCCGGGAGATCAAAAGCTGGATCACCCCCTCCCAGCCAGAGACTCTCACACTTATCCCGGTTGATCATGGACCCGGATGCTTCCGAGTAGCGATCCACCTCAGACATCACATATTCCGCCTCCCCTTTCGAGGACACGAAAATGGTGACATCGTCGGCGTACGCTACTGACCTCAGAGTGGCTTCCGGCGCCGCCGGATCCATCCCGACTCCCGCCAACGGTCCACGATTGACCCTCTTAAGAAAGGGATCAATCGCGAACACGTATAAAAGCGGGCTCAAAGGACAACCCTGGCGAACGCCGGACCCAACCTCAAAAGGGCAGCCAGACCAACCGTTCACAAGCGGGAAACTCTCCGCCCCCGCATACAAGATCTTTAACCAATCGACAAACCCCCCCGGCAGGCCATACTTCAGAAGGACCGACCAGAGGTACTCATGGTTCACCCGATCAAATGCCTTTGCTTGATCTAAGGACAGCATGTACCCCCTCCAGTGGCCTGCTCTACTCTGTTCCACTGCCTCTCGGACACCGAGCACAGCACTAAAAGTGCTGCGGCCTGGAACCGAGCAATGCTGAGCCACCGAAAGGAGTTGAGGCGCAAATTTCACCAGCCTGTTAAACAGTATCTTGGCCAGAATCTTTCTGTCCGTATTGAGAAGTGCTATGGGACGCCAGTTCTCAATACGGCTCGGATCTTTACCTTTTGATAGGAGGATCAGGGCTGACCTCCTCATTGACTGAGGCAGAGTGCCCGAGGATAGACACTCATTGAATACCTCAGTCAAGAGGGGACATAAAGAGTCCTTAAAGGTCTTATAAAACTCGGATGTTAAGCCATCCGGGCCTGGCGACTTCTTCAGAGCTAACCCTTCCACCGCCAGGATAACTTCCTCCTTCCTGATCTCTTCTACCAAACCGTCAAAAGAGAGGTGAGCTTCTGACTCAGGGGTGATTTCAGCCAGGAAATCCGACATCTTGTCCCGATCCAGATCCCTCTTTCCCAAGAGGCACGAGTAAAAGGATCTGACGACTTCCAGGATCCCTGATCTGGACCTGTTCAGGGAACCCGTACTGTCAACCAGTCCTGTCACTAACTTACTCTTCACTGACATCTTACAGTTTCTGTAGGGGTCGGGCGAGCGGTATCTCCCGAAGTCCCTTTCAAAAACTAAAGATGTGTGCCTATCATACTGGCACCTCTTGAGCAAAGATTTCACCCTGGAGATATCCTCGCGGCTACCTCCAGTCGAGACCAGATCTTCGAGTTTCCTCCTCAGACCCTGATACAGGCGGTACCTGTCCAGGGACCTGAGGCTCGAGAGCTGGCGGAAGAATTTTGCGGCCCGGTCTTTGAATATCTCCCACCACTCTGACTTAGTGTCACAGAGATCCAGCAAAGCTACCTGACTCTGAAGAAAGTCCTCAAAGGATTGTCTTACCTCTGCTTCCTCCAGGACTCCCGCATTCAGCTTCCAGTAACCTCTTCCCATTTGGGGGGATTCTGAAATATTCAGAGAGAACATAATCAGACAGTGGTCGGAGAATTCTACCTCCACAACCCTCAAGGGCGAGAAAGTAGCCTCCTCCTTCAAAAAAAACCTGTCTATTCTAGACCTAATCCTATCTCCTCTATAGAAAGTGAAACCCCCGTGGTCTGGGGTGTGCCTAATGTGGACATCCACCAGACAAGCCTCACTAGCTATGCTATTTAAAGCTATACTATCATAAGCCAGCGGGTTTCTGGTGCCTCCCCTATCTTGGGACCTTATGATGGTGTTAAAGTCCCCACCAAAGACCACTTGCCGGCTTGTAAAAAGGAAAGGCTTGATCCTCATAAAGAGACATTTCCTGTCCCACCTGGACTGGGGCCCATAGATATTGATCAGGCGCAGTTCCTGTCCCTTCATGAGGATATCCAAGATCAAACACCTCCCCATTTCCAGCTCAACCACCCGTCGGCATTCTACCGGTACGGTGAAAAGAACCGCCACTCCGCTATACGACTCAGCCGCAAGAGACCAGAAGGAGGGCCCAGATCTCCACTCCCTCTTCGCCTTGTGGACTTCTGCCAAGTTTGACAGTCTGGTCTCCTGCAAAAATAAAACATCAGCTTCAACTCGGCTGAAAAAATCAAAGGCTGTGTAGCGAGCCGCATCAGATTTAACGCTGGCGACATTAATGGTCGCCAGTGTCAGCTGAGTAGGTACCGCCATACTTGGTGTTTAAGCTGAATGTCCTCCTTCCTTCCCGACCCTCTTACCCCTCCCGGGGCTATCCTCTAAGGCGGCGCGTCCTCTTTTGAGAGAGACGGTGGTGTCCATTCCATCTGTCACCACCGCTCCCTCTTGCGTACCGCCCCTGTCTTTCTCAGTTCCAGGAATCAGATTTGCCTCCTCTTCTGGGGACCTTACATCCACACCAGAGAGGGGCACGGGGCCTCCTGGAAGCCCTCCCACCTTCGCCCCCGGTACCCCACTTCTTACCTCCTCCCCGCATGAAGAGGAGGCAGAGGTGTCATCCAAAGTGAGATACCGGTTGGAGAGCTCAAGAGGGGAGCCAGTTACGCCTTCCCTGGCTACTTTGGTCGGGCTCTTTTTTTTTGAGAACCGTTTCCGTCTATTGATATTAGACCCAGTCTCACTACCCTCTGCACTTTCGTAGTTTGAAGACTGGGTCTCATCGGCCCGGTCTAGTCTCCTGATCTCCACACTTAGCTCCCTGTCCCCTAGGGTCTCCGAACTACGGGAGCCCGCCACTTGGGGAGGGGCAGACATCACCCCATTTTGGTGGGGTTCCTTCTGTTCCCTCTCCGCCTGGCGCCTCTCCCTCCGCCTCTGCCGGGACGGATCGCTCTTGGTCTTCACTGACCCCTTAACTCGATTGTCTCCGCCAGCACCCGCCTCAGCCGAAGAGACCTCCCGGCCCACTCCTGCGTGAGCTCGGGCCGCATTGACCTCTGAGAGGGGACAGCGACTAAATGGGTGTCCGAGCACACCACACAAGTTGCACCTAATTTCCACACAAGATGCGGCAAGGTGACCTGTCCCTCCACACAACGCGCACTTCTGCACTTGGCAGCTGGCGCTGAAGTGTGAAGGGCTGCCGCACTTGTGACAGAGCTTAGGCTGCCCCCTGTAGAAAACAAGAATCCTATCCCGGCCGATGAAGGCAGAGGATGGAATGTGGGAAACCATGCTTCCTAGACATTTCAACTTCACATTGAAAGTCCAGGCTCCCGACCAAATGCCAAATTCGTCCAGGTTTTTCGATGGTACACCTTGGACGTCCCCATACCTACTTAGCCACGTCAGAATATCAACGCAAGAAAGCGATTCATTACGGGTCAAAACGGTCACTTTCTTGACGTTGTTCTGCCGGGTTATCGCCTGAGCGAAAAAACCCTTCCAATCCGGTAAGTTCTTCACCAGCTCATACCCGGACCAGAAAAGCTCTAGGCCCTCCGGCCGGGCAAAGCTGATGTCAAACTCCCTGGAACCATAGGGATGTATCAGGGCGAAGATGTCAGCCACCCTGAAACCCATCTCAAGCAGGAGCTCCACCACCCTCTTTCTCGTAGGGCAGGCATCATTGCTTCTCCACTTGAGACAGACTACATTCCGTCTGGTCCCAGGGCCGGTTGTGGGCAGGGACCAGGTGGTCTCTCCCCCCCTTTCCTCTCGGAAAGCTCGCAGGCCATGCCTGTCTATCCATAAGGATAGGTCCACCTTCTCACCCTCTACTGTCATTGAACTCTCCCCCTTTTTCAGGGCCTCCAGGAGCCGCCGCTGCAAGTCACCAACCGCGACTCCTGGGAATGAGGAAGCCAACGAGGATAGCCCCTCCCCCCCCACGGCCGCAGCCACACTGGCATAACTTCTGCCAGGTGTTACGGCCGCAGGAGGGGCAACCGAACCGCCCCCCCCCACTACACTAGCACCAGACACCACACCGGACCCCTCCGGAGGGCGGACACCAGGAGCCGCAGCCATCGCTTTCTCAGCGACGGTCCGCTGACTCCCAGCATCCATCCCACCTTTGGGACCAGATGCAACACCTCCACCAACACCCCTACCACTACCCTGCTCACATGCACCCTTTCTCTCTGCTGGGACAGCTGGTGCAGCAGGTGCAGCAGGTGCAGCAGGTGTCATTTTACCATTTTTTTTTTTATTATTATTTGCCTTATCATTTTTTTCTCTACTATGCTCCTTGCCACCCTCATTGCCACTGGTCAAGCCCCCCCCTGCTGCCCTTGAGACCTGGGCAGTGATCATCACACTCCTCCCCTCCCCAGCACTTAATTCAGCGCTGGAGGAGGAGGCGGAGACAGAGGGGGCGTGTCCAGTGGCAATGTACATGGCCACCTGTTCTGGTGCAACACAACCTTTCTTAGTGGACCGGAGCGCCGTAGTCATATCCTCCCCGGCAGCTCCGGCCCCCGACTCTTCAATACGCAGGCGTTTACTGCCTGCACCTGCACTTTCTTCAGCTACGGGAGTGCGTCCAGAAGCACCTCCAGACACACCCCCGGCCACGCCTCCTGCTTCATTCACCGCCGCCGCCTCCCTTGATCCCCGCCGCACGTTGGCAGCTGCAGGCGGGGACCTAGAACTATCACTGCCCCAGGTAGGAGGGACGGTGACCTCATCATCACACCGCCCCAGTACCACCCCACATACCTGAACGGCAGGCAGGGCGGCAGCCAGAGCGGTGGGCAGAGCGGCTGGCAGAGTGGTGGGCGGGGCCTCCCGATGTTTTTGCCCGCCCCCCCCACTTTCAATGGGTGACTGTCGGTTCCCTCTATCTGCCAGCACCTTCTCCCTGCCCCCGCATGCAGGGACGGCGTCCGGGGCCATTTTGGGCTGCACAATCTCCCCGCTCCTCTGCTCAGGCACCACCTCAGATGCAGAGCCAGGGAGTTTAGCGGGATACACGCCTGGTGAGGACTTTTCAGCCCCCACCAAGCGTGTATAGACATAACGTGTCTGGATGTTTTCTTCACTCTTTTTCTTGTTCTTCTTGTTCTTTTTCTTCTTGCCGCAGCTCTCGTCCTCGTCCAGCAGGTCTTCTCCGAATGCAAAACCCCGAAAGTCCACCGCGGGCGACTCCAACATCCGGATCTCTCTTAGCAGACCACCATCCTCATCGCTGCCCTCCATAGCTGATGCCTCATCCGAAGATGGCAATGCTGGTAAGCGCAATTGTTCTTGCTCTGGCGGAATGCCACTGTATGCCTCCGTTACTGGGGTTACCGGGAGGGCCGGTTCAGACTGCGAGGTTTGGGGACCTGCCTGGGATGCCAGAGATTTGGAGTTTTCCAACTCCTCCACCTCGCTCTCCACACCCCCGCACGGCTCCCCTCTCCTCGCAGCCTCCATCTCCCTAAATCGATCCCCGTTTAATAACTTTTCTCTGAAGGGCCCACTGCCCTCAAGCAACTGGTCCTGCCGCTTCAGGGAGGCCTCCAGGTCCTCTTTCAGGACCCTAATTTTTTCTCTGAGTGGGGGCCTCTTCGAATTAGAGGAGATAGTGGACCTGGCCCTCGTCTCCTTCAGATCCTTCCTTACGGCTTTGAGGTGCCGTCCCAGCTCATCGTATTCTCGCAGGTGGGCAGCTATACGAGAGCTGTAGGTGAGGGTACTCTCTCCCTCCCACCGAGACCCCCAACCTACCTGGGACGACACCTCTCGGCTTCCTGTTGGTAGCCTTTTTCCTTTTGATGTCTTCGGGTCCTCAGGGGGGACTTGGCTACCACCGCGTCCAGATGTTTTCACCCCCTCGCCGCCATCGCTCAGAGTCGGTCGCCGCCCGTCCATGCTCCCCTCCGACCCAAGCCGGGGAGCAGGGGCACCCTTCCGGGAGCTCATGGCCACAGGACCCCACCAGCTCCCTAGGGAGAGGCAGGGCCTGGGCTGGGGGAAAAGGTGTCACACTCCCCCGCAAGCCTAAAACTCCTCCTGGGGAGCAGATGGTAGGAAACTCCCCGGAGAGGCCTGTGCTGTGGAGGTTCAGGAGCTGCAGCAGACACACCCTTTTACCTCAGCTGCAGACACCAGACACACCCAAGCCTGAATCTCTGCTATGGGACCTCTCTCCTCTGTCTGGGTGCCGGGGCCTAAATATCTGAAAGTGGCCTGTTCCAGTGGTGGGTGACATGAAGCCTGATTCTCTGCTATGGGACCTCTCTCCAATTGATATTGGTTAATTTTTTTAATTTTATTTTTATTCATTTCCCTATCCACATTTGTTTGCAGGGGATTTACCTACATTTTGCTGCCTTTTGCAGCCCTCTAGCCCTTTCCTGGGCTATTTTACAGCCTTTTTAGTGCCGAAAAGTTCGGGTCCCCATTGACTTCAATAGGGTTCGGGGCGAAGTTCGGGTCGAGTTCGGATCCCGAACCCGAACATTTTCGTGAAGTTCGGCCGAACTTCTCGAACCCGAACATCCAGGTGTTCGCTCAACTCTACTAATGAGATCTCCAAGAGCTTATTGGAGTGAGGTGTCAGCCAACTGGATTCCAATCAATAATATGAGATTGGAGGTGTTGGTTACAGCTGTCCTGCCTTATAATAAACAAACACCAGGTCTGGGTTTGCTTTTCACAAGAATCATTGCCTGATGTGAATAATAGCTTGCACAAAAGAGCTCTCAGAAGACCTCCGATTAAGAATTGTTGACTTGCATAAAGCTGGAAAGGGTTATAAAAGTATCTCCAAAAGTCTTGCTGTTCATCAGTCCACGGAAAGACAAATTGTCTTTAAATGGGGAAAGTTCAGCACTGCTGCTACTCTCCCTAGGAGTGGCCATCCTGTAAAGATGACTCCAAGAGCACAGCGCAGACTGCTCAATGAGGTGAAGAAGAATCCTAGAGTGTCAGCTAAAGACTTACAAAAGTCTCTGGCATATGCTAACATCCCTGTTAGCGAATCTACGACACGTAAAACACTAAATAAGAATGGATTTCATGGGAGGATACCACAGAGGAAGCCACTACTGTCCAAAAAAAAAACCATTGCTGCACGTTTACAGTTTGCACAAGAGCACCTGGATGTTCCACAGCAGTACTGGCAAAATATTCTGTGGACAGATGAAACCAAATTTGAGTTGTTTTGAAGAAACACACAACACTATGTGTGGAGAAAAAGAGGCACAGCACACCAACATCAAAACCTCATCCCAACTGTGAAGTATGGTGGTGGGGCATCATGGTTTGGGGCTGCTTTGCTGCATCAGGGCCTGGACGGATTGCTATCATCGAAGGAAAAATGAATTCCAAAGTTTATCAAGATATTTTGCAGGAGAACTTAAGGCCATCTGTCCACCAGCTGAAGTTCAACAGAAGATGGATGTTGCAACAGGACAACGACCCAAAGCATAGAAGTAAATCAACAACAAAATGGCTTAGACAGAAGAAAATACGCCTTTTCGAGTGGCCCAGTCAGAGTCCTGACCTCAGCCCGATTGAGATGCTGTGGCATGACCTCAAGAAAACGATTCACACCAGACATCCCAAGAATATTGCTGAACTGGAACAGTTCTGTAAAGAGGAATGGTCAAGAATTACTCCTGAACCTTGTGCACGTCTGATCTGCAACTACAGGAAACGTTTGTTTGAAGTTATTGCTGCGAAAGGAGGTTCAAACAGTTATTAAAGTAAAGGTTTCAAATACTTTTTCCACCTGCACTGTAAATGTCTACATGGTGTGTTCAATAAAAACATGGTAACATTTAATTCTTTGTGTGTTATTAGTTTAGGCAGACTGTGATTGTCTATTGTTGTGACTTAGATGAAGATCAGACCACATTTTATGACCAATTTGTGCAGAAATCCATATCATTCCAAAGGGTTCACATACTTTTTCTTGCAACTGTATTTCTATGAGAGTTCTAAGAAGAGCATAGCAAATTTGTTTGCTGGGAGTTGTAGTTTCACAATAGTTGACTACCCCTGGTCTAGACTGTGGTGACAGTGGGCAGCAACTACTGAGAACACAGCTTTTAACCAGCTGCTGTTTTTAATATTCCTGTATGTACCTCTCTTCCAGACAATGGAGCCATACAAGTCAGAGGGAAGGGGGGCAGCTGCCAAAGGAGGAAGAGGAGAGTGACCCACTGGTGAGCTGCCCAGATATTTTATGCAATCTTATCTAAGCAAAATTTATGTATTAAGTTAGTTGTAGTGATCATATAGCAAACATGGCCGCTATCCTAATGTTTTGTTCATACCTCCAAGATTTCTCCTGTGCATCCCCCATTCTCTGGAACTCGCTACCCCAACATATCAGACTCTTACCTACAGTGGAATCCTTCAAAAGAAACCTAGAAACCCGCCTCTTCAGACAAGCCTACAACCAATGACCCTGCTGCCTCTATTACGCCATGACCAGCTTCACCCTCATCTACTGTGTCCTTCTCCCATACCATGTAGATTGTAAGACCTCACGGGCAGGGCCCTCTCTCCTTCTGTACCAGTTTGTAACTCGTCTTGTTCAAGCTTAGTGAAATTGTGTGTATTATGTATGTATACCCCTTTTTATATGTACAGCGCTATGGAATGAATGGTGTTGTAATAATATTAATAAATAATAATAATAATGATGGGTTTCAATGTAGCAGCCGCAATAAAGTTTCCAGGTCCAGCCAACGTCCTGCCCACCAGCAAGTGGCTACACAAATTTTGGGGGTTAACTGAAGAATCATGTGGCCATCATATCTTAAAAATCATGTGACTATCGGCGCCTGAGGGTGGGCAGGACTGTGGCCACACATGGTAGCCCCATCAATTCCACTGCGTGGAAACCTAGCTTTGTTCTTATATTATCTGTTGAAATCAAAAGTACTTGTAATGATTTAACAAATACCACAGTCTTTTATTTCAAGCAATGAAAATACAACATTGTTAATATGAATATGCATTTGCCATAACAGTAAAAATCTTTATATTTAATATAGATTCTTCTTAATAGTTTTGCTTTCTTTGTATATAAATTTGTCCACCCTTACATTAGCTCTAATTCGGTTAAGGACTCCAATATTGTGACAGACCTAGCTAAACCCACCACAAAACCACAGGTTGGCTGCACATAGACATGTATAGGATAGACACCCTGAGACGCAATATTGCAAAATCATGATGTTTTGAAAAGCTGTCGATCTTGTAACACACATACCATACCAAAACATGTACACCAAAGAGGAAAGGTAAAGAAGGACCCATCTCTATGTTTTTTCTCTTTTAGACAAATGTAATTGTGCTTTTTCCCAGTCTATACAAAGATGCATCTCCATTGAGTCATGCAGTAATAATTTACAAAAAGTTTAACACTGCATGAATAATAATAGGAAAATAAAAAAAAATGACATAAAGTACCCGTTTTAGGTATAATATTCTTGGGGCCATATTTTGAAACCATTGATTACAGTGTTTCTTCCAAATGATTTCTGTTAATCTCAGCCTCGGTGTTCATTTGTAATGGCCTTAATGTTTCCTTTAAGGATATATCATCAACTTGTTTTTCGTCATCCTCGTTGGCCTCTTCTTGGATCCACTGAGGCAAACATTCCTGATCAGAATTACTTCTAACATACCCAGGCAAATTCATATGTCCATCAACTTGTTTGCTGACACTTCGACTGACTTTGCTGGAGATCAATACCATACGAGAGTTGGTTACCATTTGTGACTGGCTGCTAGTGCTGTGGGTCATATTTGTCAGGACAGATCCATACCTGAAGTTACCACAGTGTGTTGTGCTTTTCCAGTCAAAAGCAAGATTCCATCTGGTCCATGTTTTCTTAATTTCTGTTTGAACCTGAAGAACAAAGTATAGGAAAAAATTATCACATAGAAACATAGAATGTGTCGGCAGATAAGAACCATTTGGCCCATCTAGTCTGCCCAATATACTGAATACTATGGATAGCCCCCGTTGCTTACACATGTCTAACTTATACTATAGAATAAAAATGGACACATTAGTTGCACTGAATTATCTTAGGTATAAAGCAGTAATAGAAAAGATTCATAATCAGACCACCTCACTATTTGTTTGACGTGTACAGGAAGAATACAGAGCATGTTGCTGGAGCTGGTTTTATAAAAAAAAAAAAAAAAATAGGCCCTGGCCAATGGTAAATGAAGACTTAAAAAGTTACATAGTATGGTTGAAAAAAGACGTAAGTCCATCAGGTTCAACCCACGGATGGGTGAGGATTTGAATTTTAGAAATTTGCAGTGAGAAGAAGACTTCTACATATTTTCATAAGCATTAATGTTAATAAATCATCTATGCCTTTTTTTAAACTGTCCACTGTTTCTGCTATGACCCCCTCCTGAGGTAGTCTATTCCACAGATTTATAGTTCATACAGTAAAGAAGCCTTGACACCTCTGGAGACTGATATTTTTCTTCTTGGCCCTGTTCTTTGAAGGAATTTTACATGGAACAGCTTTTCACCATATTTTTTGTACGGCCCATTTATATATTTATATAGGTTAGTCATGTCTACTCTTAGACACCACCTCTCAGGACTAAATCAAGTTCATTCTTTTAATCCTTCCTCAGAACTAAAACTCTTATCAGTTTAGTTGATCTTCTTTGTACATACAGTACTTTTCTAGCTCCAGGACACCCTTTACATGAATTAGTAACCAGAACTGAACTTCATATCCAAGATTAGGCTGCACCAAAGCTTTGTAATGTGGTTATATTACATCCCTGTCTTGCAAGTCCATGTGTTGTTTAATACATTACAATATCGTGCTTTCCTTAGAAGAGTGTCAAAATTCTCAATATTAACACCCCTGCCATTTAAATAGACCAGCCATGTCTCAGCTACAATAACTTCATCCATGTGTTACTCCAATAAAATAAACTCCAGCTACCCTATTTTGATTGCTTGCTCTCTAGTAATTGTGAATATTTAATTTTCAACATTCAGTTCCCAGAATGTCAATTCTTCAGATTTTGTGACACCTTGGTTTTTGTTGATTTGTAACATGTGCATCTCTTTATCCAAGGCCTTAATAAATCACCATAATCCATTTCTACACCCACCAATATATTCTGACCCCTCTCTGAGCTTCACTTTCTGCCATACCCACCCTCCTCATACCTAGTTCAAATACTGCCCAGGTCAAATCTTTTCCTCTAGCACAACAAACCCCTTTCCATTCAGGTGCAAAATATCCTTAGAATACAGTTTGTACCCCAATGAAAAGTCAGCCCAGTGCTCTAGGAACCCAAATCCTTCTGCCCTAAACCAGGACTTAAGCCTGGAATCTAGCTCCCTGAGCTTCCACTGCCTTTCCTGTGTCGTGCATGGCGCAGGCAGTATTCCAGAGAATGCTAGCTTGGAGGACCATTCCTGAAACTTGCAAACGTGTTCTTTGAAATTATCATTAAGGATCCTCCAACTACCATGCATTCTGTATTCGGTTCCACTATGTACTGTACCATGAGAGCTGGGTCGTTACCAGCCCTTCCCAGCCCCTATACAGCTGTTCCATCTCATGTCAAACCTTGGCACCAGGGAGACAAGAAAACATTCAGTTAATGCGCGGTCTTGGTGACAAATTATTCTATTTGTCTTCCTGATTATCAAATACCCTATAACTAATAGCTGTCTACACATACCTGCACTACCATCCTCTGACTACTTATCACGGTGGGGAGTGGGGGGAAACTCCACACCGTACATTGTAGGTTGACGGGATATGCCACTAGGCCTGGAGACCAGGAATAAAGGGAGCAGGTCACCTTCTAACACATCCCTAAATCCTAGCCCTGACCTCCTAACTGTATGAGCGAACCCTAATGGTGGGAGGGCCCATACCCGTAACCTCAGGCCCTTCTAACCCTAGAGATCCCTGGTAATAATGTCAGGGCTAGGATACAACCTGTTCATCCACGACATGGATGAATCGGAGTCTCCAGCAGGCCTAGTAACAAGAAAGAAGCAGACAGTAGCATAAACCAGATTGGCAGGTAAGCACCCAGCCAAAAGAACACACACTGGAACAACAGCACTTACCTGCAACAACAACTAGCTGAAACAACAACTGCTGATGACTTGTGATTCCCCCTCCGGGAATCCCTGGAGCCCACATCCGCAGGCAGGTAGTCAATGCGGTTCCCCCTCCGAGGAACCCAGGATCCCCCTCACCGGAGGCACAACACACAGGGAAATGCTTTGCATACATGCTGGACGAACAACACCAAAAGACCAGAAATGAAGCTACAACAAGACGTACATCACACCCTGAACATAAACCCACACCAAACATCAACACAGGTAAGGTAGTGAACATGGAAGATACATAAGGGATGACAATCTATGTCCAACAAGGTGACCCTCAAACTGGACAGACGGTAAGGTCAAGGATGGCAGCATTACTCCAGCTCCACAAGAAGCTGAGGTCCCCCTAACCTCAGGCTCCAAGCCCAAGTACTATAAGAGCCCACACCCAGCTCCACCTTACTCACACTTTAACCCCATACCCACCAGAATGGGAAGGGACAACAACCATAAAAAGGAAGTGTGTAAACATGCTAACAACTACACGTTGCCGTGGGCAACAAGCATGCATGGCAAAAGTTTCACGGTCCACTACCACCAGACCATGACACAGCCGTGACACTACAAGCTGTGCTGACCTCCCGGCTGTTAGGGAGAGCAGTGTCGGCTAGGGCTGCCATTTTTGAGACTGACAACCCTTGGATCAATACTAATGTTGATCGAGCATGCTCGGCTAAACACTAGTTCGGCTCGAGCATCTCGATGCTCAGCAGATGGTGGTACTTAGCTGAGTACCGCATGTGCTCGAGCGCAATGCTCGAGTCTCCTTCCCGCATGTTTCTTGGCTGCTGCGCAGCCAATAAACATGCAGAGAGGTACTGGCACGCACTGTAATGCTGCAGCCATGTTGGCTACTGGAATTACAGTGATTGGCTGTCTGGAACGTGTAATTGGGTGCTATAAAGCACCCGATGACACGTGTAAGGCTCAGTCTTAGTCAGGGAGAGCAGATCATAGGAAGGCAAAGACAGTGCAGGGAGTTTTATTGGAAGATTTTTATTACAAAAACTTTTCAGAGACCCAAAAGTCCTTTAAAGGACTAATGTGTGTGACAGCAGCAATATATGTTTGTAGCGCAACCTGAGCTAAATTGCTCAGTCTTAGGGAGAGCTGTGCATAGGACGGGACAGTGTGTAGGGAGTGTTATTGGAAGATTTTTATTAGAAAACCTTTTCAGAGACTTTTCAGAGAACTTTTAAATGGCTTGTTAAAATCCTTATTTAACGACTATCCCTATATAGGGCTCTTACCTTTGTCTGTGGCTTCTTTTCCTTAAAAATCGATCTTTTAAAATATGCAAAATATGACGTCACCGAAAGAGAAGATGTCATTGGCGCAGGCGCACTGAGGGAGTGCTGAGGAGGCGAGCGTCCTCCTCTCAGTGCGCCTGCGCCAAATGAAGACAGGCGTGGGATTTGAAATGCTGACAGGGCCAGCCGGAGGAGGAGATCGCTCCCTGGCCCTGTCAATCAACTGGAGGAGGGGGTGGTTTTTTTGCGGTGGCTACCAGCAAGTAGACTTGCTGGTAGTGAAGTGATTTGCATATTTTAAAAGATCGATTTTTAAGGAAAAGAAGCCACAGACAAAGGTAAGAGCCCTATATAGGAAATAGTCGTTAAATAAGGATTTTAACAAGCCCAAAAAAAAAATGTGTTTTGGGGGTGACAGAAGCCCTTTAAGGACTATTGTGTGTGACAGCAGCAATATATATTTTTAGCGCATCCTGCACTAAATAGCGTCTAATAGGCCGCTGCGGACAGTTAAATTATCCGCACCACATCTTCTGTTTAAAGTGTGCGCATCCCTAAAATATCAGTGACATCCAGTGTAATTTTTCCGTAGACGGTGTCCGCTGCGGACAGTTAAATTATCCGCGCCACATCTCCTGTTTAAAGTATGCACATCCCTAAAATATCAATGACATCCAGTGTACTTTTTCCGTAGACAGTGTCTGCTGCGGACAGTTAAATTATCCACGCCACATCTCCTGTTTAAAGTGTGTGCATCCCTAAAATATCAGTGACATCCAGTGTACTTTTTTAATAGATGGTGTCCGCTGCGGACGGTTAAAATATCCACGCCACATCTCCAGTGTAAAGTGTGCGCATCCCTAAAATATCAGTGACATCCAGTGTACTTTTTTAATAGACGGTGTCCGCCGCGGACAGTTAAATTATCCGCGCCACATCTCCAGTGTAAAGTGTGCACATCCAAAAAATATCTGTGACATCTAGTGTACTTTGTTAATAGATGGTGTCCGCTGCGGACAGTGAGATTAGCTGTGCCACATCTCCAGTGTAAAGTGTGCGCATACAAAAAATATCTGTGACATCCAGTGTACTTTTTTTTACGTACACGCTTTGGACAGTGACATTACCGGTGGTATCTCTCCTGTATAACGTTTCCTCTTCCCAAATACCTGTGACATTCCTTGTAATTTTTTATTAGCCGCTGGTGACAGCAATGACATCATCTGCGGGATATCTCCTGTGTGATGTTTCCATAACCCAAATACCTTTTGAATTTCTTTTGCGCATACACTTTCAAATCCTACGCTACTGTATGTGTGACGTACTTTCAAGCATATATCACATTTAAACTGAAGAAGGCGAGCAGTAAGAGGCGGGGAAGGGGGGCGTGGTCTGGCTGCCGAGGCGCGCAGATGTAGTGTGCTTCAGCTCCGGAGATAGCACTACAAACCAGCGACTATTATAGCGACTAAACCCACGGTGAACCACCCAAAAGTGGAGGAACCAGTCCCGGAACATTACCGGAGCATGACGGGTCGCAAAAAGAGAACAATGAAGCACCCGCAACTGACGAAATTCTACTTTACAAGAGAAGCGGGAAGGTCTCAAGATGGCGCCGGGGACAGGAATGCCATGACACGTGAGCATACGGAAGGCCTGCAATCAACTATTTACCTAGACTCTAAGAAGGGACCGGAAGTATGGGCTTCCCCGAGACGGGCACCAGACGAGGACAGCTTAGAAGCCAGCCAAAAGGAAGTGAGTGATGCGGCAGCTTCGCTCCTAGATGAGGGGAGAGAGATGGCAGCGGGTTCGGCGGAACCTCCACATACCCCGACAGACACCCGAGAGTCAGAGTCAGATGTCATCACTGCAGGTACTCTGGAAGCTCAAGGGGGCCCACAGGACACGGGTGAGGCAGAAATTCTGGCGTTACCAGTAAACAATTTGGCCCTGACCGATACTATTATGAGGGACATGCTTTTAATCCAGAGGCGCTCTTTTTTACATGACATGCGCTCCTTAGTGGCTCCATTGCGGAGAGAGGTGGAGGACATTGGAGACAGAACAGACCACCTAGAGCGCAAATTTGGAGAGTTTGCGGGATCTCATAATGATCTCATTGACGCCCACTATGCCTTGGAAGCAGAGGTGGAGGCAATCAAAAATAAGATGGCGGATTTAGAAGACCGCAGCAGGCGCAACAACATAAAGCTGCGAGGCATCCCAGAGGCTGTGGCAGCCAAGGATATCCCTGAATGTGAAATCGCTGATTAAAAGCGCATTGCCTCACTGCAGCGACAGAGACTTAGAAATTGATCGGGCTCACAGAGTCCCTCGCCCCAGGCATTTGGAGGAAAATATCCCCAGAGATGTTCTCGCCAGGGTTCATTTCTACTCAACTAAGGAGCAACTGATGTCCTTTGCCAGACAAAATGGCGGACTGCCCGCTCCATACCACAAAGTGTCGCTATATGCGGATTTATCAGCAGCTACACTTAGGCTCCAGAGGGCCCTACTCCCCATTACATCAGCCTTGCAAACAGCAAAGATACAGTACAGGTGGGGGTTCCCGGTACGCCTTATGATACACCACCTGGGGGATCTGCAAATAATCAAATCCGTAGAAGAAGGGAGAAAAGTGCTGCAAAGTTGGGACATTCCAATTGAATTACCGAAGGAGCACCGCCGAGCCCCTCCTGACAAGATTCCAAAGGATTGGGACGTTGCCCGCTGAATGGAGGAAGATGGTTCACCGGGGGACAACCAAGGCTGTTATTGCCTAAGACAGTGGTCGGCAAGCCGCGGCTCGCGAGCCACATGCTGCTCTTTTGATCCTTCACTGCGGCTCTTTGGTTCGGGCTGGCGGGTGGGCGGCCGCGCAGCCATATTGCGCCGCTCAAGCTGCTTGTAAATTGTCCGTCATGCGCCTGCTGCCCCGTCTGTCTGCTCCTTCCACTTTATGAATGAAGCAGGCAGGCGGGGCAGGAGGCGCATGACGGACGGAGAGATGTCACGCTGCGCACAGCAGCAGAAGGGCGGGCAGCGCGGCTCTAGTTCGGCTGCCCACTGTGAGGAGGGGTGGAGTGGTGAAGAGGCCGCCGCTCAGGAGGAACGAAAATGTCCTGGTAGCAGAAAGGTAGGAGCTGCCCCCGGTGTGTGCACTGCACCGGCCCCGCCGCAAGTGTCCCTGCCCCCTTCCTTCCCCCCACTAATACATTACTTACTGGAAGGCACTTATGGGGGATATCTGTGGATGGCTCACTTATGGGGGATATCTGTGGAGGGCACTTATGGGGGATATCTGTGGATGACACATACAGGGAGTGCAGAATTATTAGGCAAGTTGTATTTTTGAGGATTAATTTTATTATTGAACAACAACCATGTTCTTAATGAACCCAAAAAACTCATTAATATCAAAGCTGAATATTTTTGGAAGTAGTTTTTAGTTTGTTTTTAGTTTTAGCTATTTTAGGGGGATATCTGTGTGTGCAGGTGACTATTACTGTGCATAATTATTAGGCAACTTAACAAAAAACAAATATATACCCATTTCAATTATTTATTTTTACCAGTGAAACCAATATAACATCGCAACATTCACAAATATACATTTCTGACATTCAAAAACAAAACAAAAACAAATCAGTGACCAATATAGCCACCTTTCTTTGCAAGGACACTCAAAAGCCTGCCATCCATGGATTCTGTCAGTGTTTTGATCTGTTCACCATAAACATTGCGTGCAGCTGCAACCACAGCCTCCCAGACACTGTTCAGAGAGGTGTACTGTTTTCCCTCCTTGTAAATCTCACATTTGATGATGGACCACAGGTTCTCAATGGGGTTCAGATCAGGTGAACAAGGAGGCCATGTCATTAGATTTTCTTCTTTTAAACCCTTTCTTGCCAGCCACGCTGTGGAGTACTTGGACGCGTGTGATTGAGCATTGTCCTGCATGAAAATCATGTTTTTCTTGAAGGATGCAGACTTCTTCCTGTACCACTGCTTGAAGAAGGTGTCTTCCAGAAACTGGCAGTAGGACTGCGAGTTGAGCTTGACTCCATCCTCAACCCGAAAAGGCCCCACAAGCTCATCTTTGATGATACCAGCCCAAACCAGTACTCCACCTCCACCTTGCTGGCGTCTGAGTCGGACTGGAGCTCTCTGCCCTTTACCAATCCAGCCACGGGCCCATCCATCTGGCCCATCAAGACTCACTCTCATTTCATCAGTCCATAAAACCTTAGAAAAATCAGTCTTGAGATATTTCTTGGCCCAGACTTGACGTTTCAGCTTGTGTGTCTTGTTCAGTGGTGGTCGTCTTTCAGCCTTTCTTACCTTGGCCATGTCTCTGAGTATTGCACACCTTGTGCTTTTGGGCACTCCAGTGATGTTGCAGCTCTGAAATATGGCCAAATTGGTGGCAAGTGGCATCTTGGCAGCTGCACGCTTGACTTTTCTCAGTTCATGGGCAGTTATTTTGCGCCTTGGTTTTTCCACACGATTCTTGCGACCCTGTTGACTATTTTGAATGAAACGCTTGATTGTTCGATGATCACGCTTCAGAAGCTTTGCAATTTTAAGAGTGCTGCATCCCTCTGCAAGATATCTCACTATTTTTGACTTTTCTGAGCCTGTCAAGTCCTTCTTTTGACCCATTTTGCCAAAGGAAAGGAAGTTGCTAATAATTATGCACACCTAATATAGGGTGTTGATGTCATTAGACCACACCCCTTCTCATTACAGAGATGCACATCACCTAATATGCTTAATTGGTAGTAGGCTTTCGAGCTTATACAGCTTGGAGTAAGACAACATGCATAAAGAGGATGATGTGGTCAAAATGCTCATTTGCCTAATAATTCTGCACGTAGTGTATATAGCATCTTATGCTATATATGTGTCATCCACAGATATCCCCCATAAGTGCGTCATCCACAGATATCCCCCATAAGTGCGTCATCCACAGATATCCCCCATTAGTGCGTCATCCACAGATATCCCCCATAAGTGCGTCATCCACAGATATCCCCCATAAGTGCGTCATCCACAGATATCCCCCATAAGTGCGTCATCCACAGATATCCCCCATAAGTGCGTCATCCACAGATATCCCCCATAAGTGCGTCATCCACAGATATCCCCCATAAGTGCGTCATCCACAGATATCCCCCATAAGTGCGTCATCCACAGATATCCCCCATAAGTGCGTCATCCACAGATATCCCCCATAAGTGCGTCATCCACATTACATCCACATCTGCAGATAAGTTTAAGAAAAGTAAAAAATGATAAAGATAAAATGAAATAATAATCAAGATCCAAATAAAAGAAAGTACATATAAAAGTATTCAAAAACACACTCTGGGCTCATGCCCACGAATGTAAGGGCGCCGTGCCTGTGCTGCGGACCGCAAATAGCGGTCCGCAATGCACGGACACAGACCATGGGGCAGCTGCATGAGGATCGCGGACCCATTCACTTGAATGGGGTTCGCGATCCGCATCCGACTGCCCGCACCGCAAAAAAGTAGCGCATGCTGAAGTGAATGGGTCCATGATGCGGGCTGCACACGGTCCAGGATCCGGGATATGAATGCTACAGTGTGCTTCCGTGGTGCTTGTGGCTGTGCCTCCGCACCGCAAAAAAGTAGTGCATGCGCCCGGATCCTGGACCCATTGAAGTGAATGGGTCCTTGATGCGGGCTGCACACGGCCGTGTGCAGCACGCATCATGGACCCATTCACTTCAGCATGCGCTACTTTTTTGCGGGCACACGGTCGTGTGCATGAGCCTAATAGTCCTCACTGGTACTGTTGATGCAATATTTTAGGTTTTAAAAATGTGGCTCTCGAAAGAAATTCCAATCGTGGTTTTGGCGATATTTGGCTCAGTTGACAAAAAAGGTTGCCCACCACTGGCCTAAGAGACAGGTTTGAGTGTCTATCGATACGATTAACAAACCTAGGCTTCAGACGGGACTTTAATTCCCAAAGTTCTTTGGTGTTAGAGAGCCTGTTGGTTCTTGTGAATACACCTTCAAGTATTAATGCTTTTAATTCTATGTTATTATGTTTTTCCACTGGTATCTGATGCACAAGTCATAACTGGTGCCACAATTATGCCTACACAATTTTCCACCACCTTCATGATTTGGTTGCGGACGTGCTGGCTGGTAGACGTCCTGCACCTTCTTTACTGGTTATTGTGCGACCTCTTTGCTTTTCGTTTTAAGTTGCTTTATTATGGTAATTGTATTTGCTAGTCTTAATGTGAATGGATTGAACAGTCCTATGTGCAGATCACACTTATGGAGAGAGGCCAAAATTCTTAAATGTGATTTCCTAGGAGCACAGGAAACCCACATAGTAACCAAAGATGCCCACAGGGTACAGCATGCACAATTTCCCCATATATTCTAAGCCCATTCTGACTCTAAAACCAGAGGGGTTTTGATAGCCATAAAGAACACGCTGGCGTTCACACTGATTGAAAGCATTAGTGACCCCACAGGAAGATATTTGATAGTGGTTTGCACCTTAAATAATGTAACCGTCACTCTGGTATCGATATATGCACCCAACGTGGGACAAAAAGGTTTCTTTCATAGAGTAATGAAAATGATCAATAAGAAAAAGAGGGGTCAACTGATAATGTTTGGCGATTTTAACATCACTGCAGATCCTGAAATAGACACCTCCTCATATTGCAGGAGAAATATCCCAGCTCTAGCGGAGGATGTGTGGAAGGCTGAGGTATATGATGTATGGAGAATCCAACATCCGTCAGTTAAAGATTTTACTTTCCACTCAGGGGTTCACAATGTTTACTCTCGCATTGATATGTTCTTTACCGACAGGACAGTATTGTCTAAGGTGGTGGATACAGAGATCAAGCAGATTAAGTGGTCCGACCATGCTGCTATTACCTTGACACTGGCAGAGGACATCAACTGCTCACCAAAGTATCTTTGGAGGAGTAATCCGATACTGCTATCCTGTCCACAGCATGGTCAGCGCATTGAATCTGATCTGAAAGAATTCTTTCACCTTAACAAAACAGACTCTACTAACCCCGTAGTCCTATGGAATGCCCATAAAGCATTCATCAGAGGGTCATTTATACAACAAGGTGCGGTGCGTAAGAGGAAACTGGAGGAGGCCATATCGCAATTGCTAGCTAAGCTAAAGCAAATGGAGGATAACAATAAATTAAGTCCCTCACCCTCAACGGCAGAGGCTTTAAAACAAATAAGACAGGATCTGAGGAATCACATGTTAGAGTCATATGAGAAAGGGCTTCGTAAAAATAAAGCTCACTATTACTCCCAGGGGAATAAAGCAGTCAAACTCTTGGCAGCTAACCTTAAAGAGGACCTTTCACAGATCCTGACATTGTGAACTAAGTATACAGACATGGAGAGCGGCGCCCAGGGATCTTACTGCACTTACTATTATCCCTGGGCGCCGCTCTGTTCTCCCGCTATGCCCTCCGGTATCTTCGGTCACTAAGTTATGGTAGGTGGAGATTTCGGTCACTAAGTTATGGTAGGCGGAGTCTGCCCTTGTTCTGCTGTAGCGCTGGCCAATCGCAGCGCAGAGCTCACAGCCTGGGAGAAAAAAAACTCCCAGGCTGTGAGCTCTGCGCTGCGATTGGCCAGCGCTACAGCAGAACAAGGGCAAACTCCGCCTACCATAACTTAGTGACCGAAATCTCCGCCTACCATAACTTAGTGACCGAAGATACCGGATGGCATAGCGGGAGAACGGAGTGGCGCCCAGGGATAATAGTAAGTGCAGTGAGATCCCCGGGCGCCGCTCTCCATGTCTGTATACTTAGTTCACAATGTCAGGATCGGTGAAAGGTCCTCTTTAAGGCAAAACGGGTAAAAAGCAGAATTCCATATCTTCTACATCCCAAAACACAAACTAAGCTATACTCGCCATCGGACATTGCAGAGGGTTTCCAGTCCTACTACCATGACTTGTACAACCTTAAAGAAACAATACCAACTCCCCCAAACCTGTCAGAGTTAACGGATGAGTATCTAAGCTCCTTAAATTTGCCAACCCTAACGAGTGTACAACTCCAGACCCTCAATGCCCAAATAACAACAGAGGAAATAGAGAAAGTGATAACCTCCTTGCCTAGGGATAAGGCACCAGGCCCGGATGGGTTTGCTAGCCATTATTACAAATGGTTTTCGCACATGCTGAGCCCCTTTTTGCGGGAATTTTGCCAGACTGCAATGTCCTCTGGAGCCTTTCCTAAAGAAAACTTACAGGCTACGATTATTACACTGCCTAAACCAGGTAAACCATCTGACAGGCCCCAAAATTTTAGGCCTATATCTTTGCTGAATCAAGATGTAAAGATATACGCTAAACTTCTGGCTCTTAGGTTAGCCACGATACTCCCATCCATAATAAATATGGACCAAACTGGTTTTGTTCCATCCCGTCAGTCCTATTTTAATACTAGGAGAATGTTGGGTATTTTTCATAAGACCACACAGAAAAGAAGTCCCCTCCTGGTCCTGGTCCTAGATGCTGAAAAAGCGTTTGACAGGATTAGATGGTCATTCGCCTTTTCGGTGCTTTCAACTATGGGTTTCAGAGGTCCTATCATGCTTGCAATAGAAGCTCTATATAGTAGCCCTATGGCCAGCATTTATGTTAATGGGGCCCTGTCAGAGGCATTTGAACTAACGAACGGCACCAGGCAGGGCTGCCCACTGTCCCCATTGATATTTATAATTGCATGGAGCCACTAGCTCAAGCAATCAGGCTATATCCCCAGATCTCTGGAGTGGGAATTGGGAGTCAGGAACATAAAATTTCACTATACGCAGATGATGTTCTCTTGTCACTGACAAAACCAGAGATATCACTGCAAGCGGTTATGAACCAGATAAAAACTTATGGGGATTTATCATATTATCATCTTAACTCTTCCAAGACACAGGCACTCCCAATTCACATCCCAGAAACCTTAACTAGGTCCTTTCGTGAGACATGGGATTTTGACTGGTGTAAGGAGAGTATCAAATACCTGGGCACTAACATGACTCCATCTCTGTCAAAGCTATATACGCTCAATTATGAATCTCTGCTTCTAGAGATTGGTAAAGATCTGGAAAACTTTCACAAACATGAAACGTCATGGCAAGGCAGAACTGCAGCCTTTAAGATGTTTATCCTCCCCCGTTTCCTCTATATGTACCGCACTGTCCCAATCCTGTTACCAAACAGCTTCTTCAACAAGGTGCAGGGTATGATGTCTAAATATATTTGGAAGAATAAAAAACCGAGAGTAGCCAGAAGCATCATCCAGAGGACTCGCAAAATGGGGGGCCTTGCAGTACCGGCTATGAAACTGTATTACTTAACCTCTTTGGTTTCTATGCTTAGAAATTGGGGGCAGGAAAAGGTGGAGACTCCATGGGTACAGATAGAAAAGACTCAGGCAGCGCCTTTTAATCTGACAGACCTGCTACACCTACCCTTTTGGGATATCCCGACACCAAATAATTTCACCCCAGTAATTAGGGCGTCCATAGCAGCCTGGAAACAAATACACAGCATAGCCAATGAAGGGAGCAAGCCAGTATTGACTTCTCTACCCTTTTCTATGGTAAAAGCTTTGCTTCCTCACACTGATCTATCCAATTGGCAACTGGGAGATACAGGTAGAGTGGAGATGTTGTATGAGAATGGGAGGCTACAGTCCTTTCAATCCTTGATGGAACAATTTAATCTTCCAAAGTCAGAATTTTTTAAATACCTCCAAATTAGGCACCTCCTGCAAACGCTACGCCCTACTAACTTAAGCTACAATAAAGTGGGTATGATTTATCTGTCAACTAACACCAAAGGGCTAAAATTGCTGTATGAAGAATTACTCCAACCAGTACAATTCAAGAAATCTCACCCCATGCGTAAATGGGAGAGATCTCTGAACATTCACATATCAGATAATGACTGGCAGAAGACTATTAAAGCAATCCACTCTCATCTACATTGTTCCACCCATGTTGAATCAGCTCTAAAAATGATCTTGCACTGGTATTACACACCGGAAACTTTAAAATTTATGTACCCAGGAGTGTCTGGTGAGTGTTGGAGAGGTTGTGGATGCGGAGGAACACTTTTCCATATTCTTTGGCAGTGTCCATTGATTAAAGGATACTGGAAAGCTTGTGGGGAACTGATGGGCCTAATACTTCCACAACGGTTCAGATGGACACCGCAACTGACGTTACTTTTAATAGGGATTAGTGATTTCCCAGTAGAAGACAGAAAATTGATATGCATATTCTGTGTTTCAGCTAAATTGTTGCTATTACGGAGATGGAAATCTCAAGAAGTGCCTAGAATAGAGGATCTGATATCTGAGATAAATACCACTTTTGCCTATGAAAAAATCATCGCCCTAGGTAATGGTTCATACCAAAAATTCATGAGAAAGTGGCAACTGTGGATAGACTCTCCTTATTGTAAAAAGGGCGGATGATGGGATGTAGGGAGATAAACATGAGTGGTACATTGCTCTAATTACATTTACTGCGCTCGTGGGACTAGATACATTCACCTAGCATAGATATACATTTTAGTAACAAAAGAGGGGGTGGAGACCTTTCTGTTATTTTTTGTTACTTTCCAGATCTATAAGGCTTTTGTTCTGATCAAGGCTTATGATATTGCATTCAAATGTTGGTTCCAGATGTGGATGGCGACCATCAGATCCAGTGGGGTTAGGTATTGACAAGTTTTATATGTCAATGTACTGTTAGTATGTTTGAAATAACTCAATTGTAACTCAAATATTACTAATGTTACTGCAATGCATCTTTATTGTAACATGAAAAATTTTTGAAACTCCAATAAAAACGATTGAAACAAAAAAGAGGCGGGGAAGTGGCCGTGATGCTGATGGTGCACGCAGAGGCCGTGTCCCTGGAAGCGTTGAAACTGTGCCTGCTGCCAGAGCACAAGAAAACCAGTCATCCACAATACCTAGCTTCATGTCCCAGTTTGCAGGGCGGCACAGGACACCACTTTTGAAGTCAGACCAGTGGTCGGTTGGATTGTAGCAGATAAGGCTTCCAGTCGGTTAAGCATGTCTTCCACCAAGTTCAGTCTTGATACTCCTTCCTCCCACCATGGAGAGTCTGGACAAACAGGTGATCCCACACTCGGATATTCCGAGAAGCTCTTTTCAGCGCCATTACTTGATTTGGCCCTTGAAGAGGGACAGATCTTGTGCCCTGATTCCCAAACTATAGAGCATCCACAGTCACAAGATGATGACGGTGGGGAACAGCAATTACTGTTTAATGAGGTGGATGATGATGAGACACAGTTGCCAATAATTCAACAGCAATTACTGTCTCAAGAGTTTAAGGAAAAGGATGAGACACAGTTGTCAATCACTGAGGTTGTGGTTAGGTCAACAAATCAGGAGGATGAGCAGAGTGAGGAAGTTGAAGAGAAGGTGGTGGACGATGAAGTCACTGACCCAACCTAGGAAGGTAGAAAGCCGATCGAGGACAGCAGTACAGAGGGGGAGGGATCTTCAGCACCACAACAGGCTGGAAGAGGAGGTGGGGTGGCAAAAGGAAGAAGATGGGCCTTGCGGAAATCTCCCTTGCCAAATGGTAGGTGTTCCGCAGCATGGCGCTTTTTTGAGGATAGTGCGGACGACAAAAGAATAGTAGTTTGCTACCTGTGCCATACCAAAATGAGCCAGGGCGTGAACTCTAGCAACCTCACGACCACCAGCATGATCCGCCACATGGCATCCAAGCACCTTAATAAGTGGGACAAACGCCTGGGTCCACAATCGGTGTCTGCGGGTCACAACACTGCCTCCTCTTCCCCTATGTTACGTGCTGGCCAATCCCTTGTCGAAGGCGCAGGCCCGGATGCCTGCCTCCCTGCACCTGGACCTTCGAAATCACCATCAGTGACCACATCCACTTCCGTGTCCCAGTGCAGCGTCCAAATGTCCTTACCTCTGGCCTTTGAACGCAAGCGCAAATACCCAGCCACCCACCCGCAGGCCATAGCACTCAATAGACAGCTTTCCAAATTACTTACCCTGGAAATGTTGTCATTTAGGCTTCTGGACACTGAGGCCTACCACAGCCTGATGTCGGCGGCCATCCCGCGTTACGCAGTCCCCAGCCGCCACTGTTTTTCAAGGTGTGCCGTGCCCGCCTTACACCAACATGTGTCACTTAGCATCACACGTGCCCTGACCAACGCAGTTACTGGAAAGGTCCACTTAACCACAGACACATGGACAAGTGCATTCAGCCAGGGACGCTACATTTCCCTGATGGCACACTGAGTGAATGTTGTGGAGGCCTTGAGTGAGTCATACCCTGGGATGGCACAGGTGCTACCGATGCCAAGAAATGCGGGCCCTACGTCGATCAGGGTTTCCGCCAGCACCTACCTAAGTGGCTCCAACCCCCACTCTCTACTTCCACCTCTGAATTATCTGCGTGCAGCGCCAGTCAGCTATCAGTAGGTAGGTGGAAGCAGTGTAGCACTGCAGTTGGGAAGCGGCAAGAGGCCGTGCTGAAGCTGATATGCTTAGGAGACAAACAGCACACTGCCGCAGAATTGTGGCAGGGGATAAGAGACCAGACTGAGCGGTTTCTCTGGCCACTCAACTTACAACCAGGCATGGTTCTGTCTGATAATGGCTGTAACTTGGTGACGGCTTTGGAGCTCGGCAAGCTGACACACATTCCATGCCTAGCCCACATCTTCAACCATGTGGTTCAGCGGTTTCTCAAAACCTACCCCAATTTGACTAAGCTACTGGTGAAGGTGCATCGCATGTGCGCACATTTCCGCAAGTCACCGACAGCTTCAGCCGGTCTGTCAAATTTGCAGCAGCCCTTGAAATTGCCAGCTCACCGGCTGTTGTGCGACGTGAGCACGTGTTGGAACTCGACATTCCACATGTTGGCCAGGCTTTGTGAGCAGTAGAGGGCAGTAGTGGAATACCAGCTGCAACATGATAGTCGCCTTTCCAGTCAGCTTCCACTATTCACAAGTGAGGAGTGGGCACGGATGTCTGACCTCTGTGAGGTTTTAAGAAACTTTGAGGAATCAACACAGATGGTGAGCAGCGATAACGCTATTATCAGCGTAGCCATCCCACTTCTGTGTCTACGCAAACGCTCGCTGCTCACAATTAAGGACGATGCTTTGCATGTGGAAGAGGTGGAAATGGGGGAAGACATTACACAGGGTGATAGCCAGACCACCCTCAGTTCGTCTTCTTGGCGCGAATTGGACGATGAAGTGGGGGAGAAGAATCAGGAAACGGTTGCTTCCGCTACAGAGGGTAGTACCCATGAAAGTTTAATTCCATCTGTCCTGGGTGGGTGGGTAGAAGAGGAGGAAGAGGATGAGGAGATTGCTGAGGACAGCAAAGTCTTGTCTGTTGGGACTCTGGCACACATGTCTGGCTTTATGTTGCATTTTGGCCAACACCGATTACTTGTTGTTCACCCTTCTCGACCCCCGCTACAAAGAGAACTTCTCATCTCTCATTCCTCTGGTGGAGAGGACGAGCAAAATGATGCAATACCAGTAGGTCCTTGTTGAAAAATTGCTTCAAAAATTTTCATCTGACAACGCTGGCCCTGGCATATAATTTTTTAGAGGGTCAGATCACCAGCAGGCCCTCACCTACAATCTTTTACAGGGTTAGCTCACCTGTAGGCCCACGCATATAATGTTTTAAAGGATCAGCTTACCTGCAGGCCCTCCCATATAATGTTTTACAGGGTCATCTCACCAGCAGGCCCTTACCTACAATATTTTACAGGGTCAGCTCACCTGCAGGCCCACGCATATAATGTTTTACAGGGTCAGCTCACTTGCAGGCCCTGGCATATAATTTTTTAGAGGGTCAGCTCAACAGCAGGACTTCACCTACAATCTTTTACAGGGTCAGCTCACCTGCAGGCCCTCGCATATAATGTTTTACAGGGTCAGCTCCCCTGCAGGCCCTGGCATATAATTTTTTGGAGCGTCAATTCACCAGCAGGCCCTCACCTACAATCTTTTACAGGGTCAGCTCACCTGCAGGCCCACGCATATAATGTTTAGATGGTCAGATCAGCAGGCCCATGCTCCAAATGTTTTAGATGGTCACCAGCAGGCCATCAATCATAATTTTTTAAGGGTGTGTATGATGCCCTCCTTTATGTGTAACAAAGGGTGTATTGGAGTACCGGTTCCTTGTAATTTTTGGCAGCCCTTTCACTTAGTGCATAGGCTTTATGAGTGTAGGAGTCCCACTACATGAACAATTGTACCACAATGTGAATGAGACCCTTCTTTATGTTATATACAGGTTGCATCGGAGTGCTTCTTGCTTGCAATTTTTGTCCGAACTTGCACTTTATATACAAGTAAATATATAGGAAAGAATGTTTACTATAAATATTTTCTCTAAAATCCATTTTATCTTTGGTTTTGTGTGTATTATTGTCAGTCTGTAAAAGTGGCATACTACTCGGACAACACCGTTCCTAGCAGTGACCTGGGAGTCCAAGATGCATCCTGACATCCTCCCCATGCTGTTTCCGAACCATTTCGGTGGTGGTTCCATCAATTTATGACCTTTTCCTATGAACCAGGCACCCTTCCCTCTTCAGAGCAGGGGGTGCCTGGTTAAATGCTCGTGTTCTCCCATTGACTTCCATTATACTTGAGTGCTCGTTAGAGCACCCGAGCAGCCCGATGTGTTCAGCCAGAGCACCCGAGCACTTTGGTGCTCGATCAACACTAATCATCACCCAATGTCAAAGTTTGGAATGGGAGCACAATAACAGGTGTGTCATTCCTTTTCTTGGACCTCTTTCTACTCTCTCTGACTACAATAACTCAGCTACCTACCTGCTCCTTCTGACTATTATCTCCAACCTCCATTTCTCCCCCACTTACTGCTTTCTCAGTGAGCAGCATGCTCTGTTCCAGATTTTCAATTGCTCTCAGTGTTGCATTTTGCTCTTCCAGTGCAACATGCTCATATCTGTCACCAGCAGTATTCACCCTGGTGGTCAAGCTTAGTGTTGAGCACGGATGTTCGAAAAGCAAATTTTTATTGCGAATATCAGCACTTCGAGAATTTGAATGACGAATATTATATATTTTTTGTTTGTTTGTTTTTTAACATCAGGTGATCATCCCTCCCTTCTTCTAGCTTGTGGGCCAATGAGAAGGCTTTGTCACAGCTTAGCAACATCCCTAGCAACCAATAGAAACGTTGCCTGCCCCTTGCTATACAAGTTGCATGTATTGCGAAAAAATATGTGCATCATTAATTGCCGAAAATTCGCAAGCGCAAATATATTGGAGCACTCTATCTGCATATAAAGCTATTCTAATGTTCTGTCGTGTCAACCATTTTCTCCAGTCTCAGGAAACTTATACCAGCTAGAAAATGTAGCATAAGTGACCCACGCCAGTATTTTGCACACATTATGCAAATAATACATTGCCGATTTTCGCAATCAAGAATATAATCTCGAATTCTCGAATTCACAAATATTCTACAAAATATTAGTGAAATATCGCATAATTTGAATATTGCCCCTGCCGCTTATCACTAGTCCAGCTCCAGTTTTGTACACATGGAAAATCTCCAATACTGCTAGCCATTATCCCAGTTACAACAACAGAGAACTAACTCCTGTGTATGGTCACCGTAAGCAAAGTGTTGTCATCGATAAGTGTAAGGCAAGTAAACATGGCATGGTTTAACAGCCATCTATCTTCTCTTCATACAGGTACACAGTGGATATAAAAAGTCTACACACCCCTGTTAAAATATCAGGTGGAGGGAAGAAAACATTCAAAAATAAAATAATATGGTTGCATAAGTGTGCACACCCTTAAACTAATACTTTGTTGAAGCACCTTTTGATTTTATTACAGCACAAAGTCTTTTGGGGTATGAGTCTATCAGCATGGCACATTTTGACTTGGCAAGATTTGCCCACTTTTTTTTGCAAAAACACTCCAAATCTGTCAGATTGCGAGGGCATCTCCTGTTCACAGACCTCTTCAGATCACCCCACAGATTTTCAATCATATTCAGGTCTGGGCTCTGGCTGGGCCATTCCAAAACTTTAATCTTCTTCTGGTGAAGCCATTCCTTTGTTGATTTGGATGTATGCTTTGGGTCGCTGTCATACTGAAAGATGAAGTTCCTCTTCATGTTCAGCTTTCTAGCAGAAGCCTGAAGGTTTTGTGCCAATATTGACTGGTATTTAAGGCCCCAGTTCCAGCTGAAGAAAAACAGCCCCAAAGCATGATGCTGCCACCACCATGCTTGACTGTGGGTACGGTGTTCTTTTGGTTATGTGCAGTGTTGTTTTTGCGCCAAACATATCTTTTGGAATTATGGCCAAAAAGTTCAACCTTGGTTTCATCAGACCATAACACCTTTTCTCACATGCTTTTGGGAGACTTCAGATGTGTTTTTGCAAAATGCAGCCTGGCTTGGATGTTTTTCTTTGTAAGAAAAGGTTTTCGTCTTGCCACTCTACCCCATAGCCCAGACATATGAAGAATACGGGAGATTGATGTCACATGTACCACACAGCCAGTACTTGCCAGATATTCCTACAGCTCCTTTAATGTTGCTGTAGGCCTCTTGGTAGACCAGTTTTCTTCTCGTCTTGTCATCAAGAACATTACAAGTTCTTGGTAATGTCACTGTTGTGCCATATTTTCTCCACTTGATGATGACTGTCTTCACTGTGTTCCATGGTATATCTAATGGCTTGTAAATTCTTTTGTACCCTTGTCCTGACTGATATCTTTTAACAATGAGATCCCTCTGATGCTTTGGAAGCTCTCTGTGGACAATGGGTTTTGCTGTGGGATGCGACTAAGAAAATTTCAGGAAAAACCAACTAGAGCAGCTGCACTTTATTTGGGGTTAATCAGAGGCACTTGAAATGATGGCAGGTGTATGCTGACTCCTATTTAACATGATTTTGAATGTGATTGCTTAATTCCCTTACGTCCTACCAGCAGCATAGATGGGGTTAACCCCCCCCCCCCCCCCGTGGACTGGTAGGACCGGCGGAATTTTTAATGACCCAAGTAATAAACTAATAAAACACTTAAGCATCCCCTATAAAGGAGGGAATCACCTCCAGCCCACTGTGTTTTTTTCTGTCCTCAGGTGGACTAGGCAGTGATTCCCCCTCCCCTTTTGTGATGTTGGAGTTCTCTGACGTCACTTCCCGAGCTTCCTTGCGACGTGGTTTTGCGCCCTCTTGTGATTTTTTATTATAATCAGCAATCTTTCCTCCTGTTGGAGGATTTCTAGTGTTGCTTTCTTTTGGGGGAAACTTTTATTTTGTTAATCTGGAGTTTCTCCTCTGGGGGCAAGGGCGGGGGCTCGGTTCTGGGCCCATCCCCTCCCCTATTTAAGGAAGCATTGTGCACCAGGTTGGTCTCTGGCTGCACATGCTTTTTAAGCTAATTCCCAGACTCCTATAAGTCGGTGTTCCTCCACTTATTGGTGCCTTTTTTCTTCTGGTCCTCATTTTCAGCTTCCGCCGGTCTGCCATCTTTTACCCTTTCTCCTGAACATTTATAGGTAATTTACAAATGTTTTACTTGTGTCTTTTTCCCGCAGTGATGTCTTCTCCACGGGATTCGGATGGCAGAAAGGCGGGTTCCAAGAGGAAACATTTACCTTGCTACTATTGTAGCGCTCTTTTCTAGGATAGCTGTCCCTATTCTAGGTGTGACAGCTGACGTTCGAGGGTCCAACCTTCTACTGAACCTACGATGCAGGATATGTATCAATGGGTGAAGACCTATGTTGAGGGATCTATCAAAGGAGTTATAAGCCTGCTGGATGAGAGGCTTACTGCTCAGACGCCTATGGAGTCCTCGGCTCCGGTAGAGAGACCTTCCGTGGTCTTCTTGAGTTCTTCCTCCTCCAATGAGGAGGAACTTACTTTGTGTTTCTTTACTCCAGATAAGACGCAAAAGTTACTTAAGTCCATCAGCTGACCCCTCCAGTCGGGCATTTTGTGTCTTTAAAGCGGATGAGACCCTCCTCTCTGTCTTGCGTGCAGAGTGGAAGAAACCCGAAAAAGGTTCGGTTCTAACCAAGAGATTTAGAACCATGTTTCGATGGCTAAACCCTTGGTGGAATCGTGGGGTTCCATTTCTTAGGTAGACCTGGCTATTGCCAAATTGTCCAAGCGCACTCTGGTTCCAGCAGACGATGGGTCTAGTCTGCAGGATCCCCTTGACAGGAGAGCGGAGTGTACTCTTAGGAGAGGTTATACAGCAGCTGCAGCTTCCGCTTCTACGGCCATTGCTGCTACAGAAGTCTCTACGTTCCTCCGGTCTCGCCTCAACCAGATCCAGATGGACGTGGATCAGAAGGTGGCTGAAGACTGTCAACCTGGCGATGGATTTCATGTGTGATACCGCGCAGCAGCAGCTGAAGTTGGCGGCCAAATCCATGGCCCTGGTGTCAGCGGCCCATAGGCCTTTGTGGCTTAAGCCTTGGGTCGCTGACAACTCCTCTAAGTATAATTTATGTGGCCTTCCCTTTGAGCCCAACCGTTTGTTCGGCTCGGAGCTAGATAAGATCATGGAAGACCTGTCGGATAAGAAGGGGGCGGGGCAGACAGAACCGTGGTGGTAGGTCTGACCAGCAGTTCAGAGCCCGGAGTGACTGGGGAGCGCAGCGAAGAGGTTCGAGGCGCTCTCGCGAAGGAGCTAAGGGTAAAATAACCACCTCCTCACTACGGGCCTCCTCAAGGCTCTTGGATGACTCCTGTTACTCCTGCCGTTCTGCCAGAAGACTTCCCCTGCCTCATCTCCCCGTCGGGGTCATCTCTCCCACTTCAAGGACATTTGGATCTGAGAGATTTCGGATCCCTGGGTCCTGAATGTCATCTCCGAGGGATATTTAATCAGTCTTATTTCTCTTCCTCGGGACAGGTTCATCAGGACCAAACTTTTACAGGCCGCAAAGCAGTCGGTTCTGGAGACTTACATTCAGGATTTGTCACGAGGGTGTCGAGGACCACGCCTGACTCCGTTATACCCGGGGTCAGGAAGTCGCAGCGGTTGGCTGCACGCTCTATTTAAGATAGGGCTGTTTTCCTTATGGTAGCTTTCTGGGTTTGCTTAGCAAACCCTTTTGGCTCACTCAGGGATCCGTAGCTCCTTCTCCTCAGCTGTTCCTTGTCCAGCACTCCCAGACCTCCTTATATTTCTCTCTCACACTTCTCTGTTTGCCAGAGATAGAGCTTCCTGCCTGGACATCTATTCTGACCTTCTGGAGCTGTGTTGCTGCGTTCGCTGGTAGTTGGTCCAGTACGCTACCCTCCAGATCCCTGTCGGACCTTTTTGGTTTATTGTGGTCGCCCACCTGGGTGTATGTGTTTGTATGTTTTGTCTGTCCTCTCCCTGGTGTTTCCCTCTTAGTGATAGTGGTGTGGACTAGCGATCCCACCGGCCTGTTCACTATCCAGGGCTCATATTAGGGAAAGCCAGGGTTTAGGCACGCGATCGCCGCACGGGTGAGGAACCCGTCTAGGGACGTCAGGGCAGTCAGGTGCCAGCCGCAAGGTGAGTTAGGGGTCACCACCTTTCCCTCTCCCTTGGGCAGGGCTTTCCCTGTTTTCCTCCCTGTGCGTGTCGTCGGTCATTACATTATCTCTGGCCTTTATTTTGTGTAGGTAAAAAAAAAAAAAAAAGATTTTCTGGGGGAAGGGACAAGTTTTTGACATTCCGTGAGGCCTGTAAGTTATATTTTAAACTGCGCCCTTACTCCTCTGGTAATGAAGATCAGCGGGTGGGCGTTGTTATTTCCCTGCTGCAGGGGGATCCGCAGTCCTGGGCGTTCTCTTTACCTACTGATTCCCAGGCTCTTCGGTCAGTGGATGAGTTTTTTGGGGCCTTGGGTCTCATATATGATGACCCTGACCGAGTCGCCCTGGCTGAATCAAGATTACGGAGACTCTTACAAGGAGAGCGGCCGGTAGAGGAGTATTGCTCTGAATTCCGTAGGTGGGCTACGGATACCCAATGGAACGACCCGGCTCTCAGGAGTCAGTTCTGCTCTGGGTTATCCGAAAGGGTTAAGGATGCGCTTGCATTATATGAGACCCCCTTTTCCCTTGATGCGGTTATGTCCCTTTCTATCCGAATAGATAGACGCCTTAGGGTCAGGTTGAAAAAACCGGAGCAATTGGTAACCCCTCCCAAGCAGCAGTTAGTCTGTACGGACTTAGATGAGCCTATGCAGCTAGGAGGAACTACTCGTCAGGTCCGTCCTCCTGAGGCTCGCCGTAGGCGTGGGGTTTGTTTTTTTTGTGGGGAGAGGGGTCATTTCATTAATGTCTGTCCTTCTTTCCTCAGAAACAAAAGACCGTCGGAAAAACTACTAACCCCAGGCTG
Source organism: Bufo bufo (assembly GCF_905171765.1). NCBI lineage: Eukaryota > Metazoa > Chordata > Amphibia > Anura > Bufonidae > Bufo > Bufo bufo. Next base: position 121,925,006 of record NC_053395.1, on the reverse strand, counting down.
TGTGGAGGATGTCAGCCGGGGGGTATACGTTTCCTCCATACGTACATCGCAATTTGTGTTGCCAGCGGTTATTATTTTTGGTGATAAGACGGAGACTATTTCTTTCTTTCTAGACAGTGGAGCAGGGGTAAATTTGATAGATGCCCATTTTGCCCGCACTTTGGGTTTGTCTCTCTGTACTTTACAGAGACCCATTCCCATATTCGCTATTGATTCTGCTCCCCTGTCTCAGAGAAACCTCACGCACATGGTTCATAATTTACACCTTCGGGTAGGGGACCACCATAACGAGATGCTTTCAGGTTATGTTCTGGAGGGGCTTCCCACTCCGGTAGTGCTGGGTCTTCCCTGGTTGGTAGCGCACAATCCAGTGGTGGATTGGCAGGCCAGGGAGATATTGGAGTGGAGTGAGCAGTGCAGAGAAAATTGCTTAAATAGCAATTGCTTAGTCGCCTCCATAACTACCCTACCTACATTTATTTCGGACTTTGAGGATGTTTTTTCTGAAAAGGGTTGTCAGAAGTTACCACCTCATCGTCCTTATGATTGCCCGGTTAACCTTATTCCCGGCGCAAAATTACCCAAGACCAGGTTATATAATCTTTCGGGTCCAGAGAGACAAGCCATGAAAGATTATATCTCCGAGAGCTTGGCTAAGGGACACATCAGACCCTCTTCTTCACCCGTGGCTGCAGGGTTTTTCTTTGTTAAAAAGAAAGATGGGGGCCTGCGTCCTTGCTTAGATTTTCGCGAATTAAATCAGATAACCATCCGAGACCCATACCCTCTTCCTCTCATTCCTGACCTGTTTAATCAGATTGCGGGTGCTAGGTGGTTCTCCAAACTTGATCTTAGGGGTGCCTACAATCTGATTCGTATTAAGGAGGGGGATGAGTGGAAGACAGCGTTTAACACCCCTGAGGGGCATTATGAAAATCTAGTTATGCCTTTCGGTCTGACCAATGCTCCTGCCGTCTTTCAACATTTCGTTAATGACATTTTTAGTCATCTAATCGGCAGGTTTGTGGTAATATACCTAGATGATATTTTAATTTATTCGTCCGATCTGAAAACACATGAGGTGCATGTCAGACAAGTACTGCAGGTCCTACGGACGAATGAATTACAGTATATGCTAAAATTGAAAAATGTGTCTTCGCCGTTCAGGAGATACAATTCCTGGGTTATTTTTTATCTGCGTCAGGTTTCCGTATGGATCCTAGGAAGGTCCAGGCAATTTTAGATTGGGATCTTCCTGAGAACCTCAAAGCACTACAACGATTCTTGGGCTTCGCGAATTTCTATAGGAAATTCATTAAAAATTATTCACTTATTGTAAAACCGCTTACTGACATGACTGGGAAGGGGACTGATTTTTCTAAATGGTCTGACGCCGCTAAAGTTGCTTTTTCCTCTCTAAAAGAGAGGTTTACCTCAGCACCTGTACTGGTCCAACCTGATGTCTCTCAGCCTTTTATTGTTGAAGTCGATGCGTCAGAGGTGGGAGTGGGGGCGGTGCTGTCTCAGGGTCCGTCTCCTGGCAAATGGCGTCCTTGTGCTTTCTTTTCTAAAAAACTATCTGCAGCAGAAAAGAACTACGATATTGGCAATAGGGAACTATTAGCTATTAAACTTGCGTTTGAGGAGTGGCGTCATTTCTTAGAGGGGGCAGTCCACCCCGTCACTGTAATTACGGACCACAAAAATCTTCTGTACCTCGAATCAGCTAAGCGTCTCACCCCTAGACAGGCTAGGTGGTCGCTATTTTTTACCAGGTTTAACTTTGTGATTACCTATCGTCCTGGGGCAAAGAACACCAAGGCTGATGCACTATCTCGTTGTTTCCCTGGAGGGGGTAATGTGAGTGATCCGGTACCCATTCTTCAAAGAGGAGTGGTTGTTTCTGCGGTACACTCTGTTTTGGAGGGGAAGGTGTTAGAGGCCCAGGGGGACGCCCCGGTCTCTTGCCCCTCAGAGAAATTGTTTGTACCGTTGAACTTACGTTTCGAATTATTAAAGGAACATCATAATTCGGCACTTGCTGGGCACCCGGGTAGTAAAGCAACCTTGGAACTATTGTCTCGTCGTTTTTGGTGGCCAAGGTTGCGTCAGGATGTATTGGATTTTGTGTCTTCTTGTTCTACCTGTGCGCGCGCAAAAGTTTCACATACACGTCCTGCAGGGTCTCTATTACCACTCGTCATTCCCAATAGACCGTGGACACATCTGTCAATGGATTTTATCACTGACTTACCTTTGTCTGCGGGTAAAACAGTTATTTTGGTAGTTGTGGACAGGTTTAGCAAAATGGTACACTTCATTGCGTTACCCGCACTACCTAATGCTAAGACTCTTGCTCAGGTATTCGTCAGTGAAATCGTGAAGCTTCACGGGGTCCCCTCCGATGTTGTTTCGGATCGGGGTACCCAGTTTATTTCTAAATTTTGGAAAGCTTTTTGTTCTCGTTTGGGGGTACACTTGTCCTTTTCCTCTGCTTTCCATCCTCAGTCGAATGGACAGACTGAGCGTACCAACCAAAACCTTGAGACATATCTAAGATGTTTTGTGTCTGAAAACCAAGAGTTGTGGTCATCATATTTACCGTTAGCTGAGTTTGCCATAAATAATCGTCGTCCGGAATCCACTGGCAAGTCACCATTTCTTGGTGCATATGGTTTTCATCCCCAATTCTGTACTTTCAAAGAGGGGGGGTCTTCTGGGGTTCCCGAAGAGGAACGGTTTTCGTCATCTCTTTCATCGGTATGGCAGAAGGTGCAAGCTAACTTGAAAAATATGGGAGGTAAATACAAATGCATGGCTGATAAGAGACGGTCGCCAGGTCCGGACCTAGGAGTGAATGACTATGTGTGGTTGTCTACTAGGAATATTAAATTGAAGGTTCCCTCTTGGAAACTGGGTCCTAGGTTTATTGGCCCTTACAAAATTGTAGCCATCATCAACCCCGTGGCTTTTCGCCTGGAGTTACCTCAGACTTTTAAAATTCATAATGTTTTTCATAAGTCGTTACTCAAAAAATATGTTCCACCTCTAGAACCATCACCGCTGCCACCCCCTCCTGTTGTCGTGGATGGTAACCTAGAATTTCAGATATCCAAAATTGTTAATTCTCGTCGGGTCCGCCGCTCTCTTCAATATCTGGTGCATTGGAGAGGTTACGGTCCCGAGGAAAGAATGTGGGTTCCTGCGTCTGAGGTAAACGCCGACAGGTTAGTTCGGGTTTTTCATGCCTCTCATCCTGGGAGACCTGGTCCTGAGTGTCCGGAGGCCCCTCGTAGAGAGGGGGGTACTGTCACGAGGGTGTCGAGGACCACGCCTGACTCCGTTATACCCGGGGTCAGGAAGTCGCAGTGGTTGGCTGCACGCTCTATTTAAGATAGGGCTGTTTTCCTTATGGTAGCTTTCTGGGTTTGCTTAGCAAACCCTTTTGGCTCACTCAGGGATCCGTAGCTCCTTCTCCTCAGCTGTTCCTTGTCCAGCACTCCCAGACCTCCTTATATTTCTCTCTCACACTTCTCTGGTTGCCAGAGATAGAGCTTCCTGCCTGGACATCTATTCTGACCTTCTGGAGCTGTGTTGCTGCGTTCGCTGGTAGTTGGTCCAGTACGCTACCCTCCAGATCCCCGTTGGACCTTTTTGGTTTATTGTGGTCGCCCACCTGGGTGTATGTGTTTGTATGTTTTGTCTGTCCTCTCCCTGGTGTTTCCCTCTTAGTGATAGTGGTGTGGACTAGCGATCCCACCGGCCTGTTCACTATCCAGGGCTCATATTAGGGAAAGCCAGGGTTTAGGCACGCGATCGCCGCACGGGTGAGGAACCCGTCTAGGGACGTCAGGGCAGTCAGGTGCCAGCCGCAAGGTGAGTTAGGGGTCACCACCTTTCCCTCTCCCTTGGGCAGGGCTTTCCCTGTTTTCCTCCCTGTGCGTGTCGTCGGTCATTACAGGATTACATCCACAAGGGGGCCTCTGGAGGAGGTTCCGGCAGGGGAATGGGGCTTAGGGATCTACTCACCAGAATTTCTAGTTCCCAAGGCGTCAGGGGATCTTCGGATGATTATCGATCTGAGATATTTCAATCGATATGTAAGGAAGGTGAGGTTCCGTATGGAAACCATCAGGTCAGTGATTCACATTCTCAATCCTGGAAACGTGATGGCAACCCTGGACCTCAAGGACGCGTATCTGCACATCCCGAATCATCCTGCTTCCAGGAGATATCTCAGAATTGCGGTCCAGGTTTCGGGTGTCATCAGATACCTTCAGTTTGTTGCCCTCCCTTTTTTCATTTCCTCTGCCCCTCACACTTTCACCAAGGTGGTAGTTTCTGTGATGGCGGCTCTAAGACTTCAAGGACTGACCAGCCTTCCTTATCTGGACGATTGGCTTTTAAAAGTCTCTTCCCTAGATGTCCTGACCCACGATCTTCATGTAGCGATCTCCTTTCTGTTCCACCTAGGGTGGATCATCAACTGGCAGAAGTCGAACGTGAGCCCGTTGACTTCAGTAAGATATCTAGACTTCATAATCGATTCCGTTGGGATGTCTCTCCAGTTGACTCCAGAAAGAAGATCCTGAATACAGAACACGGCAGAGTTCCTATCTGTGCCTTGGCGAGTCTCCAGTTCGGACTCTCATGAACATGTTGGCTCTCATGTCAGAGTCTGCGGAAGCAGTCCCTTGGGCTCTATGGCACTTCCGGCCGCTGCATTCGGAGGTCCTCTCTAGAGATGTCGCGAACGGAAAACTTTATGTTCGCAAACAACTGCAAACAGTCCATTTGCACAACCGCAAACTCCCCATTTGCACAAGGTTGGATACCAAGCTAGCCATGTCCCGTTCCTTGTCCTTACTGACGTCATTAAAGGTCTCTTCCTCCACCCATCCACGTACAACACCAAGGGTCCCCGAAAGGTGACAACAAGCCCACTGTGACGCCTGCTGTGGTTGGTCTTCCACCTCCTCAAAGCCACCTTCCTCCTCTGACTCCTCTTCTTCAGACTCCTCTCTCTGTGTTGCCGCAGGTCCAGCAATAGACGACGACAAGGCTGCTTCTGGTGGTGATGGTGACCACAACTCTTCCTCTTCATGCTCATCTATGGCCTGATCCAGCACTCTTCGCAGGGCACGCTCCAGAAAAAACGCATATGGGATGAGGTCGATGATGTTGCCTTGGGTTTGACTGACCAGGTTTGTCACCTCCGCAAAAGGACGCATGAGCCTACAGCCATTGTGCATGAGCGTTCAGTAACGCGGCAAAAAAATACCCAGCTCTGCAGAGGCTGTCCTCTTTTGTTTAAATAAAAAAAAATCTGTTCTTAACAGTTTAATCTCTGTTTTGTCCCCTATCAGGGGCCGGTGTATGGAATAGATTTTAGGAACCGGGAGCTGGAAAAAGATGCTTGGTCGGTCCTTTTACTTCCAATTTGGGGCACTGCGCGTGCGCCGTGTAATGTACTGTGCAATCCCAATATGAGTGGTATGTTAAGTAGTACTATTCCTATCAGTTTAATCCCTGTTACGTCCCCTATCAGGGGACATGCATGGAATAGATTTTAGGAACCGGGAGATGGAAAAAGATGCTTGGTTGGTCCGCCTAGTTCCAATTTGGGGCACGGCGCGTGCGCCGTGCAATGTACTGTGCCCCCAGATATGAATGGTGTGTTAAGTAGTACTATTCCTATCAGTTTAATCCCTGTTACGTCCCCTATCAGGGGACGTGTATGGAACAGATTTTAGACAACCGCAAAGAGTTGACAATAGTTGACACACTCATGACATAAATTTTATTCCTCTATACGTCAATCTTGGTGTAGTGATGACTGTGCTCGTGCGCACGTTTGGGAGATTGCAGGCGATGGGGGTTTTTCAAAGCCTATGGTCGTGCTGAGGTAGTTCAGTGACAGTTAAGTGACCCAGAAAACAATGATTCTGCAGTGTGGGCCCATTGTTAGCCTAGTAGGCTTTAATGATCACAAAGAAAATTAATGTTTTTTCTATGCAAAATTATCCAGCCGATCGCTTTTGGTCTGTTCACAATGAAGCAACGACCTTATCATCTGGGGTGTGCCAACATTGCCATTGCCAACACACTCATAGGGGTGGTCGCTTCATTGTGATACGCAAGCCCTTCACCAGAACAAGGTAACGATCACGAAGGGGAATTTACACTTTTTTTTGTTTTGTTTTTGCAGCCACAGTGCAGCACCAGAGGCCAGAAAAATTTGGCATGTACACATGCCAGAAAAATTTGGTATTGTTGCCGGTGTATGAAATAGATTTTAGGAACCGGGAGATGGAAAAAGATGCTTAGTCGGTCCTCTTACTTCCAATTTGGGGCACTGCGCGTACGCCTTGCAATGTACTGTGCCTCCAGATATGAGTGGTGTGTCTAAGTAGTACTATTCTTATCAGTTTAATGCCTGTTACGTTCCCTATCAGGGGACGTGTATGGAATAGATTTTAGGAACTGGGAGATGGTAAAAGATGCTTGGTCGGTCCTCTTACTTCCAATTTGGGGCACTGCGCGTGCGCCGTGTAATGTACTGTGCAATCCCAATATGAGTGGTATGTTAAGTAGTACTATTCCTATCAGTTTAATCCCAGAAAAATTTATGTTTTCCAGGCAGAAAGTGCACTAAAACATTGCGGCTTGAACCCTAGTTGGTGGCGGATAAGTCATGCAAGTCATCCAGCATGCAGAGATAAAATACAGCAGCGTGTGGACCATTTTTAGCCCAAGGCAGCTCATCTCATCGCCAGGCCTTTTTTAGTCAAATGTATCGCCCACTGTCAGTCCCTTCGGGATCCATGCCTCATTCATCTTAATAAAGGTGAAGTAATCTAGACATTTTTGACCTAGGCGACTTCTCTTCTCAGTGACAATACCTCCTGCTGCACTGAAGGTCCTTTCTGACAGGACACTTGAAGAGGGGCAGGCCAGAAGTTCTATCGCAAATTGGGATAGCTCAGGCCACAGGTCAAGCCAGCACACCCAGTAGTCAAGGGGTTCATTGCTCCTCAGAGTGTCAATATCTGCAGTTAAGGCGAGGTAGTCTGCTACCTGTTGGTCGAGTCGTTCTCTGAGTGTCGACCCCGAAGGGCTGTGGCGATGCGTAGGACTTAAAAAGCTCTGCATGTCCTCCATCAACAAAACGTCTGTAAAGCGTCCTGTCCTTCCCGGCGTGGTCGTGGTAGGAGGAGGATTACTTTCACCTCTTCCACTGTTAGATTCTCATTGTGCTGTGACATCACCCTTATACGCTGTGTAAAGCATACTTTTTAATTTATTTTGGAACTGCTGCATCCTTTCCGACTTGCGGTAATTCGGTAACATTTCAGGCAGTTTCTGCTTATACCGGGGGGTCTAGTAGCGTGGCCACCCAGTACAGCTCGTTCTCCTTCAGCCTTTTTATACGAGGGTCCCTCAACAGGCACGACAGCATGAAAGACCGCATTTGCACAAGGTTGGATGCCGAGCTACTCATGTCCCATTCCTCGTCCTCACTTATCTCACTGAAAGTCTGTTCTTCCCTCCAGCCACGTACAACACCACGGGTACCAGATAGGTGACAACGAGCACCCTTGGATGCCTGCTGTGGTTGGTCTTCCTCCTCCTCAGACAATGGGCCCCTATAGCAGGAGGGGGGAGTATCGTTATTTAAAATGTAACTTTTAATAAGGTCAAAAAATATCAGATTAATAAAACTCACTACATAAATAAGACATACATACACATAGGGACCAAAGGAATGGTACCCGGCTGGTAAAGACAAAATACTGTTCCGTCCGGGGAGACGTGAACAGTCTTACCAGACCCTTTGTAGGTAGTGGGAGAGGTCCTCGGATAAGGAGACAGGAAACGTGATGACCAAGCCGTTCGGGAATGGGTGCTGTAACAATGGAACCGTGCAGAGGAGCACTAGGAAGATTCCTAAGCAAGCCCTGCCTAAGGTGAAGGGGGCTATTATACTGCTACCTATCTACACGGAGCACTCGCCTTGAAAAAGACGACCCAGTCCGGTAGCCTGTCCCTAAGGTGGACCTTACCCTACAAACTACAGAAGTTATGCCAGTGGATTGTTGTTAAAGGTGCTTCCAAAGGTCTCCCGACGTGGCACGTTTCTGTCCGTGACTCTTCAGGGAAAGACTGCAGGAAGACAGGGGGGTAGCGAGCCACAGGTATCTAGCCTGGGGCTCAATAGCACACTGGAGAAAGAGAGACAAGCTGGGAAGCTTGTGTGCTGCTATCCTGGTGTAGGATGCAGTATTACACTGGAGGGGTAGTCCAGTGCTGGACGGTCCGGGAGACACAATGGTCCCAGGCAAATGAGACCCTTCTGGTTGGGGGTAGCAATGCAATGAACCAGCCGCAGTGATGTACCCTAGTAATGGGTTTTAAATAATCGCGCCCCAGGTCCTTCGCCCCTCCCTCTCAGTTGCGTCATCGCAGTGTCACGCCTACCTGAAGCGCCGCTCCTACCCGGTCACGTGACCCCAGCGTCAGAGAGCCTGCGCCGAGGCAGCATCCACAGGGCAAGAGGCAGACGCCGTCGGTGACGTCACACGTCGGCAACGTCACGTGGGATGGGCGGGAGCGCGATAGGAGATGGGCGGAGTCCGCGATCATACAGCCAATGGTCAAATGGTCTGATGATCATGTGGGACGCACAGGGTATGCGTCACCATTGATGGTAAACAAAGTAGTAAAGCCTAGAAACGGCTAATGGCATTTGGTGCAGGAGTCATAGGCAGACAGGTGATCAATGCAGCGAATTGCTGCCGGGGGGGGGGGGGGGGGTGTTGTGCAACCCCCGGCAGAGTGACATGAGATCAAAGTTTTATCTCCTGATTACACGGATAACCCTGCAATCGGCAACAGTT